>NC_067495.1:96810648-97113148 GCF_947179515.1 Apodemus sylvaticus | reverse complement strand
TGGTAACCAGTGTATTGTCCTGTTCAGGAGCTGCAGATAAACTTTTTAAATCTCTGAGAGTGCTCAGGGACTGGTGGCTTTTGTGTAGACTCCTCTAAAATTAGGATAACTCGGTGATGGTTCCTTTGAGGGTCTTCAGATAAAGTTTGTGAAAGTCTCAGGGTGCTCAGGGACTAGTTGGTGTTTTTTGTTTGTTTGTTTTTTTTGTTTTTGTTTTTTGTTTTTTGTTTTTTGTTTTTTTTTGGACTCTTCACCTAAAATGAGGTTAACCTCGGTGTTTTCCTTTTGAGGGGCTGCAGACAAACTGTCTAAATATTTCAGAAAACACAGGGACTGGTGGCTTTTGTTCTGACTTTTCAGCTAATATTATGGTAATCTGGATATTGTCCTGTTTGGGTGCTGCACATAAACTTTTTAAATCTTTGAGAGTGCCCAGGGACTGGTGACTTTTGTCCAGACACTACACCTAAATTTAGGAAAACATGGAATGGTCCTTTTGAGGGGCTGCAGATAAAGTTTGGGAAAATTTCAGGGTTCTCAGGGACTAGTTGCTTTTGTTCACACACAACACCTAAAATAGGGATAAACTGGGTGTTTTCCTTTTGAGGGGCTGCAGACAAACTCTGTAAATGTTTCAGAGTGGGCAGGACTGGTGGCTTTTGTTCTGAGATGTCACGTAAAATTAGGGTATCCAGGGTATTTTCCTGTTGAAGAGCTGCAGGTAAACTTTTTAAATCTCAGAGAGTGGTCAGGGGATTGGTGGGTTTTGTTTAGAAAATTCAACTAAAATTATGATAACCTGGTAATGCCCCTGTTGAGGGTCTGCAGATGAACTGTAAATGTTTCAGAGTGATCAGGGATTGGTGGCTTTTGTTCTGACTTTTCAGCTAATATTAGGGTAACCTGGGTATTGTCCTGTTCAGGAGCTACAGATAACCTTTTTAAATCTCTGAGTGTGCTTAGTGATTCTTGGGTCGTGTTCAGAAACTTCACCTAAAATTAGGATAACCTGGGGATAGTCCTGTTGAGGGGCTGCAGTAAAGTTGGTGAAAGTTTCAGAGTGCTCAGGGATTAATGGGTTTTGTTCAGATTTGTCGCCTAAATATGCAGAACTAAATATGTAATGGAAACATAGTCATTGTGGATACCTTTTCCAGTGTGGACCTAGGCAAATAGGTAGTGAAAGGAGCATTTTCTGGAGCCAGGCTCATGTGTTCCCAGAGGTGAGCACTTGAATCTCCCTGAGGGTGGGAAGACAGATGCAGGGATCCCAGACCCAAGTAGGCTCACTCCCACTTCAGGATTTGTGGCCAGTGTGTTCCTAGAAGAAGGAGAGGGATTGGGACCTTTCTGCCTCCTCAGATGGTGCTGCACTAGGGTGTACTGGAGACATTGCCAGGGTATTCTGGGGAGTGGAGGGAGCAGGGAGAGATCAGACAGAATACAGTGTGCACTCTCTGATCCCAACTTCCACTCTCTGACTCAGGGATGAGAAGTAGAACATTACTGGTAAAGCCTAAAAGTAGTCAACATTTTTCCAGTATATTTGTCTAAAATGATTATTTCAATATGCCGCTGGAAGCAGGGGAGCGTTGATTGGGGAAGGGGAGATGTCTTATGGGATTTTGGGGGGAGGGGGGAACCAGGAAAAGTGATATTTGAAATGTAAATAAAGAATATATCTAATAATAAAAAAATAAATAAATATGCAGTTGCTTACAGGATTTTCTTTTCTTTCTCTTTCTTTCTTTCTTTCTTTCTTTCTTTCTTTCTTTCTTTCTTTCTTTCTTTCAATTTTCTGTTTTCTTTTGTTTTAACTCTGCATTTCATGAACCACCTAACTCAGCTTCCTGCTGATGGGATTACAACTGTGGGACACTTTGTGCTTTGAGTTAACTGCAAATTTTAATTTGCCATCCTTTGTGTTTTAACCACTCTGTGATCCTGATTCTCCTCAGAAGCCCCTGATGTGCTGCTGTCTGCACACCTACTGTCTTAATGTTGTTAATAAATCTCTTATAAAATGAACAATCTTACTCAATGTTCCAGTGCCCAACTGCACACCTGAAACCTTTCACATTTTTCAATTTGTTTCCTCTTTGACTTTTGGAAAATTTTCTGCAAGTTTCATAGAAATTTGCCATTGGATATGAACTTTTTATACTTTACTCCTAGTTATGGACTTAAATTCTCTCTCTCTTTTAATCTATGGAAATTTTTAGATATTTCCAGTTCTCCAATTTTGGTTTTTATTTGGTGTCTTGTGTGTGAAATCTTTACATAGAACCTAGTGACAGTGATTTTCTTTTGCGTCTTCTGTAAGACATTGTATAGGCATTGTTTATAAAATTATTTTTTCAAGAGTTAACACCAATACTCTTCAAACTATTCCACAAAATAGAAACAGAAGGAACACTACCCAATTCCTTCTACGAAGCCACAATTACGCTGATACCAAAGCCACACAAAGATCCAACAAAGAAAGAGAACTTCAGACCAATTTCCCTTATGAACATCGATGCAAAAATACTCAATAAAATTCTTGCCAACCGAATCCAAGAACACATCAAAACGATCATCCACCATGATCAAGTAGGCTTCATCCTGGGAATGCAGGGTTGGTTCAATATACGGAAATCCATCAATACAATCCACTACGTAAACAAACTCAAAGAACAAAACCACATGGTCATTTCATTGGATGCTGAAAAAGCATTTGACAAAATTCAGCATCCTTTCATGCTTAAAGTCTTGGAGAGAACAGGAATTCAAGGCCCATACCTAAACATAGTAAAAGCAATATACAGCAAACCGGTAGCCAGCATCAAACTAAATGGAGAGAAACTTGAAGCAATCCCACTGAAATCAGGGACCAGACAAGGCTGCCCCCTTTCTCCTTATCTTTTCAATATTGTACTTGAGGTACTAGCTCGGGCAATTCGACAACATAAGGAGGTCAAAGGGATACAAATTGGAAAGGAAGAAGTCAAACTATCATTATTTGCAGACGACATGATCGTCTACCTAAGGGACCCAAAGAACTCCACTAGAGAGCTCCTACAGCTGATAAACAACTTCAGCAAAGTGGCAGGTTATAAAATCAACTCAAGCAAATCAGTGGCCTTCCTATACTCAAAGGATAAGCAGGCTGAGAAAGAAATTAGGGAAATGACCCCCTTCACAATAGCCTCAAACAGTATAAAGTATCTTGGGGTGACTCTTACCAAACATGTGAAAGATCTGTATGACAAGAACTTCAAGACTCTGAAGAAGGAAATGGAAGAAGACCTCAAAAAATGGGAAAACCTCCCATGCTCATGGATCGGTAGAATCAATATAGTTAAAATGGCCATTCTGCCTAAAGCACTATACAGATTCAATGCAATACCCATCAAAATCCCAACTCAATTCTTCACAGAGTTAGAAAGAGCAATTATCAAATTCATCTGGAACAACAAAAAACCCAGGATAGCTAAAACTATTCTCAGCAACAAAAGAAAATCTGGAGGAATCAGTATCCCTGACCTCAAGCAATACTACAGAGCAATAGTGTTAAAAACTGCATGGTATTGGTACAGTGACAGACAGGAGGATCAATGGAACAGGATTGAAGATCCAGAAATGAACCCACACACCTATGGCCACTTGATCCTCGACAAACAGGCTGAAAACATCCAATGGAAAAAAGATAGCCTTTTCAACAAATGGTGCTGGTTCAACTGGAAGTCAGCATGCAGAAGAATGCGAATTGATCCATCCTTGTCTCCTTGTACTAAGCTCAAATCCAAATGGATCAAGGACCTCCACATAAAGCCAGACACTCTGAAGCTAATAGAAAAGAAACTGGGGAAGACCCTTGAGGACATCGGTACAGGGAGAAAGTTTCTGAACAGAACACCAATAGCGTATGCTCTAAGAGCAAGAATTGACAAATGGGACCTCATAAAATTACAAAGTTTCTGTAAGGCAAAGGACACCATCAAGAGGACAAATCGGCAACCAACAAATTGGGAAAAGATCTTCACCAATCCTACATCAGATAGAGGGCTAATATCCAATATATATAAAGAACTCAAGAAGTTAGACTCCAGAAAACCAAACAACCCTATTAAAAATGGGGTACAGAGTTAAAGAATTCTCAACTGAAGAACTTCGGATGGCGGAGAAGCATCTTAAAAAATGCTCAACTTCATTAGTCATTAGGAAAATGCAAATCAAAACAACCCTAAGATTTCATCTTACACCAGTCAGAATGGCTAAGATTAAAAATTCAGGAGACAGCAGGTGTTGGAGAGGGTGTTGAGAAAGAGGAACACTCCTCCACTGCTGGTGGGGTTGCAAATTGGTACAACCACTCTGGAAATCAGTCTGGCGGTTCCTCAGAAAACTGGGCACCTCACTTCCAGAAGATCCTGCTATACCACTCCTGGGCATATACCCAGAAGACTCCCCACCATGTAATAAGGATACATGTTCTACTATGTTCATAGCAGCCCTATTTATAATTGCCAGATGCTGGAAAGAACCCAGGTATCCCTCAACAGAAGAGTGGATGCAAAAAATGTGGTATATCTACACAATGGAGTACTATTCAGCCATTAGAAACAATGAATTCATGAAATTCTTAGGCAAATGGATGGAGCTAGAGAATATCATACTAAGTGAGGTAACCCAGACTCAAAAGGTGAATCATGGTATGCACTCACTAATAAGTGGATATTAACCTAGAAAACTGGAATACCCAAAACATAATCCACACATCAAATGAGGTACAAGAAGAAAGGAGGAGTGGCCCCTGGTTCTGGAAAGACTCAGTGAAACAGTATTCAGCAAAACCAGAACGGGGAAGTGGGAAGGGGTGAATGGGAGGACAGGGGAAGAGAAGGGGGCTTACGGGACTTTCGGGGAGTGGGGGGGCTAGAAAAGGGGAAATCATTTGAAATGTAAATAAATTATATCGAATAAAAAATGCAAAAAAATTATTTTTTCATGTAATACATATGTAGATCTAATTTATATTTGTTTTTAATTATTTATTTATTCTTTTATTTTTGGATTGGATATTTTTTCTTTATTGATATATTTTTTATTTACATTTCAAATGATTTCCCCTTTTCTGGGTACCCATTCCCCGCAAGTCCCATAAGCCCTCTTCCCTCCCCCTGTTCCTCCATCTAACCCTTCCTGCTTCCCTGTTCTGGTATTCCCCTATACTGTTGCACTGAGTCTTTCCAGAACCAGGGGCCACTCCTCCATTCTTTTTGGACCTCATTTAATATGTGGATTATGTCTTGGGTATTCAAAGTTTCTAGGCTAATATCCACTTATTAGTGAGTGCATATCATGATTGATCTTTTGAGACTGTTACCTCACCTATATGATGTTCTCCAGCTCCATCCATTCGTCTAAGAATTTCATGAATTCATTGTTTCTGATGGCTGAATAGTACTCCATTGTGTAAATATACCACATTTTTTGTATCCATTCCTACATTGAGGGATACCTGGGTTCTTTCCAGTTTCTGGCTACTACAAATAGGGCTGCTATGAACATAGTGGAGCATGTGTCCTTATTGCATGCTGAAGAATCCTCTGGGTATATGCCCGGGAGTAGTATAGCAGAGTCCTCAGGAAGTGTCATGCCCCGTTTTCTGAGGAACAGCCAAACTGATTTCCAAAGTGTTTACACCATCTTGCAATCCCACAAGCAGTGGAGGAGTGTTCCTCTTTCTCCACATCCTCACCAACACCTGCTGTCTCCTGAGTTTTTGACCTTAGCCATTCTGACTGGTGTGAGGTGATATCTCAGGGTTGTTTTGATTTGCATTTCACTAATGATTAATGATGGATTGGATATTTTATTTACTTACATTTCAAATGATATCCCCTTTCCAGGTTACCCCTTGGGAAATCCACTATATGTGCCCAGGACCATGGGTCACTCCATGTATACTCTTTGGTTGGTGGTTCAGGAGCTCCAAGGGGTCTGAGCAGTTGACACTGTTGCTCCCTCCATGGGGCTGAAAAGCTCCTCAGATACTTCAGTGCTCTCCCCAACTCCTCCATCGGGAACCCCTGAGGTCAGTCCAATGTTTGACTGAGAGCTTCTGCCTCTGTATTAGTCAGGCTCTGGAAGAGCCTCTCAGGAGACAGCCATAACAGGCTCCTGTCAACAAGCACTTCTTGGTATCCAAAATAATGTCCAGGTTTGCCAGGTTTGGTGACTGCATATGGGATGGATCCCCCAGGTGGGGCAGTCTCTGGATGGCCTTTCCTTCAGTCTCTGCTCCATAATCTGTTTCCATATTTCATCATGTGAGCATTTTGTTCACCCTTCTAAAAAGCACTGAAGCATCCACATTTTGGTCTTACTTCTTCTTAGGCTTCATATGGTCTGTTAACTAAGTCTTGGGTATTTCAAACTTTTGGGCTAATATCCAGTTATCAGTGAGTACAGACCGTGTTTGTTCTTGTGTGGTGGAATTACCTCACACAAGATTATATTTTCAAGTTCCATCTATTTGCCTGCAAATTCATGAAGTCGTTGTTTGTAATAGCTGAGTAATATTCTATCCTGTAAATGTACCACAACTCAATTGGATTTTATGATGTACTGTGAAGAGTCATTTTAAAATGGTACATATTCCATGCAGGTGTAAAGTGTTTGTTTGCACTGCATTGTCATAGGAAAGACAGTTTACAAATTATTTTGAACAGTTTGAGCCTTAATGGGTAGGAAATAAAAGCCTCTATACTTAGAACATGTGTGAAAGGATGTGCACTGAGTTGTCAAACTGTCACCAAAGGTTTCCTATAGGTAGTTGGATGATGAAAATTTCCTTTTTTTTCCCCCATCTTGCTTATGTGCATTTTCTATGCTCTCAGAGCTAAATGTGTGCAGTGGCTAGTAAAGCAATAAAATAAAGTTTAAGGCTTTAAAAACAGTGCCCTTCCTGTGTCACTGCTGCCAGACTGCAGTTACAGCAGTTCTGATGCTACTATGACAGCTGATAGAGAACTACAGTGGTTCTGATGCTGCCATGACAGCTGATAGAGAACTAGATGGCCAAAGCCAGTTCAAGGAAGCCTGTCACCATGTGAGGATCCAGTCTGGTCAAACAGAGTGGGCATCAGTTGTGTCAGAGAGGCCAGAGACCAGTGTGGGATTTCATATTAACAACCCCTTGCGGCTTACACAGATGATGCTGAGAACTGCATCAAAGGATACATTCCTTTCTCTGTGTATGTGTGAGTCTGTCTGTCTGTCTGTCAGTATGTATGTGTGTGTGTGTGTGTGTGTGTGTGTGTGTATGTGTGTATGTATGTATATAAAATGAGGAAAGAGATCCTAGAGGATGTAGGAATTAGATTGAATATAGAAGCAAAGTCAGACTTGCTGAGTCCTGGAGGAGACTTACATTCCTGCAGCCATGAACAGTGCTTGCTAAGGCAGGAGTAAAGACTGTTATGTCCCTTTGGCTGGTTTGTCAATCACCAAAGTAAATTGGTAAATGAATGAAGCCACAGGCCCCAGGATAGGACACAACTTGTTTTTGTCACCTGCTGAATATTTGCTAAGTTACTTCACTCTTCTAAAACTTCCTTTTGTCATCCACAAAATCAGAATCATAGTAACACCTACTCCATTTTCACACTGCTGTGAAAATTAGGAAAAGTAATGGAAATCCTACGTGGTCCAGTGCCTGATAGACTCATGGTAAATTTCTAATGCTAATAGAACTAAATATATCACAGGTTTAAAGACATCTATAATAATTATAAAAATAGCATGTGTGTGGGATTCATAATGCTCAGAGGCAGACACAGTTTATTTAGAGATCTCTGGTGTAGTGTCCAAATGCTTGCAGTTTATAGAGCTAAAAAAAGTGTCTAGATTTCTAAATGAGAAAACGGATGAAAGTACAGAATATTTAATATTGGCCTTGGACTCGAGCTGATGAGACAATAAGTCCCTGACTTTGACATACATTTTGTAATGTTCATTAAATACTTCTTTAATATTAGGTAACATTTTCTCAATCTGAAAAATGTGGTAATGATGCAAAGTATTTCATACAATTGTTAGCGTGAAAATATAATGAAAAACAGTAATTGTTTAGTGCTTGCAATTGAGTTTGTGCTCCTGTCATTCACATAGAACTTTAGGAATATCGACAATGTATTAGATTTGTGTTTGGATGAAGAGAATTCATTTATAATGAGACAATTATCTTGTTATTTAGTAACCTTATTTTTATTTTTATTTTTATTTTTTTTTTTGTCTTTTTCGTGTTTGTTTTTTGTTTTTCAAGACAGGGTTTCTCTGTATAGCCCTGGCTGTCCTGGAACTTATTCTGTAGACCAACCTGGCCTCAAACTCAGAAATCTACCTCTCTCTGCCTACCAAGTGCTGGGATTAAAGGCATGCACCACCACTGCCTGACTGTAACATAATTTTTCAAACAATGAAAAGCAGAACTATTACTGTTTAAATGGTACACTTTATTGGCTGCCACTGCAGAACCAAAGCTGCAGGATCTCCACATCACAGAAGCAACAACAGGATATCCTAGAAGAGCCCCAGTGAGGTTCCCATATTGACACAGTATCCAAAGCCAAGGCCTCAAATCAGACCAGCGACTCACTGAAATGAACATTTGCAAATAAAGATGTGTGGACAAAAGTGTATATTGTGTGACACACTGTGACACGCCATAGCTTCCACAGCAAGATGTTGTTTTATTGTTGTATTTGACATTCTTATTTGTTTTTTTAATGCCATTTTTGTTGTTTTTATTATTTTTGGTGGGGAGCATTTGCAAAGGCAGAGGGTGGAAATGGAGGGACAGGAAGATGAGTGAAATTGGGGTGCATGATGTGAATTCATAAAGAATCAATAAAGAGGTAATTCTAATCTGAATTATCACTTTTTATATATTCATTAAAATAATAAAAGTATTTACCTAAAATGCATGATTGAAATTAAACACCTTCTGGTGTAAACATATGAGTCACATCTGAGTCCCATCTGAAGGATATAATGACTCCTCTCTATGGAATGAATTGCTTCCAGATGCTTTATTATTAATCACTGTTAGTATCTCCCACACCCTTTTCCTATAGTGTCATAAATATACAAAGTCAATTCTGTGCAGAAAGGGTGGTCATTCAGGAAGCAGTGCTGAGGTAAGTGTATATCCTCATCCACAAATATAAATTAGGATCTACAGTCTAATACATACAAAGACAGTTCAAAATAGATTAGAGATGTAAAAATATAAAAATATATGAAATGTGTAACAGAACATGTAGAAGAAACTATTTGTCACTGCAGGTTAGGTGAAGATTTTATAAACAAGATATCAAATGAAAATCATAACTGGAGAAAGTGAAATCCATAAAATCTGAAACTTGCACTGTTCCAAATGCATGGGTAAAAAAGAAAATGAGAAAGTTTAAGTCCATGGCTAAGAGGAAAGTTTGAAAACTCTATATCCAATAAAGAATTTTTATGAAACATGCAGAAAGGTCCCAAAGTTCACTCAGAACAGAGAAATAGAAAACTCTGAAAGGTTTCTGGAGTTCTGTTGTTCCCGGGGACATTGAATAGGATTGTTCATTTTATAAGAGATTTATTAGTGACATTAGTGCCATATGCAGGCTATAGCATTGCAGGGATTCTTAGAAGACATCATGGTCACATGGCAGAGTAGATACCACAAAAGAATGCAACTTGAATCTCAGACTGACCCCTAGCACACACAGTGCCCCACAATTGTAATCTCATCACCAGGAATCTGAGGCTAGGACACAGTGGAATGCTGTCTCAAAGCAAAGCAAAACCACAAATTACAGGAGAGAGAGAGACAGAGAGAGAGAGAGAGACCTCTAACCTCTTAGAAATGCACACTACAGTCAGCAGTCCAATCTCCTTTCTCTACCTGACCCCACAAGAACACTCTGACAATAGCTTAGTGCGCCCTAGTACAAAACCTTCTGAGGAGGCAGAAAGGTCCCAATCCCTGTCCTCTGCCAGCAACACACAGGTCACAAATCCTGAAGTGGGGGTGAGCCTACTTGGGTCTGCGATCCCTGCATCTGTCTTCCACCCTCAGGGAGATTCAAGTGCTCACCTCTGGGAACCCACAAGCCTGGCTCCAGAGAATGCTCCTTTAACTACATATTCTCCTAGGTACACACTGAAAAAGGTTTCCACAATGACTCTAGGTTTCCATGACAACCACAATGAGCATTCTGTTTAGTAACTAGGGATGGCTCCACCCCACCCTCTCTTCCAGTCTCTCAAAGTAGAACTCATTCCCTCCTGTTATCTAGGCACCCAACCTGAGAAAGCTTACCCACAAGGGAAACTGCCACCATCCAGAAAGCAGAGCTTCACTCAAGCTGTGAACAAAACATATTCCTGGAGACATGACCATAGTGTTCTCCCCAGTCTGTGGAGGTCTCCATGGAAATGTCATATCATAGAGCAACATTGTTGTCATGGTCCTAGATGCGTGCTTTCATCAATAATTACCAATGCATCTATCACTTCATAACTTAAAGTTAAAGTCTGAGACACCTTGTGTAGAAACGGATCTGAAAATAAAAAATCCAAGGTTGAAGAGACTTAAATGGAGATGCAGGGAATCAAACCCAGTACCCCATACATGCAAAGCATGTGCTCTACCATTGAGCTACATCCCCATACCTGTGAGTAGTCTGATCACTTCATATATGAACTCACAGACGCTGAAGCAAAATTCACAGGTTTCCAGGGATTCATATCACTTCTTTGTGTAAAATTCATGGCATCCACTTTAGTGTTTTAGGAGATTTTTTGTGTCATTTCTTGTATGACAAAAAAAAAATCTATTTTCAATAAAAAGAAAATAAGAATATTAAGAGCAAATAATTATATGCTCTTCAAAACCTGACAGAGCTATAACAAATAATACTGAATTATTCGGGTTCCTCCATTTTAACTCAATTTTATGTTGGAATAATAGTTCAGTTAACAGTATAATGCCAAATTCATAATAATGTTACTGAATTAACATTATGCTCTCATCTTTCAGGGCATCAAAGTTTCCAGTAACTTGTTGAACACACCTCTATTCTCTTTTAAAATGTGCCATACCTTTCAGGCCTTCAAAAACTGTTTTAAAAAATTTTGGGAGGCTGGTAATCTTTTTCTCAACTTTGCCACTCACTATTTTTCACTTCATATAGTCCAGTGGGTAAATGTAAAGTAACTAGGCAGACTACTCTCCACCAGCTGTCTTGAACTCTCCACAGACCTCTTGAGAAAACAGTACTAAGTCCAGAATTGATTGCTGCTAGTCAGAGGAGATGGCCTTGGCCTGCTTTGAAACTGTCTGCATTACATGTATGATTAGTCAAGTATCACTGAAACTTAGACGACTCTGCAATAATCACCTACAAAGAAGAGACAATCCCTTCTCACCATGACCTAGGAGAGGGACTGTAGTGGCAGGTGCTAAGAGGCAAGACTCACCAGAGGCTTTGTCCCTACAGGGGCAGTGGGTGGGGAGGGAATGGGTGAGGTGTGTGTATCCACAGTTGAGATGAGGACTTCAGGAGCCTCAGCCCTACTCCACTTCTTTCCTTGTTTTTGTTTTAATTCAGGTGGGAGAGTCATACCAGACAGCAAATCTCATAAAAGAGACCTGTTGGGAGGGTTCAGGTTGTGGAGAGACAAATACAGGAGTGTCTTCCTCTGCTTCCAAGAGGGAGCTGAGAACTGGGACAGAAACACACACAGTATTTGTAAAGTGTTTCTTAGAGGGACTGAGTTTTCTAGAGAGGAGTTTTCCACTGTGAGTGATGGGGGGATTTCAAGTGCTGAGTTGGGGGAGCTCAGAGATTAGTGAGTTTTCCTGTTCCTGGATTGGTGGGTTTTCATGCTTAGGGATTGGTGGCTTTTGTTCAGACTTTTCACCTAAAATTAGCATGATCTGGGGCAGGTTCTGTTGAGAGGCTAGAGATAAACTTTATGAACTTTACAGAGGCTGGAATCTCTCTAATGACAGTTAAGGAAGTCTGGGGGTGTGTCCTGGCTGCTGGAGTTCCTCAAGATGGGACCTGGCAGCTTTCCTGTCTAGATGGTTTACAAAGTTTACAAAATATACAAAGTTTACAAGGGGGGTCCACAGTAGACCTACTCTAGGACCGTGTGAAGTTTAATATAATTCCCAGGAACCACAGGTGCTCTTTTTGATGTATGTGCCCTCCTTATGGTTTAACCAGGTGCTGTAAACCAATCAGCTTAAAGGCCAACATCCCTTCACAATCTCATGTGTTGTTCTTTCTCCACGTACTCACCAGCATCTATTGTCTCCTGAGTTTTTAATCTGAGCCATTCTGATTTGAGTGAGGTGGAATCTCAGGGTTGTTTTGATTTGGATTTCTCCAATGACTCAGGACTTTGAACATTTCTTTAAGTGCTTTTTGGCCATTTAAATTCCCCCATTGTGAGTTCTCTGTTTAGCTCTGTACTCCATTTTTCATTTGGGTTATTTGGGGGTTTTGGAGGATAACTTGTTGAGTTCTTTTAAAATTTTGATATGAGCCCTCTGTAGGATGTAGGTTAGGTAAAGATGTTTGTCCCAATCTGCAGGTTGCTTATTTGCTGAATTTCAGATTCATGAGGTCCCATTTGTCAACTGTTGATTTTAGAGCCTGAGCCACTGGAGTTCTTTTAGGAAATTCCCCCTGTGCCAATGAGTATGAGGCTCTTTCTGAATTTCTATTCCATCATATTCCGTGTATCTGGTTTAGTGTTGAGGTCCTTGATCCATTTGTCCTTGAATGTTTTGCAAGACAACAAGTATGGGTCGATTTTCTTTTTCTTTCTTTCTTTCTTTCTTTCTTTCTTTCTTTCTTTCTTTCTTTCTTTCTTTCTTTCTTTTTTTTGTTGTTTTTTTTTGTTTTTTTTTTTTTTTTTTTTTTTTTTTTTTACATATAGACTGCCAGTTAGACCAGCACAATTTATTGAAGACACATTATTTTTTCCACTTCTGGGACATCAGCTCTTTTCCATTGATTGACCTGTGTATCTTTGTACCA
The DNA here is from genome assembly GCF_947179515.1 of Apodemus sylvaticus. NCBI lineage: Eukaryota > Metazoa > Chordata > Mammalia > Rodentia > Muridae > Apodemus > Apodemus sylvaticus. The sequence goes on along the minus strand of NC_067495.1, from coordinate 97,100,060 downwards.
ATACCACTTGGGTTTTTTTTTATTCGATATAATTTATTTACATTTCAAATGATTTCCCCTTTCCTAGCCCCCCGACTCCCCGAAAGTCCCATAAGCCCCCTTCTCTCCCCCGTCCTCCCACCCACCCCTTCCCATTCCCCGTTCTGGTTTTGCTGAATACTGCTTCACTGAGTCTTTCCAGAACAAGGGGCCACTCCTCCTTTCTTCTTGTACCTCATTTGATGTGTAGATTATGTTTTGGGTATTCCAGTTTTCTAGGTTAATATCCACTTATTAGTGAGTGCATACCATGATTCACCTTTTGACTCTGGGTTACCTCACTTAGTATGATGTTCTCCAGCTCCATCCATTTGTCTAAGAATTTCATGAATCCATTGTTTCTAATGGCTGAATAGTACTCCATTGTGTATATATACCACATTTTTTGCATCCATTCTTACATTGAGGGATACCTGGGTTCTGTTGCCATTCTGCCTTGATTTCTGTTGGTAATGTTCTTGCATTTACCTTTTGTCATCTGGTTATCTCTGGTGTTGGCTGGTCTTGCTATCTCTAACTGTGACATATCTGTCCTGCCAGCCTGTGTATCTGTACTTCTGGGAGACACGTTCTCTCTGGCAGGATTTTAGGTATGGAGAGCTGTGATACAGGGTCAGCTCATCTGTGTAGACAGAAACCAGAAGGACCCTGTTCCCAGCTGATTCTTGGTTCCTGTTCCCTGATGCCTCTGGGCAGGTCCCTTTTGGGCCAGGAATTTGAAGAGAGGTGCTGGTCTTACCAGTGCACATAGATATGTAGACACTCCTGGGAGATCAGATCTTTTGGGGTGGTCTTTGTGGATGTAGCACTGTGGCCCAGGATCAGTTCTGGGTGGAGACAGAAATCAGAAGACTCCTGTCCCAGGCTGTTCCTGAGCTCTTGTGTCTTCAGGGTTCCGGACATGTTCCTCTGAGCAGCAGGGGTGGTCCTACCTATGCTCTCAGCACTCTCCACACTTCTGGGACCTCAGCTATCCCCCTGAGCCACCTGGATATGGCATTCTGTGGCAGAGGATGGTCCCCAGATGGAGACAGAAACTGGAAGGCTCCCACCTGAGTGTTCTGGATGGGTTCGTCTGAGCAGCAGGTGTGGTCCTACCTGTGCCCTCAGGCCTCTCTGCCCTCTTCAGAGGTTAGCTACCTACCTGCACCACCTGGATATGGGCTCTCTTGCACTTACACTTCTGGCTTCAATCACCACACAGATTGATACAAAGAACAAATAAAATTTGCACATTGATCATTCATTTTCTTCATTATGTTGTACTCTCTTCCAATTGTTCCCCTTTTCCTCAATAGGCATACCTCCCTTTCATGAAATTTAGTTTTATTTACAAGTGTGTGCCATGTTAGCACAGAAGTTTTCCTTTAGATTTTGTCTTTCTAGCCCCTTATAATCCTACAGATTAATTTATCTACACATAGAAATTCAAGTGTGACAGCTGTTTATTTCAAAAAATACTGTGCCAAATTCTCTGGACTATGTGACTTCTTTAAATAAATTGACTGTCCTTTGTGCGTGAGTGTGTGTGTGTTTGTGTGAGACTGTGTGTGTATGTGAGTGTATGTGAGTGTGTGTGAGTGTGTGTGTATGTTTGTGTGAGTGTGTGAGTGTACTGGCTAGTTTTGTGTGTCAACTTGACACAGGCTGGAGTTATCACAGAGAAGGGAGCTTCAGTTGGTGAAGTGCCTCCATGAGATCCAGCTGTGGGGCATTTTCTCAATTAGTGATCAAGTGGTGAGGGCCCCTTGTGGGTGGTTCCACCTTTGGGCTGGTGTTCTTGGGTTCTATAAGAGAGCAGGCTGAGCAAGCCAGAGGAAGCAAGCCAGTAAGGAACATCCCTCCATGGTCTCTGCATCAGCTCCTGCTTCCCTACCTGCTTGAGTTCCAGTCCTGACTTCCTTTAGTGATAACTGCAATGTGGAAGTGTAAGCTGAATAAACCCTTTCCTCCCCAACTTGCTTCTTGTTCATGATATTTGTGCAGGAATAGAAACCCTGACTATGACAGTGTGTGTGTGTGTGTGTGTGTGTGTGTCTGTGTCTGTGTGTGTCTGTGTGTCTGTGTGTCTGTGTGTTTCTTCTACCAGCAACAGGGTGCTTCTTTCAAGTTGATTTCAAGATAATTTTCTTTGTTTCTATTTTCTGGAGAGTGACTAAATTATCCCTATCTTTTCATAGATTTCTTTGGGTTCATACTGTGTCCAATTTACTCTAAAATTTTAGACTTTACTCTTTTTTCCATTGTGTGCCCTTCTGCAAATAGATATACCTTCTGCTTTTATGTCACATAGTTTATTGTCCTCTCTATTCTCATTGTCCTCAAAGACTATTTTCTTGTGCTCATGGTAAAACACACACACACACACACACACATTGACACTCTCAATGTACATATAGTTCTTGATTCAATAAATGAGAGAAGACATGGGGGAGTTTACCTTACTGACTGTGATTTCCTTCACTGGACTTCTTGACAGGATAGGCCTTGTGTTACATTTATTTGTGTAAAAGATTATTATTCTTCGAATATCTTTCAAATTTGTCTCTTTTAGAGTTTCTGTTGCTGTGATATAAAACACAGTGCTCAAAAGCAAGTTGGAAAGGAAAGGTTTACCTTGGCTTGCATTTCCACATCACTGTTCATCACCCAAGAAGGGGAGGGCAGGAAATCAAACACAGCAGGATACTAGAGACAGGAGCTGATACAGAAGCCATAGAGGGGTGCAGCTTACTGGCTGACTCATTGCCTTGCTCAGCCTGCTTCTCATATAACCAAGGACAAACTTTCATCAATCGCTCAATAAGAAACTGCTCTACAGGGCAGCCTATGGAATGTTCTTGGTAAGGCTTGTTCTAAGGTGAGGCTTACCCTCTCTGATGTCTCTAGCTTGTATGAAGGTGACACAAATCCATTCAGCACACTTGCGTTAGCATTATCTCTTCCTTTAGTGTGTATCCTTCTGTGGTTTGGTGCTATTATACATATACTCCTAGATGGCCTGCAACTCACTATGTAGAGCAGGCTGACTTTGAACATTTTGTGATCTTCCAGCATCTGCCTCCTTTTTTTTTCAGCCTCTGCCTCTTTATTGTTGAGGTCATAGTCACACACTATGCAACTCTTGTTGGGCTATATTTTCCTAGCACATTCATTTCCACTTGACATTTAAATATTCTCTTATTTTGCACAGTGAACAATTGGCTTTTTGTTTAATCTCAAGAATAACCTACCATTTTGCAAAGAAAAACACAACAAGTAGACAGGCTATAAGCTTTGTTAGCTGTTGGGAAAGAAGAAGAGAGGGATAAGAGAAACAGAGAAAGTCATCCCTTTGGAGTTAGGTTCCAAGACAGCAAGCAGGTGCACCAAGCGAGTCAGTAAGTCGCTGTGCTAGAGGTAGAGGAGAAGGAGGCTGAAGCCCTTCATAAAAGGAAGAATTCCAGAGTGTCAGGACAGGAAGGCTCAGGTTATCACTGGTATCTAAAAAGGAAGAAGAAAGAGTCACTTTTCAGTTAGAATTTTAAAGTTGATTATGGAGCTGAGAAGATAACATTTTTAACTTGCAGGAGGCTTAGCAAGTACAAGCTCTTCTTTTGAAGCACACTTCATGATCTGAGTTCATTTCTAACAAATCAGGGGAAAGGGCACATGTGGTCCTCACAATCTGTTATCTCAGGATTCCTACTGCAAGATGGGATACATGGGCACAAGAATTAGCTAAAATCTGGCGTGCCAGGTAGCCTGGAATACATGGAACATATAATATAATACATGTAGTACAATACATGCAGTATACTACAGCAGCAGAAAGAAGAGAAACCGTGGTTCTAAAGAACGTTGTAGGAGGCAACTGAATCTAAAAAATATTGTCCACAGGCCTTCACACTTTTAATATGCCATTTTTATGTTTGCACTCACACAAGAACACACACACACCCAGGCACATGCACACACAAATGAACACACACGTGCAAACAAAAATTTAGTACAGTTATGAATGTATGTCTTTACATTTACATAATGAATCTCTGGTGGAGATGTGCATGTGTATGCATGTGTGTGTGTGTGTGTATAGGGAGGATCTGTGAGAGGCACATAGAAGAATCAAGTGCACAACATCCCCTTGTCTGAATGTAGTCAGAATTCGCCATCCCTGTACTTCATGTGCTTCCTCATCTCCTTCCCTCTCTCTCCCATGAGCTTGCCTTCTCCTTTCTCTGCCTCCTAGTGTAACATGAGAGAATCCTGTGGACTCCCCATGCACACCAGCTCCAGACAAGAACAAGTGTCACGTGGAGTCCTGTCGGCACATTGACAGAGCAAGAGTGACAAGATCACAAGGGACATGATAGGTAAGTCAGGTCCTTTGTCTTCCCTTCCTTCTGACCAGAGGCAGTTGTTCTGTGGAGTTGTGGTCCCATGTGAGAAAGCACCCTGTGCTACCACACACATTAAACTGTAGGATAGCCTAAACGGGGAGTGCTTTTATCACCATTCAGTGCAGGTATGTGTGGCCCACAACTCACTGTCAGGGCATCCCAGGGAAGGCAGCCCTTTGGTCTAAAGGAAGGGTTCAGGCCTAATATCAGTTTACTTATGGTCGTATGTGCTTTTTTACTGTTGTTTGAAAATGTATATCCGAGAAGGGGAAAAATACTTGTTCTCTGATTGAGAAAAGAATAAGAGAGTGGAGTGGGTCAGTCAGTAAAGTGATAATATTGTGAGCAGGAGAACCTTGGTTCCATCCCCAGGAGGAATAAAATGGGTGTGGCAGCACATGCTTGCCGGTGAATGTAGAGACCCAGATTCCCAGGACTTACTGAGCAGTCAGCCTAGCCTACCTGGGGTGTCCCAGGCCAGTGACAAACCTAGTCTAAGGAAAATGGCACCTGACTTGCAAAACTGGAGGCTCTGTTCTGCCTCCTGCTGCATGCATGTACACACACACACACACACATTTGATAGAGGATGTACATGTATATATTTTCTATACATAGTGAAAGTATTGTTTGAGTTTCATGGAGCAAATGAATGAGATGCACAAATGGATTTTCCTCTGTGTGCTCTGTGTGTGCCTGCAGCTGTGTGTTCCTGTTTAGACTCATCCTAGCTTCTATAGCTCCATCATGTCTATTCTTTGTCTTCACCTCAGACTAGGATCGGGTTCCAATCTCTGGGGTGTATTATATATGCCTAAGGTATGAATAGTTATATGCCATGAAAATATACGGAGGAGGAAGATGCTGCAAACTCCAGATGTAAGGTCCTATCAAGTCCAGTTCACAGTCTAGGTTCTCTCCCTGCCAGCCATAGAGTCTGACTCACACTGATGCAGTTCTCTTTACAGCCACGGGGTGGCAGCAAACCAATAATCTTACTTTTTTAAAAAAATATTTTTATTTTCTATATTCTTTGTTTACATTCCAAATGATTTCCCCTTTCCCGAATCCCCCCTCCCCATATGTCCCATAAACCTTCTTCTTTCCATCCATTCTCCAATCACCCCCCTCCTTTTTCTCTGTCCTTATATTCCCCTCCAATGCTAGGTCAATCCTTTCCAGGATCAGGACCCTCTCCGTACTTCTTCATGGGGGTCATTTTTTATGTGATTTGTGCCTTGGGTATTGAGGGTTTCTGGGCTAATTAATATCCACTTATCAGAGATTGCATTCCATGTATATTCTTTTGTGACTCGGTTACCAGGTTTATCTGCAGCTCCTGAACAGGAAAATACCCTAGTTACCACAATTTTAGGGGAAACATCAGAACAAAAGCGAGCAGTCCCTGAGTACTCTGAAACATTTACTGAGTTTGTCTGCAGCCCCTCAAAAGGAAAACAACCATGATACCCTAATTTCAGGTGAAGTGTCTGTACAAAAGCCACCAGTCCCTGAGCATTCTGAAACATCTACAAGTATATCTATGATTCTTCAACAGGACGCGCCCCAGATTATGCAAATTTTAGGGGAAAAAGGAAAACAAAACCAACCAATCCCTGAGCTCTCTGACACATATACCAAGTTTGTCTGCAGCCCCGCAAAAGGAAAGCACCCAGGTTAACCTAATTTTAGGTGAAGTGTCCACAAAAAGTCCCTGAGCATCCTGAGACTTTGACAAACTTTATCTGAAGATGATCACAGGGACTTTCCCCTAGTTATCCTAATTTTAGGTGAAGTGTCTGCACAAAAGACACCAGTCCCTGAGCACTCTCAGAGATTTAAAAATTTTATCTGCAGCTCCTGAACAGGACAATACACTGGTTACCACAATTTTAGTAGAAACATCAAAACAAAAGCCACCAGTCCCTGAGTACTCTGAAATACTTACAGAGTTTGTCTGCAACCCCTGAAAAGGAAAACACCCAGAGTATCTAATTTTAGGTGAAGTGCCCAAACCAAAGCCACCAGTCCCTGAGCACTCTGAAACTTTCACAAACTTTATCTGCAGCCCCTCAACCACTGTACACCCCCCTTGGACTTGGTGGCCCGACCTCATGCCTGATATTTGTAAGTTAGCAGCAGGATCACTTTCCTGGGATATCCCTGACCACACTGACCTCCTGAACCACCAGCTGAAAAGCAGAGCATCACAAGTGGGATTGGGAGCACATATGGGTGCTCAGGGCTGTTCTACCTGTCCAACCTTCCTCTGCGGCATTTTATGTGTGCCCCGTCCAAGGACAAGTCAGGAACTTCCAGCATAGGGGCATCTGATTTCTATTGTGCTGCATGGGGTTGTGAAACCGAGGGAGATATTTACTGGAATCCATCCTCTTCTTGGGACCTGATCACAGTAAAGAGGAATGGTAGCTATGATAAGCCAAACCAGGGTGAGAGAGACAGTTCTAAATACCCTGAGAATGGGTGTGCCCATAGCAACAGCCCCAATGGAGTTTGCAAAGGTAAATATTGTATCCAGATACTTATAAAATTCACTAACAAAGGGAGGCAAGAGCGTCAGAGCTGGTTTAGGGGAAACAGTTGTGGTTTGCAAGTGCATGCCTCAGGAACAGATCCTGGATTGATTTTCAAAATCAAACTGACAGTAGAGAACCATCCCAGTGTGCCCATCAGACCCAACGAGATCCTCCCAGAACAGGGTCCTCCTGCCAGGTCCAAGCCTCTGACCCCTATAACTGTCCCATCTGTCCCTGTAAAATCCCTTAACACTGTCATTCCTGACAGACCCTCGGCCATAATCCCTACATATCCCTCAAAGGGGCAGAGACTGTTAAACCTGGTTAGAGGAGCTGACTATGCCCTTAACAGCACCAATCCAGATGCCACTATAGACCGCTGGTTATGCTTATCCTCCAGCCCCCCTTACTATGAAGGAATTGCTTACAATGGGGATTTCAATAAAACCAGTAATCATGCTTCCTGCTCCTGGGGGATGGGAAAGAAGTTAACCATGACTGACATGACAGTGTCAGGGGAGAGCCCCGGTCTTTGCATAGGGACACCTCCCCCTTCCCACCATCATCTATGTGGCCGAACTCACTCTGTGGGCAGGACAGATACTAGCTATTACCTTGTACCATCTCCAGTTGGCTGGTGGGCCTGTAACACAGGGCTTACCCACTGCATATCAACTAGTGTTTGTGACCCTTCTCGTGATTTCTGTGTCATGGTTCAGCTTCTAGCCCGAGTGTATTATCACCCTGCTTCCTACCTAGAAGATAAGTATACCAGTGAGAGAATAGAGAGAGAGCCAGTTTCCCTAACTCCAGCTATGATGCTGGAAGCTGGTCTTGTGGTGGGAGTAGGGACGGGTGTAACAGCCCTAGTTGAAGGAACACAAGGAGCTCAGTATTTTCAGACTCTAAAGGAAGCGGTAAATGAAGACTTAGAGATGCTGGAAAAATCCATTAATGCCTTAGAGAAATCTCTGACCTCCTTATCTGAAGTAGTGTTATAAAATAGAAGAGGTTTAGATTTGTTATTTTTAAAAGAAGGAGGACTGTGTGCAGCCTTAAAAGAAGAATGCTGTTTTTCTGTGGACCACACAGGAGTAGTCAGAGATTCTATGCAGAAATGAAGAGAAAGACATGAAAAGAGAAAGCGAGAACGAGGAGAACAACAGGGATGGTTCGAATCATGGTACTCCAAGTCTCCATGGATGACCACATTATTTTCTGCCCTTGCGGGACCTATTCTTTTTATATGTTTGGTTTTAATCTTTGGCCCTTGCTTGATAAATAAGGGACTTGCTTTCGTTAGGGATAGGATAAATGCAGTGCAGCTTATGGTTCTCCAACGCCAGTATCCACCCATAGTTAAAATAGAAGGATATGATTACCATTCCCCATATGAAGATACCAATTTTTACATTCTAAGATTAGAATTACACAGTAGAAGAAGAGGGGGATGAAATGAGTTAGAACTTCTAAGAATCCATAATTAAGGCAGTGAACAAGACCTAGAGAAGGGAACAGAACAGTATAATGCTGACCATGCCCGGACAGGCCTGAGACAAGGCTGTTAAGTTATTCCAGGAACTGACTGACCATAAAGATAAGGGACATGCCAGGACAATCTCCACTGAGTCATGAGCCATCTGGACTGGTGGCATTCTGTGCCCCGCTTCTTTGATATAGTTTGATGTTAGCCAGACTGCCTGCTAACAAAGATAAGCTGCCCGCCCTCCTACATTGCTGATGCACCCATGTGCATGTACTGCCTCCTGATGTAACTGTTCGCCAATTCCTCCCACCAATGTTTGTATCAACCAATCATGTGAAAGCGTGCCAAATCCCCTGACTTTTCCTATACAAACCCCTGGCTTTTGAGCCTGGGGATTGACTCCTCTATCTCCTGCGTGAGATACAGGTCAGCCAGGAGCTCTGATAATAAACTGCCTCCTGTCCTTGCATCAAGCCCGTCTCTCATGTTTTCTTGGGTGTGCACCATCCCGAGACTTGATCTCCCAAAAGAGGGGGGGGGGGGGTCCTTCACTAATATCAGATAAAATTGACTTTCAACCCAAAGTCATCAAAAGAGACAGGGAAGGACACTTCTTGCTGGTCTAAGAAGAATCCACTAAGAAGAACTCTCAATTCTGAACATCTATGTTTCAAATGCAAGGGCGCCCTCATTCATAAAAGAAACTTTACTAAAGGTCAAAGCACACATTGCACCTAACACAATAATTGTGGGTGACCTCAACACTCCACTCTCCTCAATGGACCAATCAGGAAAACAGAAACTAAACAGGGACACAGTGAAACTAATTGAAGCTTTGGACCAAGTGAATTTAACAGATACATATAAGACATTTCATCCTAAAGCAAAAGAATATACCTTTTTTTCTCGTGGTACCTTCTCCAAAATCGATCATATAATTGGTCACAAGACAGACCTCAACAAATATAAGAAGATTGAACTAATCCCATGCCTCCTATCACATCACTACGGAGTAAAAGTGGTCTTCAATTGTACAGAGCCATATTGGGGTGTCATGCCACATGGTAGGAACTTGACATTGGCCAAGGACAAGGGCTTCAGGCAGGAATATGATATTAGGGTATAATAGGGAAGTAGGTTACAGCAGGAATTTTTATCCTAGGGTGGAGTGCTCAGAGTGAACTTGACATTGGTCAAGCTCAACTTCTCCTAGCCTAAGCTGAGCAGGGATTCCAGTGCTAGTCAGGATCCTGCTCCACCTAGGGTAGAACACTTAGAGTGAAGGTTAAGTTCTTTGTTCCTCCAGGTCTATGAATTCCTGAATTAAGCAAGTGACCTGCCCAGATGCCTGAGCATTGAAGCCAACTCTCTTTGAACAGCCAGACTACTTCCCTGCCAACCCTCATTGAACAGCCAGACTACTTCCCTGCCAACCCTCATTGAACAGCCAGACTACTTCCCTGCCAACCCTCATTGAACAGCCAGACTACTTCCCTGCCAACACTCATTGAACAGCCAGACTACTTTCCTGCCAACCCTCATTGAACAGCCAGACTACTTCCCTGCCAACACTCATTGAACAGCCAGACTACTTCCCTGCCAACCCTCATTGAACAGCCAGACTACTTCCCTGGAACTCACCCCCGGAGGCTGGGAGGAGAGGCTTGCCCAAACTGTTAAATGGTCTGACCTCCATTAAAGTTTTGGCTGCTATCAGTAAACTAAAAGTCTTGGCCCTCATTCTTTTCACAGCTTCCCCATCCATCCCTCAGCTTCTCTTCCAGGACCTGATTCACTGTAGCTGCTGGCAGCAACAGTCAATAGCAACAAAACAACAGAAAGCCCACATACACATGGAAACTGAACAATGCTCTATTCAATGATACCTTGGTCAAAGAAAAAAATAAGGAAGAAATCAAAGACTTTTTAGAATTTAATGAAAATGAAAACACAACATATGCAAATCTATGGGATACAATGAAAGCAGTGCTAAGAGGAAAATTCATAGCCCTGAGTGCCTCCCAAAAAAACTTGAGAGAGGATACATTAGCAGTTTAATGGCACACCTGAAAGCCCTGGAACAAAAAGAAGCTAGTTCACCCAGAAGGAGTAGAAGACAGGAAATCAGCAAACTCAGGGCTGAAATCAATCAAGTAGAAACAAAACAAAAAATACAAAAAGTTGAACGAGCTTTTACAACTTAAAGGGCCAGTAAATGTCTTCAACAAAATTAATAGAAGAAAACTTCCCTCATCTAAAAAAGAGATTCCCACAAACATAAAAGAAGCCTACAGAACTCCAAATAGACTGGACCAGAACAGAAATTCCTCATGTCACATAATAATCAAAACACCAAATGCACTAAACAAAGAAAGAATATTAAAAGCAGTAAGGGAAAAAGTTCAAGTTATATATAAATCAGACCTTTCAGAATTATACCAGACTTCTCACTAGAGACCATGAATGTTAGAAGTTAGTGGGCAGATCTTACAGAGACTCAAAGAGAACAGAAATGCCAATCCAAACTATAATACCCAGCAAAACTCTCAATCACCATAGACAGAGATACCAAGCTATTCCATGATAAAACCAAATTTATACAATATCTTTTCACAAATTCAGCCCTTACAAAGGATAAAAATGGAAAACACCAACACAAGGATGGAAACCATACCCTAAAAAAGCAGGAAAGTAATCTTCTTTCAACAAACCCAAAAGAAGGTAACCACACAAACATAAAAATAACATCAAAAATAACAGGAAGCAACAATCACTATTCCTTAATATCTTTTAACATCAGTGGACTCAATTCCCCAATAAAAAGACATATAATAACAGACTAAATATGTAAACAGGACCCAGAATTTTGCTGCATACAGAAAACACACCTCAGTGTCAAAGACAAAAGCCACCTCAGAATTAAAGCCTCGAAAAAAAATTTCTAAGCAAATGGTCCCAGTAAACAAGCCTGGAGTAGCCATTCTAATATCAGATAAAATTGAGTTTCAGCCAAAAGTCATCAAAAAAGACATGCAAGGAAACTTCATACTCATCAAGAAAAAATCTACCAAGAAGAACTCCCAATTCTGGACATCTATGCTCTAAATGCAAGGGCACCCACCTGCATAAAACAAACTTTACTAAAGTTCAATGCACACATTTCACCCCACACAATAATTGGGGTACTCCAATACACCACTCTCATCAATGGACAGATCATGGAAATGAACTAAACAGAGACACAGTGAAACTAACAGAAGTTTTGAACCAAATGGATTTAACAGATATCTATAGAACCTTTCATCCTAATTCAAAAGAATATACCTTCTTCTCAGAAACTCACAGTACCTTCTCTTAAACTGACTATATAATTGGTCACAAAACAGACCTCCACAGATATAAGAAGATTGAAATAATCTGATGCCCTTTGTGGTCCTCATGATCTGTAATCTCAGGATTCCTACTGCAAGATGGGAGACACGGGCATAAGAATTAGCTAAAATCTGACGAGCCAGGTAGCCTGGAATACATGGAACACGTAATATAATACATGTAGTACAATACATGCAGTATACTACAGCAGCAGAAAGAAGAGAAACCCTCCCTCTAAAGAAGATTGGAGGAGACTGCTGAATCTAAATAAAATTGTATTCTAGCTTTCACACTTTTAGTATGCCATTTACATGACTATACTCACACAAGCACACACACACACATGAACACACACATGTGCAAACACAAATTTAGTATAGTTATTACAGTACGTCATATTTAAATAATGTGTTTCTGGTGGAGCTGTGTTCTCTGCCTCCTAGTGTAAGGTGAGAGAATCCTGTGGACTCCCCATGCACACCAGCTCCAGACAAGAACAAGTGTCACGTGGAGTCCTGTCGGCACATTGACAGAGCAAGAGTGACAAGATCACAAGGGACATGATAGGTAAGTCAGGTCCTTTGTCTTCCCTTCCTTCTGACCAGAGGCAGTTGTTCTGTGGAGTTGTGGTCCCATGTGAGAAAGCACCCTGTGGTACCACAGACATTAAACTGTAGAATAGCCTAAACGGGGAGTGCTTTTATCACCATTCAGTGCAGGTATGTGTGGCCCACAACTCACTGTCAGGGCATCCCAGGGAAGGCAGCCCTTTGGTCTAAAGGAAGGGTTCAGGCCTAATATCAGTTTACTTATGGTCGTATGTGCTTTTTTACTGTTGTTTGAAAATTTATATTGGGGAAGGGAAAAAAATACTTGTTCTCTGATTGAGAAAAGAATAAGAGAGTAGAGTGGCTCAGTCAGTAACATGATAACATTGTGAGCAGGAGAACCTTGGTTCCATCCCCAGGAAGAATAAAATGGGTGTGGCAGCACATGCTTGCCTGTGAATGTAGAGACCCAGATTCCCAGGTATTGCTGAGCAGTCAGCCTAGCCTAGCTGGGGTGTCGCAGGCCAGTGACATACCTTGTCTAAGGAAAATGGCACCTGACATGCAAAACTGGAGGCTCTGTTCTGCCTCCTGCTGCATGCATGTACACACACACACACACACACACACACACACACACATTTGATAGAGGATGTACATGTATATATTTTCTATACATAGTGACAGTATTGTGTTGAGTTTCATGGAGCAAATGAATGAGATGCACAAATGGATTTTCCTCTGTGTGCTCTGTGTGTGCCTGCAGCTGTGTGTTCCTGTTTAGACTCATCCTAGCTTCTATAGCTCCATCATGTCTATTCTTTATCTTCACCTCAGACTAGGATCGGGTTCCAATCTCTGGGGTGTATTATATATGCCTAAGGTATGAATCGTTATATGCCATGAAAATATATGGAGGAGGAAGATGCAGCAAACTCCAGAGGTAAGGTCCTATCAAGTCCAGTTCACAGTCTAGGTTCTCTCCCTGCCAGCCATAGAGTCTGACTCACACTGATGCAGTTCTCTTTACAGCCACGGGGTGGCAGCAAACCAATAATCTTACTTTTTAATGAAAAGGGATCAAGTTTTACATAGTGCCAAATAGACCCAAGTTAATGTATTGCTGGTGTGTCTGGAAGCTTCAAGGGTATACTAGGGCAGTTCCACTTCCGGATCACCACAAATCTAGTGCTCAATAAATCACTTCATGGCGGCTCTGTGTAAAGAGAGCAGTTCAAACCGTGCATACAGGGGTCCTACATAGACAATATGGTATCAATAATCGGATTGAATTCTGTTGCACTCAGATGCATTTCCCAGACATTCCAACCTTCTCCAGAAGGCTACGGTATGACTACCCAGATCCCTCCCTGTCAGACACCTTCATTTTCTGTCAGTCATCAGCATTGCGCTCTGCTCCCTGGTGACTCTCAAGAGCAACCTGGTGTTTGTGGTCTGTTGTACAACTCTTTCATGCTTATCACTTTTTACAGGCAAAGTTAGAAGCATTAGTTCATGATGGATTAGGTTTTGTTTGTGTGTGTGAGAGGGCTTGTGCATGTGTATGTGAGTGCCTGTGTGCATGCCTGTGTTTAGGGGGTGTATGTATATGAATGTGTGTGTGTGTGTGTGTGTGTGTGTGTGTGTGATTCACATGTTTACATTCATGTGAAGGCCACAAGAGGACATTAGGTGACTTACTGCATCACTTTCTGATTTTTTCTCTGAGGAAATTTGTGTCACTAGACTTGGAACTAGGCATGAAGTGACTCGTCTTCCTGAGTGATCCACCTCCGCAGCAGAGGGTTACAGTTCCATGGGTCACCACAGCCAGCAGCTTTGCCTTTGAAAGGCCTAGAGGAAGGGACACTCCTAGAGTCCAAGAATAACACAGGGAACTAGTCAGGGAGTGCAGTAAATCATCATCTTGGATGAAATGATATTTATGACAGGAACAGAAGACTTTTTCTGTTTCCTTATCCAGTCTGTTAGTCTATGTCTTTTTATTGGGGAATTGAGTCCATTGATGTTAAGAGATATTAAGGAATAGTGATTATTACTTCCTGTCATTTTCAATGTTATTTTTATATTTGAATGGTTATCTTCTTTTGGGTTTGATGAAAGAAGGTAACTATCTTGCTTTTTCCAGGGTGAAGTTTCCCTTCTTGTATTGGAGTTTTCCTCCTAATATCCTTTGTAGGGCTGGGTTTGTGGATAGATATTGGGTAAACTTGGTTTTGTCATGAAATATCTTAGTTTCTCCATCTATGGTGATTGAGAGTTTTGCTGGATATAGTAGTTTCGGCAGGCATTTGTGTTCTCTTAGAATCTGCATGAGATCAGCCCAGGATCTTCTAGCTTTCATGGTCTCTGGTGAGAAGTCTGCTGTGATTCTGATAGGTCTTCCTTTATATGTTACTTGGCCTTTTTCTCTTACTGCCTTTAATAATCTTTCTTTGTTTAGAACATTTGGTGTTTTGATTATTATGTGACGGGAGGTATTTCTGTTCTGGTCCAGTCTGTTTGGAGTTCTGTAGGCTTCTTGTATATTCATGGGCATCTCTCTCTTTAGGTTAGGGAAGTTTTCTTCCATAATTTTATTGAAGATATTTGCTGGCCCTTTAAGTTGTAAATCTTCACTCTCATCTATGCCTGTAATCCTTAGCTTTGGTCTTCTCATTGTGTCCTGGATTTCCTGGATATTTTGGGTTACAAGATTTTTGCATTTTGCATTTTCTTTAACTGTTGAGTCCATGGTTTCTATGGAATCTTCAGCATCTGAGATTCTTTTTTCTATCTCTTGTATTCTGTTGTTGATATTTGCATCTATGTCTCCTGATTTCTTCCCAAGGCTTTCTATCTATAAAATTGTCTCCCTTTGAGTTTTCTTAGTTGTTTCTCCTTCTGATTTTAGATCTTGGATGGTTTTGCTTAGCTCCTTCACTTTCTTGTTTGTGCTTTCTTGTAATTCTTTAAGAGATTTTTGTGTTTCCTCTTTCATGACCTCTGCCTGTTGACCAAAGTTCTCCTGTATTTCTGTAAGTGTTTTTTGCATTTCCTCATTATTGGCTTTTGTATTCTCCTGGATTTCTTTCAATGATTTTTGTGTTTCCCTTGCAAGGGCTTCTAACTTTTGATCCATTTTCTCCTGTATTTCTTTAAGTATGTCCTTCATGTGTTCCTGTACCAGCATCATGACCAGTGATTTTTAAATCCAATTCTTGTTTTACTGGTGTGATGGGGTATCCAGGACATGCTGGTAAAGAAGAATTGGGTTCAGATGCTGCCATATTGCCTTGATTTCTGTTAGTCACGTTCCTGCATTTGCCTTTTGCCATCTAGTTCTCATTGGTGTTAGTTGGTCTTGTCAATGCTGGACTCACCAGTGCAAGCTGCCTCTTCCCAGGTGGCCTCTGGTGCACAGCTTACCTCCTGCACTGCCTGGAGACAGGGTGCTGTTGCCCAGGCTGTTCAGATCCCGAAGCAGACACCTGAAGGCTTCTGCTGGGGTCCGCTGGATTCACCAGAGCACACTGACTTCTCCCTGCTGGCCTCCCGGAAGCCCCTCTTGCCTCTTGCAGGACCTGGAGATGTGGCGTTGCTGCCCAGGCTGATCTGGATCCGGAAGTGGAGAGATCTGAGGGCTCCAGCCAGAGGCCTCAGGACTGGAACCTAAGCTCAATGCCACCGGAGAAAGCTGTGCTGTGTGCTCCCAGACTGCCTCTGGGTGCACACCAGGTCTCCAGCACTTCCTGGAGACCGAGTGCTGTGGCCCAGGCTGTTCAGATCCCAAAGCAGACACCTGGAGGCTCCTGCTGGGGCCTGCTGGATTCACCAGAGCACACTGACTTCTCCCCGATGGCTGTCCGGAAGCCCCTCTTGCCTCTTTGCAGGACCTGGAGATGTGGTGTTGCCGCCCAGGCTGATCTGGATCTGGAAGTGGAGAGCTACATTATCTCTTTATATGGGGTATATAACTGGTGTGATTCAGTCTTCACAGCATCCCTCTAAACTCTAGATGTACTCTATTTTATACCCCAATGCATAATGTTAAGTATGCCCTAAACAGCAAAGTGTGATAGGGAAAACATATTCAGTTTTCTAACTTCATAATAACATATTAGCAAGTACTGAAGTTTAGTGAAATGTCCGATTTGCTTAGATCTACAATAGCAGACACATTATGCTCATGGTTGGGAAAGGAACGACTCAACAGTAAGATGAACAGTACTGAATTTCATGCTGTGTGAGGAAGCAGTCATTCCTACATTTGACTGTCATAGTTTCATGTGTGAATGTGACCAAGTCAAGGAAAGATGGTCTAGATTTGTCTAATAGGCTGTAGGACTGTTTCTTAAAAAGTTAAGTATTTCAGTCAGCAGCCTGTACGAAAGCAATCAATATGTCCCTCTACGGAGCAATTGATACAGAAAGTGTTGTATATTTATACTATGGAATACTACTCAGCTATTAAAAACAATGAATTCATGAAATTCTTAGGCAAGTGGGTGGAGCTGGAGAACATCATACTACTCAGCTATTAAATACAATGAAGTCATGAAATTCTTAGGCAAGTGGGTGGGTGGAATTGGAAAATGTCATCCTGAGTGAGGTGACCCAATCACAAAAGAACCTGCATCGTATACACTCACTGATAAGTGGCTATTAACCCAGAAGTTCTGAATACCCAAGACACAATTCACATATCAAATTACACATGAAAACATTTATGAGATTCTAAGGATAAGGTCTAGAAGATCCTACTTTGATTGATAGTGCCTTAACACACACTTAACACAAACACTGGGACGTGTGAAGTGATGACACCATAGGAAAAGGGTGTGAGAGCTAAAAACAGTGATTAATAATAAAGCATCTGGAAGCAATTCATTCCAAAGAGAGGAGTCATTACATCCTTCAGTTGGGACTCAGACGTGACTCAAATGTTTACACCTGAAGGCTTCAATTTCAATGATGCATTTTAGGTAAATAATTTCATTATTTTTAGGAACATATAAAAGTGATAATTCAGATAAGAAATTACACCCTTTTATCTCTATATTGATTCTTTATGAATTCACATCACGCACCCCAATTTCACTCATCTTCCTGTCCCTCCATTTCCACCCTCTGCCCTTGCAAATGACCCCCACCAAAAATAATAACAACAAGACAAAGAAAAAATAACATTCAAAATCAAATGAGAAGGTCAAACACAACAACATAACAACATCTCACTGTGGAAGCTGTGGTGTGTCACAGTGTGTCACACAGTATACCCTTTTGTCCACACATCATTACTTACAAATCTTCATTTCAGTGAGTCCTTGGTCTGTTTCAAGGCCTTGGCTTTTGCTACTCTGTCAATACTGGAACCTCACTGGGACTCCTCTAGGAGTCCTGTTGTTGCTTCTGTGATATGGAGATCCTGCAGCTTTTGTTCTGCAGTGGCAGCCGAGTAGGGAACCATTTGAACAGTAATAGTTCTGTTTTTCATTGAAAAACTAAGTTACTAAATAACAAGGCCTGAAAGCTAAGGCATGTTTTAAAAAAGAATAGAGTTGTGTTCAGGAAGTTGCAGGAAACTTTAGTTCCCTGAAATATGAGAGCATATTGCTAATTCAGTAACAGTATTATGTATTTGACATTTTTCTGTTACCTGAACTAATAATCCAAAATAAAACTGAGTTAAAATTGAGGAGTCCAAAAAATTCAGTGTTATTTATTGTAGGTCGGTCAAATTTTGAAGAGCGCACGATTATTTGCTCTTAATATTCTTATTTTCTTTTTATTGAAAATAGAAATGTTTTGTCATACAAGAAATGACATAAAAACTCTAAAACACTAAACTGGACACCATCAATTATACACAAATACCTGATGTAGATCCTTGGAAGGTTCTGAATGTTGCTTCAGTCTCTGTGAGTTCATATATGAAATGATCAGGCAGGATACAAGTTTGGGGATGTAGCTCAATGGTAGAGCACATGCTTAGCACGTATGAGGCACCAGGTTTGATTCCCGGCATCTCCACTTAAGGCTTTTCATCTTTGGATTTTTTGCAACACTTCCAAGTGGTCTCTCTCTCTCAGTCATACTGTCTGATTTCAGCCATTCTCATCCTAAGATAGGAAGGAGAATGCTGGCTCAGGGTGGACTGTGTTGAGGACCTACCATGTACCATGTATTGCACACAGGATTTTAGGACTGTGAGGACACATTGCCTCATTTAGGGATATCCAGTGGTAATAAATAGATCCTGGAACCTCTCAAAAGCCTTTCCTGTTGTGTCATGCAGATGCCAGGACTCTGGGAGCACTGCTTTCCCTGTTTTCCTGCATCCATGAATCCATGGAACTCCATCAGTCGCCCCAGTTCTCCTGCCTATGGACTGACTCACTAGCACACTTGAAGTTCTGCTCTTCTCACATGGGTCATGAGATGTCACCTGACTCCAACTTTAATGATCTTTCTCACCAAGGACTGGTATAATTATGTTGTAAACAGAAACATTTTTCATTCAAAATATAACAGGGCAAGTACTAAGATTTCATAGTTGATTCTTTTCGTGTTTAGATTTTATCCCCAATCAGAGGTAAGGAGGGTTGTGGATGTGAGTGTCAGTGCTCAGAGGCTTTGCATCCTCCATAGTTGGAGTTGCAGGCAGTTGTAAGCTTCACAACATGGGTGCTGGTCACTGACCTCAGGTCCTCTGGAAGATCAAAGACCTCTTACCTGCTGAAGCATCTATCCATCTGTTTTGTCTGCTCCCCGAACTCAGTACTCTATGAAAAATCACACACACACACACACACACACACACACACATACATACACACACACACACACACACACACACAAACACACACACACACACAGAAAGTTTATTAAGTATATTTTAAGGTACATAATTAACATTTTTCAGTGTATTAGGATTTGGTTGTGTGCTAGGAACAACTAATAAAACATCATATCTGCATTCCTCACCATTTAATTTTGTACCTGCTCACAAGAGTAAAGTTCCCTCTGGATATGTGTGCCCACTTAGAAGGCATGAAGCAGAGACACTGCCCTGCTGTCCCATTGGGCCTGCTTCTTCCAGCAGCATGAGAAGCCAACATTCTTCAATCTTTCTGGTTTACTAATTTGTGTGATATATTCATTTATCTGTGAGAACCTGGAGAGAACAAGATGTTTTGCTGTCTGAGAAAGTGATCAGTTTCACAAAATACTGGCTGAGTGAAATTCTGATATCCTGGTATAATGTCTGAGACAATATCTTGGAATGAACTGTAGAATTTGAAGGGAAACGTCAATGTCCAAGCTGTGTTTATGCTACACTGCATGAAAGTGAAATATGAGGAGAAGGATGTCATACTATGCTGAAAAAGACAAAGCTCCCATGAAATTGTCCTTGCGAAAAACGAGGGTTCCCAAGGACAGACGAATGTGAAGACACCTTTTGGTAAGGCTCCCCTTAGTTATAGTGTAGAGGATCTGAGGAATATATATGCCTGTCATGTGTAGAGCTCTAATTCCATGGTGGTTTTGGAGGGGGAAGGGGATGGAATGAAGAAGACTGGCCCACATTCTTCAATGCTTATTCATCAGCCAGTGGAACTCTTTCAGAAAAACTAGAAGATGTGACCTTCTTAGATTAGATGTGGCCTTGTTGGAGGAAACTTGGCATCGAACCCGGTTGAGCTTTGGTGTTTCAAAAGCCCAAGCCATACCAGGCTCTCTTGCTGCCTATGGATCAGTATGTAGGACTCTCAACTCCTGTTTCATTCTTCTGTTGAAGGACATCTGGGATAAGAAAACATAAGTTGTTCCCAGGTTGAGGTGCTCTTTTTGATGTATGTGCCTCCTTATGGTTTAACCAGGTGCTGTAAACCAATCAGCTTAAAGGCCAACATCCCTTCACAATCTCATGTAGGTCCAAGGCTTGGAAACACCTGCATCTATTTTGTTCCTTTATAAACCCCTTCCCCTAGATCTCTGGGCCCCTCTCATCTCTTGTTGCACCATCAGGAAGGTCTATGGCCTGAGCTCAAGCTTGAATAAAGACCCTCCTGTGCTTGCATAGGATTCGTGGTTCCTGGTGCTCTCTTTGGGGTTTTCATGATCTGAGCACAACACTGGGTCTTCACTTAGACATATTTCCATTTTTCTGAGGAACCACCAGATTGATGTCCAGCATGATTGAACCAATTTCCATTGCGACCATCAAAGGAGGTGTGTTCTTCTTTCTCCAAGTACTCACCAGCATCTACTGTCTCCTGAGTTTTTAATCTGAGCCATTCTGATTTGAGTGAGGTGGAATCTCAGGGTTGTTTTGATTTGGATTTCTCCAATGACTCAGGACTTTGAACATTTCTTTAAGTGCTTTTTGGCCATTTAAATTCCCCCATTGTGAGTTCTCTGTTTAGCTCTGTACTCCATTTTTCATTTGGGTTATTTGGGGGTTTTGGAGGATAACTTGTTGAGTTCTTTTAAAATTTTGATATGAGCCCTCTGTAGGATGTAGGGTAAGTAAAGATGTTTGTCCCAATCTGCAGGTTGCTTATTTGCTGAATTTCAGATTCATGAGGTCCCATTTGTCAACTGTTGATTTTAGAGCCTGAGCCACTGGAGTTCTTTTAGGAAATTCCCCCTGTGCCAATGAGTATGAGGCTCTTTCTGAATTTCTATCCATCATATTCCGTGTATCTGGTTTAGTGTTGAGGTCCTTGATCCATTTGTCCTTGAACGTTTTGCAAGACAACAAGTATGGGTCTATTTTCTTTTTCTTTCTTTCTTTCTTTCTTTCTTTCTTTCTTTCTTTCTTTCTTTCTTTCTTTCTTTCTTTCTTTCTTTCTTTCTTTTTTTTTTTTTTAACATATAGACTGCCAGTTAGACCAGCAGAATTTATTGAAGACGCATTATTTTTTCCACTGTACGTGTTTGGGTTCTTTGTCAACTTTTAAGTGTCCACAAGAATATGGAGTTACTTCTGGGACATCAGCTCTTTTCCATTGATTGACCTGTGTATCTTTGTACCAATACCACTCGATTTTATCACTATTGCTTTGTGGTACAGTTTGAGGACAGGGAGAGTGATTTCCCCAGAAGTTCCCTTATTGTTGAGATCTGTTATAGCGATCCTGGATATTTTGTCTATCCATAAGGAGTTGAGAATTGATCTTCCCATGTCTGTGAAGAATTGTGTTGGTATTTTGATGCAATTGCATGGAAACTGTATATTTCTTTTGGTAAGATGGCCATTTCACTATGTTAATATTGCCAATCCATGAGCACGGGAGATCCTTACATCTTCTGAGGTCTTCTTTGAATCCTGTTCTCAGGGATTTGAAGTTCTGTCATACAGATCTTTCACTTGCTTGGTTAGAGTTACACCAAGATACTTGTTGCTATTTGTGGCCATTGTGAAGGATGTTGCTTCCCTAATTTCTTTCCCTGGAAGTTTGTCACTTGTATAAAGGAAGGCTACTGATTTGTTTAACTTAGTATTACATCATACGACTTTGATGATGTTGTTTATCAATGGTAGTACTTCTCTGGTGGAATTTTGGGGGGTCGCTTATGTATACTATCATAAGAGGCTACATACACTCTTAATAGACCACCATATTACCTAGCTTTCCTGACTAAGGCATACTCACTTCTGAAGTTGTATATTTCTTTAGGAAGAATGAAGGAAAATAACTACTCAGGTAACAGTGAAGTCAATCAAGATATGAAATATCTCCTAACCCATAGATATAGATTGCCTTTCTTAATGAGTCTAGAAACACAGCTGGTTAAACCCAAGCAGCCTACAGAGAGAATGATACATGGTTTCCTAAAGGCATTTCAAGTATTAAACAGAGGCCAGACTGCTCATAGCCTTCAGGTTTACTATATTAGCACCTGCCTTCTCCTTCCTAAATCTGCAAATCATACACTGCAAAAGCCACTTACAAGTTCATTCACAGAAGGGCTATCTTTAAGACTAAAATAAATAGCCATTTCATGCAGTTTTACTTTAGTTTTAAATTCCAGGTATATTTTAACCTTTCCTTTACATCTTGCTGTATATGATATGAGTTCAAACATATACCATCAAACTCCACAGACTCACAAATATAATACTATGACCCTTGAGGGGCACTCTCTCTTGAAAGTCCATGGCCTTCCAGTTCTTGTGCTTACTTTTATCGTGCACTTTGCTATGTGAGTCTTTGTCTTTGTACTTAATAGACTCAGTCCTGATGCTTCGCTGTGGCTCTTTCTGAAATTGTCTATGGTGGCATCAATGACCTTACTTTATATGAGTGAAGTTCCCTGTGAACACAGCTCCTGCTTGGGCTGTCCTCCTCCTTCTGCTGACAAGGACTGTAGACATTTGTTTATCACTGATGAAGAAGCACACTGTGGGGTGTGTGTGAGTGTGTGTGTGTGTGTGTGTGTGTGTGTGTTTTCCTAGGAATTGAATACAACAACTTGCACAGACCATCCAATCAGTCTAATGTAGTAAAACACGATTTGAACTTTTCAATATGAATATCTCTTCTAATAAAGTATTTAGGAATAGAAATAAGGGCTGGAGATGGCCTAGCGCTTAAGAACACTGACTGCTTTTCCAGCTGGCCACAGTTCAAATCCCCACAACCACATGGTGGTTCACAACCGTCTCTAATGGGATCATATGCCCTCTTCTGGTGTGTCTGAAGACAGTGATTATGTACTCCATATATAAAATAAATACATCCTTTAAATAGGAAGATAATATTATTCTACTTCTGGACACTGAAATAGGAAAAATGTCCCTATTCAGTATTGGAAAGAGGAAGCCATCAGGACAAGGCTGACATGAAAAGAAACTATTTCTCACAGTTTCTAAAAGTCATCCTACACACCTTCAGAAAGGGCATAGTCTCTGTGGTGTCTGTGCCCTCTGTGGCCTGGATGCCATCTGTTTGCACTGTTGTATATTGATGGCTTTCTTTTTTAATCTATTTTTATAAGATATATTCTATATTTACATTTCAAACGATTTCCCCTTTTCTGGATCCCCCCTCCCTGAAAGTCTCATAAGCACTCTTCCCTCCCCCTGTTCCGCAATGCACACCTTCTCTCTTCCCTGTTCTGCTATTCCCCTACAGTGATTGGTGGCTTCTGTTCAGATGCTTCACCTAAAATTAGGTTAAGCTGGGTGTTTTCCTTATGAGGGGCTGCAGACAAACATGGTAAATGTGTCAGACAGCTCGGGCATTGGTTGGTTTTGTTTTACTTTTTCCCCTAAAATTAGCATAATCAGGGGCGGGTCCTGTTGAAGGGTCATAAGTATACTTGTAGATGTTTCAGAATGCGCAGGGACTGGTGGATTTTGTACAGACAGCTCACCTAAAATTAGGATATCATGGGTATTTTCCTTTTGAAGGGCTGCAGACAAACTCAGGAAATCTTTCAGAGTGCTCAGAGATTGGTTCATTTTGTTTTGAGGTTTACCCTAAAATTAGTATAATCAGGGGCGGGTCCTGTTAAAAGGTTATCCATATACTTTGTAAATGTTTCAGAGTGCACAACGATTGGTGGCTTTTGTTCAGATGCTTCACCTAAAATTAGGTTAACCTGGGTGTTTTCCATTTCAGGGTCTGCAGAGGAAAAAAGTATAAATGTTTTAGAGTACACAGGGACTGGTAGATTTTGTTCTGTCTTTGCACACATTATTAGGGTAACCTGCTTATTGTCCTTTTTGGGAGCTGCAGATAAACTTTTTAAATCTTTGAGAGTGCTCAGGGAATGGTGAGTTTTGTTTGGACACTCCACCTAAAATTAGGATAATCTGGGTGTTTTCCTTTTCAGGGGTTGCAGACAAACTCTTTAAATATTTCAGAGTGCTCAGGGACTGGTGGCTTTTGTTCTGTCTTTTCTCCTGATACTAAGGTAACCTTAGTATTATCCTTTTTGGGAGCTGCAGATATACTTTTTAAATCTTTGAGAGTGCTCAGGGACTTGTGAGATTTGTTCAGACACTTCACCTAAAACTAGGATAACCTGGGAATGATCCTGTTGAGGGGCTGCAGATAAAGTTTATGAAAGTTTCAGAATGCTCAGAGACTGGTGGCTTTGGTTTGGTCACTTCACGTAAAATTAGGATAATCTGGGTGTTTTCCTTTTCAGGGGTTGCAGACAACTCTGTAAATATTTCAGAGTGCTCAGGGATTGGTGGCTTTTGTTCTGATGTTTCTGCTAAAATCCTGGAAACCAGTGTATTGGCCTGTTCGGGAGCTGCAGATAAACTTTTTAAATCTCTGAGAGTGCTCAGGGTCTGGTGTCTTTTGTGCAGACTCTTCTCCTAAAATTAGGATAACTCGGGGATGGTCCCTTTGTGGGTCTCCAGATAAAGTTTGTGAAAGTCTCTGGGTGCTCAGGGACTAGTGGCTATTTTTTTTGGACACTTCACCCAAAATGAGGATAAACTGGTTGTTTTCCTTTTGAGGGGCTGCAGACAAACTCTGTAAATGTTTCTGAGTACACAGGAACTTGTGACTTGTTCTGTCTTTGCACCTAATATTAGGGTAACCTGCTTATTATCCATTTTGGGAGCTGCAGATAAACTTTTTAAGTCTTTAAGAGTGCCCAGTGACTGGTGAGTTTTGTTAGGAAACTTGACCTAAAATTAGGATAACCTGGTTGTTTTCCTTTTCAGGGGTTGCAGGTAAACTCTGTAAATATTTCACATTGCTCAGGGACTAGTGACTTTTGTTCTGTCTTTTCCCCTGATATTAGGTAACCTGGGTATTATCCTTTTTGGGAGCTGCAGGTAAACTTTAAATCTTTGAGAGTGCTCAGGGACTAGTGAGTTTTGTTCAGACACTTCACCTAAAATTAGGATAACCTGGGAATGTTCCTGTTGAGGGGCTGCAGATAAAGTTTATGAAAGTTACAGAGTGCTCAGGGACTGGTGGCTTTGGTTTGGTCACTTCACCTAAAATTAGGGTAATCGGTGTTTTTCTTTTCAGGGGTTGCAGAAAAACTCTGTAAATATTTCAGAGTGCCCAGGGACTAATGGCTATTGTTTTGATGTTTCTTCTAAAATCGTGGTAACCAGTGTATTGTCCTGTTCGGGGAGCTGCAGATAAACTTTTTAAATCTCTGAAAGTACTCAGGGACTAGTGTCTTTTATGCAGACACTTCACCTAAAATTAGGATAACTTGGGCATGGTCCCTTTGAGGGTCTTCAGATAAGGTTTGGAAAGGCTTAGGGTGCTCAGGGACATTTTGTGGACACTTCACCTAAAATTAGGTTACCCTGGGTGTTTTCCTTTTGAGGGGCTGCAGACAAACTTGGTAAATGTGTCAGAGAGCTCAGGGATTGGTTTGATTTGTTTTGCTTTTTCCTCTAAAATGAGCATGATCTGGGGCGGGTCCTGTTGAAGGGTCATAAGTATACTTGTAGATGTTTCAGACTGCGCAGGGACTGGTGGCTTTTGTACAGACACTTCACCTAAAATTAGGATAAGCCGGGTGTTTTCTTTTCTGGGGCTGCAGACAAACTCTGTAAATGTTTCAGAGGGCACAATGCCTGGTGGCTATTTTTCTGATGTTTCCCCTAAACTTACAGTAACTAGGCTATTTTCCTGTTCATGAGCTACAGATAAACTTTTTATGTCTCTTTGAGTGATCAAAGACTGGTGGGGTTTGTTCAAACACTTGACCTAAAATTAGGATAACTCAGGATGGTCCTTTTGAGCAGGTACACAGATAGATAGATGGTGAAGGTTTCAGGGTTCTCTGGGAAAAGTGGCTTTTGTTCACACACAACATCTAAAGTAGGGATAAACTGGGTGTTTTCCTTTTGAGGGGCTGCAAACAAACTTGGTAAATGTGTCAGAGAGCTCAGGGATTGGTTGGTTTTGTTTTGCTTTTGCTCCTAAAATTAGCATATCTGGGGCAGGTCCTGTTGAATGGTCATAAGTGTACTTGTAGATGTTTCAGAATGCGCAGGGACTGGTGGCTTTTGTACAGACACTTTACCTAAAATTAGGATTTCATGGGTGATTTTCTTTTGAGGGGCTGCAGACAAACTCAGGAAATGTTTCAGAGTGCTCAGGGATTGGTTGGTTTTGTTTTGAGGTTTCCCCTAAAATTAGCATAATCAGGGGCGTGTCCTGTTGAAAGTGCTCAGTGAATGGTGACTTTTGTTCAGATGCTTCACCTAAAATTAGGTTAACCTGGGTGTTTTCCATTTCAGGGTCTGCAGACAAACTGAGTAAATGTTTTAGAGTATACAGGGACAGGTGGATTTTGTTCTGTCTTTGCACCTAATATTAGGGTAACCTGCTTATTGTCCTTTTTGGGAGCTGCAGATAAACTTTTTACATTTTGAGAGTGCTCAGGGACTGGTGAGTTTTGTTCAAGAACTTCCCCTAAAATTAGGATAACCTGGGAATGGTCCTGTTGAGGGGCTGCAGATAAAGTTTGTGAAAGTTTCAGAGTGCTCAGGGACTTGTGTCTTTTGTTTGGGCACTTCACCTAAAATTAGGATAATCTGGGTGTTTTCCTTTTCAGGGGTTGCAGACAAACTCTGTAAATATTTCAGAGTGCTCAGGGAATGGTGTCTTTTGTTCTGCTGTTTCCCTAAAATTTGCATTAACCAGTCTATTGACCTGTTCCGGAGCTGCAGATAAACTTTCCAACCTCTGAGAGTGCTCAGGGTCTGGTGTCTTTTGTGCAGACACTTCACCTAAAATTAGGATAACTCAGGGATGGTCCCTTTGAGGGTCTCCAGATAAAGTCTGTGAAAGTCTCAGGGTGCTCCGGGACTTTTTGTGGACACTTCAAGTAAAATTACGTTAACCCGGATGTTTTACTATTGAGGGGCTCCAGACAAACTTGGTAAATGTGTCAGAAAGCTCAGGGATCCGTTGGTTTTGTTTTGCTTTTCCCCCTAAAATTTGCATAATCTTGGGCGGGTCCTGTTGAAGGCTCCTAAGTATACTTGTAGATGTTTCAGAATGCTCAGGGACTGGAGGCTTTTGTACAGACACTTCGCCTGAAATTAAGATATCATGTATGTTTTCCTTTTGAGGGGCTGCAGACAGTGTCAGTAAATGTATCAGAGTGCTCAGGGATTGGTTGGATTTGTTTTGACTTTATCCCTAAAATTAGCATAATCAGGGGCGGGTCCTGTTGAAGGGTTATCCATAGTCTTTATAAATGTTTCAGAGTGCACAGTGATTATTGGCTTTTGTTCAGATGCTTCAACTAAAATTAGGTTAAGCTGGGTGTTTTCCTTGTGAGGGTCTGCAGACAGACTTGGTATATGTGTCAGAGAGCTCAGGGATTGGTTGGTTTTGTTTTATGTTTTCCCCTAAAATTGGCATAATCTGGGGCGGGTCCTGTTGAAGGGTCATAGGTGTACTTGTAGATGTTTCAGAATGCGCAGGGACTGGTGGCTTTTGTACAGACACTTTACCTAAAATTAGGATTTCGTGGGTATTTTCCTTTTGAGGTGCTGCAGACAAACTCAGGAAATGTTTCAGAGTGCTCAGGGATTGGTTGGTTTTGTTTTGAGGTTTCCCCTAAAATTAGCATAATCAGGGGCGTGTCCTGTTGAAAGTGCTCAGTGAATGGTGGCTTTTGTTCAGATGCTTCACCTAAAATTAGGTTAACCTGGGTGTTTTCCATTTCAGGGTCTGCATTCAAACTGAATAAATGTTTTAGAGTATACAGGGACAGGTGGATTTTGTTCCGTCTTTGCACCTAATATTAGGGTAACCTGCTTATTGTCCTTTTTGGGGAGCTGCAGATAAACTTTTTACATTTTGAGAGTGCTCAGGGACTGGTGAGTTTTGTTCAAGCACTTCCCCTAAAATTAGGATAACCTGGGAATGGTCCTGTTGAGGGGCTGCAGATAAAGTTTGTGAAAGTTTCAGAGTGCTCAGGGACTTGTGTCTTTGGTTTGGGCACTTCACCTAAAATTAGGATAATCTGGGTGTTTTCCTTTTCAGGGGTTGCAGACAAACTCTGTAAATATTTCAGAGTGCTCAGGGAATGGTGTCTTTTGTTCTGCTGTTTCCCTAAAATTTGCATTAACCAGTCTATTGACCTGTTCGGGAGCTGCAGATAAACTTTCCAACCTCTGAGAGTGCTCAGGGTCTGGTGTCTTTTCTGCAGACACTTCACCTAAAATTAGGATAACTCAGGGATGGTCCCTTTGAGGGTCTCCAGATAAAGTCTGTGAAAGTCTCAGGGTGCTCCGGGACTTTTTGTGGACACTTCAAGTAAAATTACGTTAACCCGGATGTTTTACTATTGAGGGGCTCCAGACAAACTTGGTAAATGTGTCAGAAAGCTCAGGGATCCCTTGGTTTTGTTTTGCTTTCCCCCCTAAAATTTGCATAATCTTGGGCGGGTCCTGTTGAAGCGTCCTAAGTATACTTGTAGATGTTTCAGAATGCTCAGGGACTGGAGGCTTTTGTACAGACACTTCGCCTGAAATTAAGATATCATGTATGTTTTCCTTTTGAGGGGCTGCAGACAGTGTCAGTAAATGTATCAGAGTGCTCAGGGATTGGTTGGATTTGTTTTGACTTTATCCCTAAAATTAGCATAATCAGGGGCGGGTCCTGTTGAAGGGTTATCCATAGTCTTTATAAATGTTTCAGAGTGCACAGTGATTATTGGCTTTTGTTCAGATGCTTCAACTAAAATTAGGTTAAGCTGGGTGTTTTCCTTTTGCCGGGCTGCAGACAAACTTGGTAAATGTGTCAGAGAGCTCAGGGATTGGTTGGTTTTGTTTTACTTTTTCCCCTAAAATTCGCATAATCTGGGGCGGCTGCTGTTGAAGGGTCAAAAGTATACTTGTAGATGGTTCAGAATGCTCAGGGACTGGTGGCTTTTGTACAGACACTTTACCTAAAATTAGGATAACGTGGGTGTTTTCCTTTTGAGGGGCTGCAGACAAACTCAGTGAATGTTTCAGAGTGCTCAGGGATTGGTTGGATTTGTTTTGAGCTTTCCCCTAAAATTAGCATAATCATGGGCGGGTCCTGTTGAAGGGTTATCCAGAGTCTTTGTAAATGTTTCAGAGTGCACAGTGATTATTGGCTTTTTTTCAGATGCTTCACCTAAAATTAGGTTAAGCTGGGTGTTTTCCTTGTGAGGGGCTGCAGACAGACTTGGTAGATGTGTCAGAGAGCTGAGGGATTTTTTGGTTTTGTTTTACTTTTTTCCCTAAAATTCGCATAATCTGGGGCGGCTGCTGTTGAAGAGTCATAAGTATACTTGTAGATGGTTCAGAATGCTCAGGGACTGGTGGCTTTTGTACACACACTTTACCTAAAATTAGGATATGGTGGGTGTTTTCCTTTTGAGGGGCTGCAGACAAACTCAGTGAATGTTTCTGAGTGCTCAGGGATTGGTTGGTTTTGTTTTGAGCTGTCCCCTAAAATTAGCATAATCAGGGGCGGGTCCTGTTGTAGGGTGATCCAGAGTCTTTGTAAATGTTTCAGAGTGCCCAGTGCTTGCGGGCTTTTGTTCAGATGCTTCACCTAAAATTAGGTTAAGCTGGGTGATTTCCTTTTGAAGGGCTGCAGACAAACTTGGTATATGTGTCAGAGAGCTCAGGGGTTGGTTGGTTTTGTTTTATGTTTTCCCCTAAAATTTGCATAATCTGTGGCGGGTCCTGTTGAAGGGTCATAAGTGTACTTGTAAATGTTTCAGAATGCTCCGGGACTGGTGGTTTGTGTACAGACACTTCACATTAAATTAAGATATCATGTGTGTTTTTTCCTTTTGAGGGGCTGAAGACAATGTCAGTAAATGTTTCAGAGTGCTCAGGGATTGGTTGGATTTGGTTTGAGCTTTCCCCTAAAATTAGCATAATCAGGGGCGGGTCCTTTTGAAGGGTTATCCATAGTCTTTGTAAATGTTTCAGAGTGCACAGTGATTATTGGCTTTTGTTCAGATGCTTCACCTAAAATTAGGTTAAGCTGGGTGTTTTCCTTTTGAGGGGCTGCAGACAAACTTGGTAAATGTGTCAGAGAGCTCAAGGATTGGTTGGTTTTGTTTTATGTTTTCCCCTAAAATTGGAATAATCTGGGGCGGGTCCTGTTGAAGGGTCATAAGTGTACTTGTAGATGTTTCAGAATGCGCAGGGACTGGAGGCTTTTGTATAGACACTTCGCCTGAAATGAAGATACCATGTGTGTTTTCCTTTTGAGGGGCTGAAGACAATGTCAGTAAATGTTTCAGAGTGCTCAGGGATTGGTTGGATTTGGTTTGAGCTTTCCCCTAAAATTAGCATAATCAGGGGCGGGTCATTTTGAAGGGTTATCCAGAGTCTTTGTAAATGATTCAGAGTGCACAGTGATTATTCGCTTTTGTTCAGATGCTTCACCTAAAATTAGGTTAAGCTGGGTGTTTTCCTTTTGAGGGGCTGCAGACAAACTTGGAATATGTGTCAGAGAGCTCAGGGATTGGTTGGTTTTGTTTTATGTTTTCCCCTAAAATTTGCATAATCAGGGGCGGGTCCTGTTGAAGGGTCATAAATGTACTTGTAAATGTTTCAGAATGCTCCGGGACTGGTGGTTTGTGTACAGACACTTCACATTAAATTAAGATATCATGTGTGTTTTCCTTTTGAGGGGCTGAAGACAATGGCAGTAAATGTTTCAGAGTGCTCAGGGATTGGTTGGATTTGGTTTGAGCTTTCCCCTAAAATTAGCATAATCAGGGGCGGGTCCTTTTGAAGGGTTATCCATAGTCTTTGTAAATGTTTCAGAGTGCACAGTGATTATTGGCTTTTGTTCAGATGCTTCACCTAAAATTAGGTTAAGCTGGGTGTTTTCCTTTTGAGGGGCTGCAGACAAACTTGGTAAATGTGTCAGAGAGCTCAGGGATTGCTTTAATTTTTCTGCTTTTCCCCCTAAAATTTGCATAATCTTGGGCAGGTCCTGTTGAAGGGTCAGAAGTATACTTGTAGTTGATTCAGAATGCTCAGGGACTGGTAGCTTTTTTACAGACACTTCACCTTAAATTTTGATATCATGTGTGTTTTCCTATTGAGGGGCTGCAGACAATGTCAATAATGTTTCAGAGTGCTCAGGGATTGGTTGGAGTTGTTTTGAGCTTTCCCCTAAAATTAGCATAATCAGGGGCGGGTCCTGTTGAAGGGTTATCCATAGTCTTTGTAAATGTTTCAGAGTACACAGTGATTGGTGGCATTTGTTCAGATGGTTCACCTAAAATTAGGTTAAGCTGGGTGTTTTCCTTTTGAGGGGCTGCAGACAAACTTGGTAAATGTGTCAGAGAGCTCAGGGATTGGTTGGTTTTGTTTTACTTTTTCCCCTAAAATTCGCATAATCTGGGGTGGGTCCTGTTGAAGGGTCATAAGTGTACTTGTAGATGTTTCAGAATGTGCAGGGACTGGTGGCTTTTGTACAGACACTTTACCTAAAATTAGGATTTCATGGGTGTTTTCCTTTTGAGGGGCTGCAGACAAACTCAGGAAATGTTTCAGAGTGCTCAGGGATTGGTTGGTTTTATTTGAGGTTTCCCCTAAAATTAGCATAATCAGGGATGTGTCCTGTTGAAAGTGCTCAGTGAATGGTGGCTTTTGTTCAGATGCTTCACCTAAAATTAGGTTAACCTGGGTGTTTTCCATTTCAGGGTCTGCAGACAAACTGAGTAAATGTTTTAGAGTATACAGGGGCAGGTGGATTTTGTTCTGTCTTTGCACCTAATATTAGGGTAACCTGCTTATTGTCCTTTTTGGGGAGCTGCAGATAAACTTTTTACATTTTGAGAGTGCTCAGGGACTGGTGAGTTTTGTTCAAGCACTTCCCCTAAAATTAGGATAACCTGGGAATGGTCCTGTTGAGGGGCTGCAGATAAAGTTTGTGAAAGTTTCAGAGTGCTCAGGGACTTGTGTCTTTTGTTTGGGCACTTCACCTAAAATTAGGATAATCTGGGTGTTTTCCTTTTCAGGGGTTGCAGACAAACTCTGTAAATATTTCAGAGTGCTCAGGGAATGGTGTCTTTTGTTCTGCTGTTTCCCTAAAATTTGCATTAACCAGTCTATTGACCTGTTCCGGAGCTGCAGATAAACTTTCCAACCTCTGAGAGTGCTCAGGGTCTGGTGTCTTTTCTGCAGACACTTCACCTAAAATTAGGATAACTCAGGGATGGTCCCTTTGAGGGTCTCCAGATAAAGTCTGTGAAAGTCTCAGGGTGCTCCGGGACTTTTTGTGGACACTTCAAGTAAAATTACGTTAACCCGGATGTTTTACTATTGAGGGGCTCCAGACAAACTTGGTAAATGTGTCAGAAAGCTCAGGGATCCCTTGGTTTTGTTTTGCTTTCCCCCCTAAAATTTGCATAATCTTGGGCGGCTGCTGTTGAAGAGTCATAAGTATACTTGAAGATGGTTCAGAATGCTCAGGGACTGGTGGCTTTTGTACACACACTTTACCTAAAATTAGGATATGGTGGGTGTTTTTCTTTTGAGGGGCTTCAGACAAACTCAGTGAATGTTTCTGAGTGCTCAGGGATTGGTTGGTTTTGTTTTGAGGTGTCCCCTAAAATTAGCATAATCAGGGGCGGGTCCTGTTGTAGGGTTATCCAGAGTCTTTGTAAATGTTTCAGAGTGCCCAGTGCTTGCGGGCTTTTGTTCAGATGCTTCACCTAAATTTAGGTTAAGCTGGGTGTTTTCCTTTTGAGGGGCTGCAGACAAACTTGGTATATGTGTCAGAGAGCTCAGGGGTTGGTTGGTTTTGTTTTATGTTTTCCCCTAAAATTTGCATAATCTGGGGCGGGTCCTGTTGAAGGGTCATAAGTGTACTTGTAAATGTTTCAGAATGCTCCGGGACTGGTGGTTTGTGTACAGACACTTCACATTAAATTAAGATATCATGTGTGTTTTTTCCTTTTGAGGGACTGAAGACAATGTCAGTAACTGTTTCAGAGTGCTCAGGGATTGGTTGGATTTGGTTTGAGCTTTCCCCTAAAATTAGCATAATCAGGGGCGGGTCCTTTTGAAGGGTTATCCATAGTCTTTGTAAATGTTTCAGAGTGCACAGTGATTATTGGCTTTTGTTCAGATGCTTCACCTAAAATTAGGTTAAGCTGGGTGTTTTCCTTTTGAGGGGCTGCAGACAAACTTGGTAAATGTGTCAGAGAGCTCAAGGATTGGTTGGTTTTATTTTATGTTTTCCCCTAAAATTGGAATAATCTGGGGCGGATCCTGTTGAAGGGTCATAAGTGTACTTGTAGATGTTTCAGAATGCGCAGGGACTGGTGGCTTTTGTACAGACACTTCGCCTGAAATGAAGATACCATGTGTGTTTTCCTTTTGAGTGGCTGCAGACAAACTTGGTTAATGTGTCAGAGAGCTCAGGGATTGGTTGGTTTTGTTTTACTTTTCCCCCTAAAATTTGCATAATCTTGGGCGGCTGCTGTTGAAGGGTCATAAGTATACTTGTAGATGGTTCAGAATGCTCAGGGACGGGTGGCTTTTGTACAGACACTTTACCTAAAATTAGGATAACGTGGGTGTTTTCCTTTTGAGGGGCTGCCGACAATGTCAGTAAATGTTTCAGAGTGCTCAGGGATTGGTTGGATTTGGTTTGAGCTTTCCCCTAAAATTAGCATAATCAGGGGCGGGTCATTTTGAAGGGTTATCCAGAGTCTTTGTAAATGATTCAGAGTGCACAGTGTTTGTTGGCTTTTGTTCAGATGCTTCACCTAAAATTAGGTTAAGCTGGGTGTTTTCCTTTTGAGGGGCTGCAGACAAACTTGGTATATGTGTCAGAGAGCTCAGGGATTGGTTGGTTTTGTTTTATGTTTTCCCCTAAAATTTGCATAATCAGGGGCGGGTCCTGTTGAAGGGTCATAGATGTACTTGTAAATGTTTCAGAATGCTCCGGGACTGGTGGTTTGTGTACAGACACTTCACATTAAATTAAGATATCATGTGTGTTTTCCTTTTGAGGGGCTGAAGACAATGGCAGTAAATGTTTCAGAGTGCTCAGGGATTGGTTGGATTTGGTTTGAGCTTTCCCCTAAAATTAGCATAATCAGGGGCGGGTCCTTTTGAAGGGTTATCCATAGTCTTTGTAAATGTTTCAGAGTGCACAGTGATTATTGGCTTTTGTTCAGATGCTTCACTTAAAATTAGGTTAAGCTGGGTGTTTTCCTTTTGAGGGGCTGCAGACAAACTTGGTAAATGTGTCAGAGAGCTCAGGGATTGCTTTAATTTTTCTGCTTTTCCCCCTAAAATTTGCATAATCTTGGGCGGGTCCTGTTGAAGGGTCAGAAGTATACTTGTAGTTGATTCAGAATGCTCAGGGACTGGTAGCTTTTTTACAGACACTTCACCTTAAATTTTGATATCATGTGTGTTTTCCTATTGAGGGGCTGCAGACAATGTCAGTAAATGTTTCAGAGTGCTCAGGGATTGGTTGGATTTGCTTTGCGCTTTCCCCTAAAATTAGCATAATCAGGGGCGGGTCCTGTTGAAGGGTTATCCATAGTCTTTGTAAATGTTTCAGAGTACACAATGATTGGTGGCATTTGTTCAGATGGTTCACCTAAAATTAGGTTAAGATGGGTGTTTTCCTTTTGAGGGGCTGCAGACAAACTTGGTAAATGTGTCAGAGAGCTCAGGGCTTGGTTGGTTTTGTTTTACTTTTTCCCCTAAAATTCGCATAATCTGGGGTGGGTCCTGTTGAAGGGTCATAAGTGTACTTGTAGATGTTTCAGAATGTGCAGGGACTGGTGGCTTTTGTACAGACACTTTACCTAAAATTAGGATTTCATGGGTGTTTTCCTTTTGAGGGGCTGCAGACAAACTCAGGAAATGTTTCAGAGTGCTCAGGGATTG
Source organism: Apodemus sylvaticus (assembly GCF_947179515.1). Classification (NCBI taxonomy): domain Eukaryota; kingdom Metazoa; phylum Chordata; class Mammalia; order Rodentia; family Muridae; genus Apodemus; species Apodemus sylvaticus. The sequence goes on along the minus strand of NC_067495.1, from coordinate 97,064,826 downwards.
GTTGGTTTTATTTGAGGTTTCCCCTAAAATTAGCATAATCAGGGGCGTGTCCTGTTGAAAGTGCTCAGTGAATGGTGGCTTTTGTTCAGATGCTTCACCTAAAATTAGGTTAACCTGGGTGTTTTCCATTTCAGGGTCTGCAGACAAACTGAGTAAATGTTTTAGAGTATACAGGGACAGGTGGATTTTGTTCTGTCTTTGCACCTAATATTAGGGTAACCTGCTTATTGTCCTTTTTGGGGAGCTGCAGATAAACTTTTTACATTTTGAGAGTGCTCAGGGACTGGTCAGTTTTGTTGAAGCACTTCCCCTAAAATTAGGATAACCTGGGAATGGTCCTGTTGAGGGGCTGCAGATAAAGTTTGTGAAAGTTTCAGAGTGCTCAGGGACTTGTGTCTTTTGTTTGGGCACTTCACCTAAAATTAGGATAATCTGGGTGTTTTCCTTTTCAGGGGTTGCAGACAAACTCTGTAAATATTTCAGAGTGCTCAGGGAATGATGTCTCTTGTTCTGCTGTTTCCGTAAAATTTGCATTAACCAGTCTATTGACCTGTTCCGGAGCTGCAGATAAACTTTCCAACCTCTGAGAGTGCTCAGGGTCTGGTGTCTTTTGTGCAGACACTTCACCTAAAATTAGGATAACTCAGGGATGGTCCCTTTGAGGGTCTCCAGATAAAGTCTGTGAAAGTCTCAGGGTGTTCTGGGACTTTTTGTGGACACTTCAAGTAAAATTACGTTAACCTGGATGTTTTACTATTGAGGGGCTCCAGACAAACTTGGTAAATGTGTCAGAAAGCTCAGGGATTGGTTGGTTTTGTTCTGCTTTCCCCCCTAAAATTTGCATAATCTTGGGCGGGTCCTGTTGAAGGGTCCTAAGTATACTTGTAGATGTTTCAGAATGCTCAGGGACTGGAGGCTTTTGTACAGACACTTCGCCTGAAATTAAGATATCATGTATGTTTTCCTTTTGAGGGGCTGCAGACAGTGTCAGTAAATGTATCAGAGTGCTCAGGGATTGGTTGGATTTGTTTTGACTTTATCCCTAAAATTAGCATAATCAGGGGCGGGTCCTGTTGAAGGGTTATCTTTATAAATGTTATAAAGGGTCTTTATAAATGTTTCAGAGTGCACAGTGATTATTGGCTTTTGTTCAGATGCTTCAACTAAAATTAGGTTAAGCTGGGTGTTTTCCTTGTGAGGGGCTGCAGACAGACTTGGTAGATGTGTCAGAGAGCTGAGGGATTTTTTTGGTTTTGTTTTACTTTTTCCCCTAAAATTCGCATAATCTGGGGCGGCTGCTGTTGAAGAGTCATAAGTATACTTGTAGATGGTTCAGAATGCTCAGGGACTGGTGGCTTTTGTACACACACTTTACCTAAAATTAGGATATGGTGGGTGTTTTCCTTTTGAGGGGCTGCAGACAAACTCAGTGAATGTTTCTGAGTGCTCAGGGATTGGTTGGTTTTGTTTTGAGGTGTCCCCTAAAATTAGCATAATCAGGGGCGGGTCCTTTTGAAGGGTTATCCATAGTCTTTGTAAATGTTTCAGAGTGCACAGAGATTATTGACTTTTGTTCAGATGCTTCACCTAAAATTAGGTTAAGCTGGGTGTTTTCCTTTTGAGGGGCTGCAGACAAACTTGGTATATGTGTCAGAGAGCTCAGGGATTGGTTGGTTTTGTTTTATGTTTTCCCCTAAAATTGGCATTATCTGGCGCAGGTCCTGTTGAAGGGTCATAGGTGTACTTGTAGATGTTTCAGAATGCGCAGGGACTGGTGGCTTTTGTACAGACAGTTTACCTAAAATTAGAATTTCGTGGGTATTTTCCTTTTGAGGTGCTGCAGAAAAACTCAGGAAATGTTTCAGAGTGCTCAGGGATTGGTTGGTTTTCTTTTGAGGTTTCCCCTAAAATTAGCATAATCAGGGGCGTGTCCTGTTGAAAGTGCTCAGTGAATGGTGGCTTTTGTTCAGATGCTTCACCTAAAATTAGGTTAAGCTGGGTGTTTTCCCCTAAAATTGGCATAATCTGGGGCGGGTCCTGTTGAAGGGTCATAAGTGTACTTGTAGATGTTTCAGAATGCACAGGGACTGGTGGCGTTTGTACAGACACTTTACCTAAAATTAGGATTTCGTGGGTATTTTCCTTTTGAGGTGCTGCAGACAAACTCAGGAAATGTTTCAGAGTGCTCAGGGATTGGTTGGTTTTGTTTTGAGGTTTCCCCTAAAATTAGCATAATCAGGGGCGTGTCCTGTTGAAAGTGCTCAGTGAATGGTGGCTTTTGTTCAGATGCTTCACCTAAAATTAGGTTAACCTGGGTGTTTTCCATTTCAGTGTCTGCATTCAAACTGAATAAATGTTTTAGAGTATACAGGGACAGGTGGATTTTGTTCCGTCTTTGCACCTAATATTAGGGTAACCTGCTTATTGTCCTTTTTGGGGAGCTGCAGATAAACTTTTTACATTTTGAGAGTGCTCAGGGACTGGTGAGTTTTGTTCAAGCACTTCCCCTAAAATTAGGATAACCTGGGAATGGTCCTGTTGAGGGGCTGCAGATAAAGTTTGTGAAAGTTTCAGAGTGCTCAGGGACTTGTGTCTTTTGTTTGGGCACTTCACCTAAAATTAGGATAATCTGGGTGTTTTCCTTTTCAGGGGTTGCAGACAAACTCTGTAAATATTTCAGAGTGCTCAGGGAATGGTGTCTTTTGTTCTGCTGTTTCCCTAAAATTTGCATTAACCAGTCTATTGACCTGTTCGGGAGCTGCAGATAAACTTTCCAACCTCTGAGAGTGCTCAGGGTCTGGTGTCTTTTCTGCAGACACTTCACCTAAAATTAGGATAACTCAGGGATGGTCCCTTTGAGGGTCTCCAGATAAAGTCTGTGAAAGTCTCAGGGTGCTCCGGGACTTTTTGTGGACACTTCAAGTAAAATTACGTTAACCCGGATGTTTTACTATTGAGGGGCTCCAGACAAACTTGGTAAATGTGTCAGAAAGCTCAGGGATTGGTTGGTTTTGTTTTGCTTTCCCCCCTAAAATTTGCATAATCTTGGGCGGGTCCTGTTGAAGGGTCCTAAGTATACTTGTAGATGTTTCAGAATGCTCAGGGACTGGAGGCTTTTGTACAGACACTTCGCCTGAAATTAAGATATCATGTATGTTTTCCTTTTGAGGGGCTGCAGACAGTGTCAGTAAATGTATCAGAGTGCTCAGGGATTGGTTGGATTTGTTTTGACTTTATCCCTAAAATTAGCATAATCAGGGGCGGGTCCTGTTGAAGGGTTATCCATAGTCTTTATAAATGTTTCAGAGTGCACAGTGATTATTGGCTTTTGTTCAGATGCTTCAACTAAAATTAGGTTAAGCTGGGTGTTTTCCTTTTGGCGGGCTGCAGACAAACTTGGTAAATGTGTCAGAGAGCTCAGGGATTGGTTGGTTTTGTTTTACTTTTTCCCCTAAAATTTGCATAATCTGGGGCGGCTGCTGTTGAAGGGTCAAAAGTATACTTGTAGATGGTTCAGAATGCTCAGGGACTGGTGGCTTTTGCACAGACACTTTACCTAAAATTAGGATAACGTGGGTGTTTTCCTTTTGAGGGGCTGCAGACAAACTCAGTGAATGTTTCAGAGTGCTCAGTGATTGGTTGGATTCGTTTTGAGCTTTCCCCTAAAATTAGCATAATCATGGGCGGGTCCTGTTGAAGGGTTATCCAGAGTCATTGTAAATGTTTCAGAGTGCACAGTGATTATTGGCTTTTTTTCAGATGCTTCACCTAAAATTAGGTTAAGCTGGGTGTTTTCCTTGTGAGGGGCTGCAGACAGACTTGGTAGATGTGTCAGAGAGCTGAGGGATTTTTTGGTTTTGTTTTACTTTTTCCCCTAAAATTCGCATAATCTGGGGCGGCTGCTGTTGAAGAGTCATAAGTATACTTGTAGATGGTTCAGAATGCTCAGGGACTGGTGGCTTTTGTACACACACTTTACCTAAAATTAGGATATGGTGGGTGTTTTCCTTTTGAGGGGCTGCAGACAAACTCAGTGAATGTTTCTGAGTGCTCAGGGATTGGTTGGTTTTGTTTTGAGCTGTCCCCTAAAATTAGCATAATCAGGGGCGGGTCCTGTTGTAGGGTTATCCAGAGTCTTTGTAAATGTTTCAGAGTACACAATGATTGGTGGCATTTGTTCAGATGGTTCACCTAAAATTAGGTTAAGCTGGGTGTTTTCCTTTTGAGGGGCTGCAGACAAACTTGGTAAATGTGTCAGAGAGCTCAGGGCTTGGTTGGTTTTGTTTTACTTTTTCCCCTAAAATTCGCATAATCTGGGGTGGGTCCTGTTGAAGGGTCATAAGTGTACTTGTAGATGTTTCAGAATGTGCAGGGACTGGTGCCTTTTGTACAGACACTTTACCTAAAATTAGGATTTCATGGGTGTTTTCCTTTTGAGGGGCTGCAGACAAACTCAGGAAATGTTTCAGAGTGCTCAGGGATTGGTTGGTTTTATTTGAGGTTTCCCCTAAAATTAGCATAATCAGGGGCGTGTCCTGTTGAAAGTGCTCAGTGAATGGTGGCTTTTGTTCAGATGCTTCACCTAAAATTAGGTTAACCTGGGTGTTTTCCATTTCAGGGTCTGCAGACAAACTGAGTAAATGTTTAAGAGTATATAGGGACAGGTGGATTTTGTTCTGTCTTTGCACCTAATATTAGGGTAACCTGCTTATTGTCCTTTTTGGGGAGCTGCAGATAAACTTTTTACATTTTGAGAGTGCTCAGGGACTGGTGAGTTTTGTTCAAGCACTTCCCCTAAAATTAGGATAACCTGGGAATGGTCCTGTTGAGGGGCTGCAGATAAAGTTTGTGAAAGTTTCAGAGTGCTCAGGGACTTGTGTCTTTTGTTTGGGCACTTCACCTAAAATTAGGATAATCTGGGTGTTTTCCTTTTCAGGGGTTGCAGACAAACTCTGTAAATATTTCAGAGTGCTCAGGGAATGGTGTCTTTTGTTCTGCTGTTTCCCTAAAATTTGCATTAACCAGTCTATTGACCTGTTCGGGAGCTGCAGATAAACTTTCCAACCTCTGAGAGTGCTCAGGGTCTGGTGTCTTTTCTGCAGACACTTCACCTAAAATTAGGATAACTCAGGGATGGTCCCTTTGAGGGTCTCCAGATAAAGTCTGTGAAAGTCTCAGGGTGCTCCGGGACTTTTTGTTGACACTTCAAGTAAAATTACGTTAACCCGGATGTTTTACTATTGAGGGGCTCCAGACAAACTCGGTAAATGTGTCAGAAAGCTCAGGGATTGGTTGGTTTTGTTCTGCTTTTCCCCCTAAATTTGCATAATCTTGGGCGGGTCCTGTTGAAGGGTCCTAAGTATACTTGTAGATGTTTCAGAAGGCTCAGGGACTGGAGGCTTTTGTACAGACACTTCGCCTGAAATTAAGATATCATGTATGTTTTCCTTTTGAGGGGCTGCAGACAGTGTCAGTAAATGTATCAGAGTGCTCAGGGATTGGTTGGATTTGTTTTGACTTTATCCCTAAAATTAGCATAATCAGGGGCGGGTCCTGTTGTAGGGTTATCCAGAGTCTTTGTAAATGTTTCAGAGTGCCCAGTGCTTGCGGGCTTTTGTTCAGATGCTTCACCTAAAATTAGGTTAAGCTGGGTGTTTTCCTTTTGAGGGGCTGCAGACAAACTTGGTATATGTGTCAGAGAGCTCAGGGGTTGGTTGGTTTTGTTTTATGTTTTCCCCTAAAATTTGCATAATCTGGGGCGGGTCCTGTTGAAGGGTCATAAGTGTACTTGTAAATGTTTCAGAATGCTCCGGGACTGGTGGTTTGTGTACAGACACTTCACATTAAATTAAGATATCATGTGTGTTTTTTCCTTTTGAGGGGCTGAAGACAATGTCAGTAAATGTTTCAGAGTGCTCAGGGATTGGTTGGATTTGGTTTGAGCTTTCCCCTAAAATTAGCATAATCAGGGGCGGGTCCTTTTGAAGGGTTATCCATAGTCTTTGTAAATGTTTCAGAGTGCACAGTGATTATTGGCTTTTGTTCAGATGCTTCACCTAAAATTAGGTTAAGCTGGGTGTTTTCCTTTTGAGGGGCTGCAGACAAACTTGGTAAATGTGTCAGAGAGCTCAAGGATTGGTTGGTTTTGTTTTATGTTTTCCGCTAAAATTGGAATAATCTGGGGCGGGTCCCGTTGAAGGGTCATAAGTGTACTTGTAGATGTTTCAGAATGCGCAGGGACTGGAGGCTTTTGTACAGACACTTCGCCTGAAATGAAGATACCATGTGTGTTTTCCTTTTGAGTGGCTGCAGACAAACTTGGTACATGTGTCAGAGAGCTCAGGGATTGGTTGGTTTTGTTTTACTTTTCCCCCTAAAATTTGCATAATCTTGGGCGGCTGCTGTTGAAGGGTCATAAGTATACTTGTAGATGGTTCAGAATGCTCAGGGACGGGTGGCTTTTGTACAGACACTTTACCTAAAATTAGGATAACATGGGTGTTTTCCTTTTGAGGGGCTGCGGACAATGTCAGTAAATGTTTCAGAGTGCTCAGGGATTGGTTGGATTTGGTTTGAGCTTTCCCCTAAAATTAGCATAATCAGGGGCGGGTCATTTTGAAGGGTTATCCAGAGTCTTTGTAAATGATTCAGAGTGCACAGTGATTATTGGCTTTTGTTCAGATGCTTCACCTAAAATTAGGTTAAGCTGGGTGTTTTCCTTTTGAGGGGCTGCAGACAAACTTGGTATATGTGTCAGAGAGCTCAGGGATTGGTTGGTTTTGTTTTATGTTTTCCCCTAAAATTCGCATAATCTGGGGCGGGTCCTGTTGAAGGGTCATAAGTGTACTTGTAGATGTTTCAGAATGCTTCGGGACTGGTGGTTTGTGTACAGACACTTCACATTAAATTAAGATGTCATGTGTGTTTTCCTTTTGAGGGGCTGAAGACAATGGCAGTAAATGTTTCAGAGTGCTCAGGGATTGGTTGGATTTGGTTTGAGCTTTCCCCTAAAATTAGCATAATCAGGAGCGGGTCCTTTTGAAGGGTTATCCATAGTCTTTGTAAATGTTTCAGAGTGCACAGTGATTATTGGCTTTTGTTCAGATGCTTCACTTAAAATTAGGTTAAGCTGGGTGTTTTCCTTTTGAGGGGCTGCAGACAAACTTGGTAAATGTGTCAGAGAGCTCAGGGATTGCTTTAATTTTTCTGCTTTTCCCCCTAAAATTTGCATAATCTTGGACGGGTCCTGTTGAAGGGTCAGAAGTATGCTTGTAGTTGATTCAGAATGCTCAGGGACTGGTAGCTTTTTTACAGACACTTCACCTTAAATTTTGATATAATGTGTGTTTTCCTATTGAGGGGCTGCAGACAATGTCAGTAAATGTTTCAGAGTGCTCAGGGATTGGTTGGATTTGCTTTGCGCTTTCCCCTAAAATTAGCATAATCAGGGGCGGGTCCTGTTGAAGGGTTATCCATAGTCTTTGTAAATGTTTCAGAGTACACAATGATTGGTGGCATTTGTTCAGATGGTTCACCTAAAATTAGGTTAAGCTGGGTGTTTTCCTTTTGAGGGGCTGCAGACAAACTTGGTAAATGTGTCAGAGAGCTCAGGGCTTGGTTGGTTTTGTTTTACTTTTTCCCCTAAAATTCGCATAATCTGGGGTGGGTCCTGTTGAAGGGTCATAAGTGTACTTGTAGATGTTTCAGAATGTGCAGGGACTGGTGCCTTTTGTACAGACACTTTACCTAAAATTAGGATTTCATGGGTGTTTTCCTTTTGAGGGGCTGCAGACAAACTCAGGAAATGTTTCAGAGTGCTCAGGGATTGGTTGGTTTTATTTGAGGTTTCCCCTAAAATTAGCATAATCAGGGGCGTGTCCTGTTGAAAGTGCTCAGTGAATGGTGGCTTTTGTTCAGATGCTTCACCTAAAATTAGGTTAACCTGGGTGTTTTCCATTTCAGGGTCTGCAGACAAACTGAGTAAATGTTTTAGAGTATACAGGGACAGGTGGATTTTGTTCTGTCTTTGCACCTAATATTAGGGTAACCTGCTTATTGTCCTTTTTGGGGAGCTGCAGATAAACTTTTTACATTTTGAGAGTGCTCAGGGACTGGTGAGTTTTGTTCAAGCACTTCCCCTAAAATTAGGATAACCTGGGAATGGTCCTGTTGAGGGGCTGCAGATAAAGTTTGTGAAAGTTTCAGAGTGCTCAGGGACTTGTGTCTTTTGTTTGGGCACTTCACCTAAAATTAGGATAATCTGGGTGTTTTCCTTTTCAGGGGTTGCAGACAAACTCTGTAAATATTTCAGAGTGCTCAGGGAATGGTGTCTTTTGTTCTGCTGTTTCCCTAAAATTTGCATTAACCAGTCTATTGACCTGTTCGGGAGCTGCAGATAAACTTTCCAACCTCTGAGAGTGCTCAGGGTCTGGTGTCTTTTGTGCAGACACTTCACCTAAAATTAGGATAACTCAGGGATGGTCCCTTTGAGGGTCTCCAGATAAAGTCTGTGAAAGTCTCAGGGTGTTCTGGGACTTTTTGTGGACACTTCAAGTAAAATTACGTTAACCTGGATGTTTTACTATTGAGGGGCTCCAGACAAACTTGGTAAATGTGTCAGAAAGCTCAGGGATTGGTTGGTTTTGTTCTGCTTCCCCCCCTCAAATTTGCATAATCTTGGGCGGGTCCTGTTGAAGGGTCCTAAGTATACTTGTAGATGTTTCAGAATGCTCAGGGACTGGAGGCTTTTGTACAGACACTTCGCCTGAAATTAAGATATCATGTATGTTTTCCTTCTGAGGGGCTGCAGACAGTGTCAGTAAATGTATCAGAGTGCTCAGGGATTGGTTGGATTTGTTTTAACTTTATCCCTAAAATTAGCATAATCAGGGGCGGGTCCTGTTGAAGGGTTATCCATAGTCTTTATAAATGTTTCAGAGTGCACAGTGATTATTGGCTTTTGTTCAGATGCTTCAACTAAAATTAGGTTAAGCTGGGTGTTTTCCTTGTGAGGGTCTGCAGACAGACTTGGTAGATGTGTCAGAGAGCTGAGGGATTTTTTGGTTTTGTTTTACTTTTTCCCCTAAAATTCGCATAATCTGGGGCGGCTGCTGTTGAAGAGTCATAAGTATACTTGTAGATGGTTCAGAATGCTCAGGGACTGGTGGCTTTTGTACACACACTTTACCTAAAATTAGGATATGGTGGGTGTTTTCCTTTTGAGGGGCTGCAGACAAACTCAGTGAATGTTTCTGAGTGCTCAGGGATTGGTTGGTTTTGTTTTGAGGTGTCCCCTAAAATTAGCATAATCAGGGGCGGGTCCTGTTGTAGGGTTATCCAGAGTCTTTGTAAATGTTTCAGAGTGCCCAGTGCTTGCGGGCTTTTGTTCAGATGCTTCACCTAAAATTAGGTTAAGCTGGGTGTTTTCCTTTTGAGGGGCTGCAGACAAACTTGGTATATGTGTCAGAGAGCTCAGGGGTTGGTTGGTTTTGTTTTATGTTTTCCCCTAAAATTTGCATAATCTGGGGCGGGTCCTGTTGAAGGGTCATAAGTGTACTTGTAAATGTTTCAGAATGCTCCGGGACTGGTGGTTTGTGTACAGACACTTCACATTAAATTAAGATATCATGTGTGTTTTTTCCTTTTGAGGGACTGAAGACAATGTCAGTAAATGTTTCAGAGTGCTCAGGGATTGGTTGGATTTGGTTTGAGCTTTCCCCTAAAATTAGCATAATCAGGGGCGGGTCCTTTTGAAGGGTTATCCATAGTCTTTGTAAATGTTTCAGAGTGCACAGTGATTATTGGCTTTTGTTCAGATGCTTCACCTAAAATTAGGTTAAGCTGGGTGTTTTCCTTTTGAGGGGCTGCAGACAAACTTGGTAAATGTGTCAGAGAGCTCAGGGATTGCTTTAATTTTTCTGCTTTTCCCCCTAAAATTTGCATAATCTTGGGCGGGTCCTGTTGAAGGGTCAGAAGTATACTTGTAGTTGATTCAGAATGCTCAGGGACTGGTGGCTTTTTTACAGACACTTCACCTTAAACGACGATATCATGTGTGTTTTCCTATTGAGGGGCTGCAGACAATGTCAGTAAATGTTTCAGAGTGCTCAGGGATTGGTTGGATTTGCTTTGAGCTTTCCCCTAAAATTAGCATAATCAGGGGCGGGTCCTGTTGAAGGGTTATCCATAGTCTTTGTAAATGTTTCAGAGTACACAATGATTGGTGGCATTTGTTCAGATGGTTCACCTAAAATTAGGTTAAGCTGGGTGTTTTCCTTTTGAGGGGCTGCAGACAAACTTGGTAAATGTGTCAGAGAGCTCAGGGCTTGGTTGGTTTTGTTTTACTTTTTCCCCTAAAATTCGCATAATCTGGGGCGGGTCCTGTTGAAGGATCATAAGTGTACTTGTAGATGTTTTAGAATGTACAGGGACTGGTGGCTTTTGTACAGACACTTTACCTAAAATTAGGATTTCGTGGGTGTTTTCCTTTTGAGGGGCTGCAGACAAACTCAGGAAATGTTTCAGAGTGCTCAGGGATTGCTTGGTTTTATTTGAGGTTTCCCCTGAAATTAGCATAATCAGGGGCGTGTCCTGTTGAAAGTGCTCAGTGAATGGTGGCTTTTGTTCAGATGCTTCACCTAAAATTAGGTTAACCTGGGTGTTTTCCATTTCAGGGTCTGCAGACAAACTGAGTAAATGTTTTAGAGTATACAGGGGCAGGTGGATTTTGTTCTGTCTTTGCACCTAATATTAGGGTAACCTGCTTATTGTCCTTTTTGGGGAGCTGCAGATAAACTTTTTACATTTTGAGAGTGCTCAGGGACTGGTGAGTTTTGTTCAAGCACTTCCCCTAAAATTAGGATAACCTGGGAATGGTCCTGTTGAGGGGCTGCAGATAAAGTTTGTGAAAGTTTCAGAGTGCTCAGGGACTTGTGTCTTTTGTTTGGGCACTTCACCTAAAATTAGGATAATCTGGGTGTTTTCCTTTTCAGGGGTTGCAGACAAACTCTGTAAATATTTCAGAGTGCTCAGGGAATGGTGTCTTTTGTTCTGCTGTTTCCCTAAAATTTGCATTAACCAGTCTATTGACCTGTTCGGGAGCTGCAGATAAACTTTCCAACCTCTGAGAGTGCTCAGGGTCTGGTGTCTTTTGTGCAGACACTTCACCTAAAATTAGGATAACTCAGGGATGGTCCCTTTGAGAGTCTCCAGATAAAGTCTGTGAAAGTCTCAGGGTGTTCTGGGACTTTTTGTGGACACTTCAAGTAAAATTATGTTAACCTGGATGTTTTACTATTGAGGGGCTCCAGACAAACTTGGTAAATGTGTCAGAAAGCTCAGGGATTGGTTGGTTTTGTTCTGCTTTTCCCCCTAAAATTTGCATAATCTTGGGCGGGTCCTGTTGAAGGGTCCTAAGTATACTTGTAGATATTTCAGAATGCTCAGGGACTGGAGGCTTTTGTACAGACACTTCGCCTGAAATTAAGATACCATGTGTGTTTTCCTTTTGAGTGGCTGCAGACAAACTTGGTAAATGTGTCAGAGAGCTCAGGGATTAGTTGGTTTTGTTTTACTTTTCCCCCTGAAATTTGCATAATCTTGGGCGGGTCCTGTTGAAGGCTCCTAAGTATACTTGTAGATGTTTCAGAATGCTCAGGGACTGGAGGCTTTTGTACAGACACTTCGCCTGAAATTAAGATATCATGTATGTTTTCCTTTTGAGGGGCTGCTTTTTTTTTGAGGTGGCTTTTGTACACACACTTTACCTAAAATTAGGATATGGTGGGTGTTTTCCTTTTGAGGGGCTGCAGACAAACTCAGTGAATGTTTCTGAGTGCTCAGGGATTGGTTGGTTTTGTTTTGAGGTGTCCCCTAAAATTAGCATAATCAGGGGCGGGTCCTGTTGTAGGGTTATCCAGAGTCTTTGTAAATGTTTCAGAGTGCCCAGTGCTTGAGGGCTTTTGTTCAGATGCTTCACCTAAAATTAGGACAAGCTGGGTGTTTTCCTTTTGAGGGGCTGCAGGCAAACTTGGTATATGTGTCAGAGAGCTCAGGGATTGGTTGGTTTTGTTTTATGTTTTCCCCTAAAATTTGCATAATCTGGGGCGGGTCCTGTTGAAGGGTCATAAGTGTACTTGTAAATGTTTCAGAATGCTCCAGGACTGGTGGTTTGTGTACAGACACTTCACATTAAATTAAGATATCATGTGTGTTTTCCTTTTGAGGGGCTGAAGACAATGTCAGTAAATGTTTCAGAGTGCTCAGGGATTGGTTGGATTTGGTTTGAGCTTTCCCCTAAAATTAGCATAATCAGGGGCGGGTCCTTTTGAAGGGTTATCCATAGTCTTTGTAAATGTTTCAGAGTGCACAGTGATTATTGGCTTTTGTTCAGATGCTTCACCTAAAATTAGGTTAAGCTGGGTGTTTTCCTTTTGAGGGGCTGCAGACAAACTTGGTAAATGTGTCAGAGAGCTCAGGGATTGCTTTAATTTTTCTGCTTTTCCCCCTAAAATTTGCATAATCTTGGGCGGGTCCTGTTGAAGGGTCAGAAGTATACTTGTAGTTGATTCAGAATGCTCAGGGACTGGTGGCTTTTTTACAGACACTTCACCTTAAATGACGATATCATGTGTGTTTTCCTATTGAGGGGCTGCAGACAATGTCAGTAAATGTTTCAGAGTGCTCAGGGATTGGTTGGATTTGCTTTGAGCTTTCCCCTAAAATTAGCATAATCAGGGGCGGGTCCTGTTGAAGGGTTATCCATAGTCTTTGTAAATGTTTCAGAGTACACAATGATTGGTGGCATTTGTTCAGATGGTTCACCTAAAATTAGGTTAAGCTGGGTGTTTTCCTTTTGAGGGGCTGCAGACAAACTTGGTAAATGTGTCAGAGAGCTCAGGGATTGGTTGGTTTTGTTTTACTTTTTCCCCTAAAATTCGCATAATCTGGGGCGGGTCCTGTTGAAGGGTCATAAGTGTACTTGTAGATTTTTCAGAATGTGCAGGGACTGGTGCCTTTTGTACAGACACTTTATCTAAAATTAGGATTTCGTGGGTGTTTTCCTTTTGAGGGGCTGCAGACAAACTCAGGAAATGTTTCAGAGTGCTCAGGGATTGGTTGGTTTTATTTGAGGTTTCCCCTGAAATTAGCATAATTAGGGGCGTGTCCTGTTGAAAGTGCTCAGTGAATGGTGGCTTTTGTTCAGATGCTTCACCTAAAATTAGGTTAACCTGGGTGTTTTCCTTTTCAGGGGTTGCAGACAAACTGTAAATATTTCAGAGTGCTCAGGGAATGGTGTCTTTTGTTCTGCTGTTTCCCTAAAATTTGCATTAACCAGTCTATTGACCTGTTCAGGAGCTGCAGATAAACTTTCCAACCTCTGAGAGTGCTCAGGGTCTGGTGTCTTTTGTGCAGACACTTCACCTAAAATTAGGATAACTCAGGGATGGTCCCTTTGAGGGTCTCCAGATAAAGTCTGTGAAAGTCTCAGGGTGCTCAGGGACATTTTGTGGACACTTCACCTAAAATTAGGTTTACCTGAATGTTTTCCTTTTGAGGGGCTGCAGACAAACTTGGTAAATGTGTCAGAAAGCTCATGGATTGCTTTGTTTGTTCTGCTTTTCCCCCTAAAATTTGCATAATCTTGGGCAGGTCCTGTTGAAGGGTCATAAGTATATTTGTAGATGTTTCAGAATGCTCAGGGACTGGAGGCTTTTGTACAGACACTTCACCTTAAATTAAGATATCATGTGTGTTTTCCTTTTGAAGGGCTGCAGACAATGTCAGTAAATGTTTCAGAGTGCTCAGGGATTGGTTGGATTTGTTTTGAGATTATCCCTAAAATTAGCATAATCAGGGGCGGGTCCTGTTGAAGGGTTATCCATAGTCTTTGTAAATGTTTCAGTGTGGACCGTGATTGGTGGCATTTGTTCAGATGTTTTACCTAAAATTAGGTTAAGCTGGGTGTTTTCCTTTTGAGGGGCTGCAGACAAACTTGGTAAATGTGTCAGAGAGCTCAGGGATTGGTTGGTTTTGTTTTACTTTTCCCCCTAAAATTAGCATAATCAGGGGCACATCCTGTTGAAGGGTCTTAAGTATACTTGTAGATGTTTCAGAATGCGCAGGGATTGTAGGCTTTTGTACAGACACTTCAACTAAAATTAGGATATGGTGGGTGTTTTCCTTTTGAGGGGCTGCAGACAAACTCAGTGAATGTTTCTGAGTGCTCAGGGATTGGTTGGTTTTGTTTTGGGATGTCCCCTAAAATTAGCATAATCAGGGGCGGGTCCTGTTGAAGGGTTATCCATATACTTTGTAAATGTTTCAGAGTGCATAGTGATTGCGGGCTTTTATTCAGATGGTTCACCTAAAATTAGGTTAATCTGGGTATTTTCCTTTTGAGGGGCTGCAGACAAACCTGCTAAATGTTTCAGGGATCTCAGGGATTGGTTGGTTTTGTTTTTCTGTTCCCCCTAAAAGTAGCATAATCTAGAGCGGGTCCTTTTTAAGGGACATTATTGTACTTGTAGATGTTTCAGAATGCAAAGGGACTGGTGGGTTTTGTTTAGACACGTCACCTAAAATTAGGATATCATGGGTGTTTTCCTTTTGAGGGGCTGCAGACAAACTCAGGAAATGTTTCAGAGTGCTCAGGGATTGGTTGGTTTTGTTTTGAAGTTTCCCTAAAATTAGCATAATCAGGGGCGGGTCCTGTTGAAAGGGTGCAGTGAATGTTGACTTATGTTCAGATGCTTCACCTAAAATTAGGTTAACCTGGGTGTTTTCCATTTCAGGGTCTGCAGACCCTGTGTAAATGTTTTAGAGTATACACGGACTGGTGCATTTTGTTCTGTCTTTGCACATATTATTAGGGTAACCTGCTTATTGTCCTTTTTGGGAGCTGCAGATAAACGTTTTAAATCTTTGAGAGTGCTCTGGGACTGGTGAGTTTTGTTTGGACACTTCACCTAAAATTAGGATAACCTGGGTATTTTCCTTTTCAGGGGTTGCAGACCAACTCCGTAAATATTTCAGAGTGCTCAGGGACTGGTGGCTTTTGTTCTGTCTTTTCCCCTGATACTAAGGTAACCTTAGTATTATCCTTTTTGGGAGCTGCAGATAAACTTTCCAACCTCTGAGAGTGATCAGGGACTGGTGAGTTTTGTTCAAGCACTTCCCCTAAAATTAGGATAACATGGGAATGGTCCTGTTGAGGGACTGCAGATAAAGTTTGTGAAAGTTTCAGAGTGCTCACATACTTTTTGTGGACACTTCACCTAAAATTAGTTTAACCTGGATGTTTGTCTTTTAAGGGGCTTCAGACAAACTTTGTAAATTTGTCAGAGAGCTCTGGGATTGGTTGGTTTTGTTTTGCTTTTCACCCTAAAATTAGCCTAATTTCCCCTAAAATTGTGGTAACCAGTGTATTGTCCTGTTCAGGAGCTGCAGATAAACTTTTTAAATCTCTGAGAGTGCTCAGGCACTGATGTCTTTTGTGCAGACACTTCACCCAAAAGTAGGATAGATAATTCAGGGATGGTCGCTTTGAGGGTCTCCAGATAAAGTTTGTGAAAGTCTCAGGGTGCTCTGTTACTAGTAGCTTTTTTTTTTTTTGACACTTCACCTAAAATGAGGATAACCTGGGTGTTTTCTTTTTGAGGGGCTGCAGACAAAGTTTGTAAATGTTTTAGAGTACACAGTCACTGGTGACTTTTGTTCTGTCTTTGCACCTAATATTAGGCTAACCTGCTTATTATCCTTTTTGGGGAGCTGCAGATAAACTTTTTAAATCTTTGAGAGTGCCCAGTGACTGGTGAGTTTTCTTAGGACACTTCACCTAAAATTAGGATAACCTGGGTATTTTCCTTTTCAGGGGTTGCAGGTAAACTCTTTAAATATTTCAGAGTGCTCAGGGACTGGTGGCTTTTGTTCTGTTTTTTTCCCCTGATACTAGGTTAACCTGAGTATTATCCTTTTTGGGAGCTGCTGATAAACTTTTTAAATCTTTGAGAGTGCTCAGGGACTGGTGAGTTTTGTTCAGGCACTTCCCCTAAAATTAGGATAACCTGGGAATGGTCCTGTTGAGGGGCTGCAGATAAGGTTTGTGACAGTTTCAGAGTGCTCAGGGACTTGTGGCTTTGGTTTGAGCACTTCACCTAAAATTAGGATAATCTGGGTGTTTTCCTTTTCCGGGGTTGCAGACAAACTCTGTAAATATTTCAGAGTGCTCAGGGACTGGTGGCTTTGGTTCTGCTTTTTCCCCAAAAATTGCAGTAACGATTGTATTGACCTGTTCAAGAGCTGCAGATAAACTTTTCAAATCTCTGAGAGCGCTCAGGGTCTGGTGTCTTTTGTGCAGACACTTCACCTAAAATTAGGATAACTCAGGCATGGTCCCTTTGAGGGTCTTCAGATAAAGTTTGAGAAAGTCTCAAGGTGCTCATGGACTTTTTGTGGACACTTCACCGAAAATTATGTTAACCTGGGTGTTTTCATTTTGAGGGGCTACAGACAAACTTGGTAAATGTGTCATCTCAGGGATTGGTTGGTTTTGTTCTGCTTTTTCCCCTAAAGTTTGCATAATATTGGGCAGGTCCTGTTGAAGGGTCATAAGTATACTTGTAGATGTTTCAGAATGCTCAGGGACTGGTGGCTTTTGTACAGACTTTACCTGAAATTAGGATATCATGGTTGTTTTCCTTTTGAGGGGCTGCAGACAAACTCAGTGAATGTTTCAGAGGGCTCAGGGATTGTTTGGTTTTGTTTTGAGGTTTCCCCTAAAATTTGCATAATCAGGGGCTGGTCCTTTTGAAGGGTTATCCATATACTTTGTAAATTTTTCAGAATGCACAGTGATTGGGGGCTTTTGTTCAGATGCTTCACCTAAAATTAGGTTAAGCTGGGTGTTTTCCTTTTGAGGGGCTGCAGACAAACTTTGTAACCGCGTCAGGCAGATCAGGAAGTAGTTGTTTGTAATAGCTGAGTAGTTTTCCATCCTGTAAATGTACCACAACTCAATTGGATTTTTTGATATACTGTGAAGAATCATTTTAAAATGGTACATATTCCATGCAGGTGTAAAGTGTTTGTTTGCACTGCATTGCCATAGGAAAGGCAGTTTACAAATTATTTTGAACAGTTTGAGCCTTAATGGGTAGGAAAAAAAAGCCTATATACTTAGAACATGTGTGAAAGGATTTGCACTGAGCTGTCAAACTGTTGGTTCAGTTTCATCAAAGGTTTCCTGTAGGTAGTTGGATGATGAAAATTTCCTTTTTTTCCCCCTTCTTGCTTATGTGCATTTTCTATGCTCTCAGAGCTAAATGTGTGCAGTGGCTAGTAAAGCAATAAAATAAAGTTTAAGGCTTTAAAAACAGTGCCCTTCCTGTGTCTCTGCTGCCAGACTGCAGTTACAGCAGTTCTGATGCTACTATGACAGCTGATAGAGAACTACAGTGGTTCTGATGCTGCCATGACAGCTGATAGAGAACTAGATGGCCAAAGCCAGTGCAAGGAAGCCTGTCACCATGTGAGGCTCCAGTCTGGTCAAACAGAGTGGGGATCAGTTGTGTCAGAGAGGCCAGAGACCAGTGTGGGATTTCATATTAACAACCCCTTGCGGCTTACACAGATGATGCTGAGAACTGCATCAAAGGATACATTCCTTTCTCTGTGTATGTGTGAGTCTGTCTGTCTGTCTGTCATTATGTATGTGTGTGTGTGTGTGTGTGTGTGTGTAGGTATATAAAATGAGGAAAGAGATCCTAGAGGATGTAGGGATTGGATTGAATATAGAAGCAAAGTCAGACTTGCTGAGTCCTGGAGGAGACTTACATTCCTGCAGCCCTGGACAGTGCTTGCTAAGGCAGGAGTAAAGACTGTTAGGTCCCTTTGGCTGGTTTGTCAATCACCAAAGTAAATTGGTAAATGAATGAAGCCACAGGACCCAGGATAGGACACAACTTGTTTTTGTCACCTGCTGAATATTTGCTAAGTTACTTCACTCTTCTAAAACTTCCTTTTGTCATCCACAAAATCAGAATCATAGTAACACCTACTCCATTTTCACACTGCTGTGAAAATTAGGAAAAGTAATGGAAATCCTACGTGGTCCAGTGCCTGATAGACTCATGGTAAATTTCTAATGCTAATAGAACTTAATATATCACAGGTTTAAAGACATGTATAATAATTATAAAAATAGCATGTGTGTGGGATTCATAATGCCCAGAGGCAGACACAGTTTATTTAGAGGTCTCTGGTGTAGTGTCCAAAATGCTTGCAGTTTATAGAGCTCAAAAAAGTGTCTAGATTTCTAAATGAGAAACCGGATGAAAGTACAGAATATTTAATGTTGGCCTTGGACTCGAGCTGATGAGACATTAAGTCCCTGACTTTGACATACATTTTGTAATGTTCATTAAATACTTCTTTAATATTAGGTAACATTTTCTCAATCTGAAAAATGTGGTAATGATGCAAAGTAACATACAATTGTTAGCGTGAAAATATAATGAAAAACAGTAATTGTTTAGTGCTTGCAATTGAGTTTGTGCTCCTGTCATTCTCATAGAACTTTAGGAATATCAACAATGTATTAGATTTATAATGAGACAATTATCTTGTTATTTAGTAGCCTAATTTTTCTTTCTTTTTTTTTTTTTTTTTTTGTCTTTTCTGTGTTTGTTTTTTTGTTTTTCAAGACAGGGTTTCTCTGTATAGCCCTGGCTGTCCTGGAACTTATTCTGTAGACCAACCTGGCCTCAAACTCAGAAATCTACCTCTCTCTGCCTACCAAGTGCTGGGATTAAAGGCATGCACCACCACTGCCTGGCTGTAACTTAATTTTTCAAACAATGAAAAGCAGAACTATTACTGGTTAAATGGTACACTTTATTGGCTGCCATTGCAGAACCAAAGCTGCAGGATCTCCACATCACAGAAGCAACAACAGGATATCCTAGAGGAGTCCCAGTGAGGTTCCCATATTGACACAGTATCAAAAGCCAAGGCCTTGAATCAGACCAGCGACTCACTGAAATGAACATTTGCAAGTAAAGATGTGTGGACAAAAGTGTATATTGTGTGACACACTGTGACACGCCATAGCTTCCACAGCAAGATGTTGTTTTATTGTTGTATTTGACATTCTTATTTGTTTTTTAATGTCATTTTTGTTGTTTTTATTATTTTCTTGGGGAGCATTTGCAAGGGCAGAGGGTGGAAATGGAGGGACAGGAAAATGAGTGAAATTGGGGTGCATGATGTGAATTCATAAAGAATCGATAAAGAGGTAATTCTAATCTGAATTATCACTTTTTATATATTCATTAAAATAATGAAATCAATTACCTAAAATGCATCATTGAAATTAAACACCTTCTGGTGTAAACATATGAGTCACATCTGAGTGCCATCTGAAGGATATAATGACTCCTCTCTATGGAATGAATTGCTTCCAGATGCTTTATTATTAATCACTGTTAGTATCTTTTCCTATAGTGTCATCATTTCACATGTCCCAGTGTTTGTGTTAAGTGTGTGTTAGGGCACTATCAACTAACTTAGGATCTTCTAGACCATGTCCTCAGAATCTCATAAATGTTTTCATGTGTAATTTTAGTATATATTCACTGAAATTTACAGAGAATATATGATTTCTTGAAATTCTTATTATTCTATGCCAAATGTAGTCTATTAACGAGTTCCTTCTGTGCTAAACAACTACGCATTCACATGTCAAATGTTCTCCTCTTTTCATAAATCCTCCACATTTTCATTTGTATTTGCTTCAGAATGTTGGGATAATGTATGGGAAAATGGATTAGAGTTTTGAACAGTCGTGAACTTTTATTTTTCAATTTAGGTCTCTCTTCAGCCAATGTTTTTCTCTGATTTTGTTCTGTTTCTTTTTTTTAATATTTTTATTTTCTATATTCTTTGTTTACATTCCAAATGATTTTCCCTTTCCCGGATCCCCCCTCCCCATATGTCCCATAAACCTTCTTCTCTCCATCCCTTCTCCAATCACCTCCCTCCTTTTTCTCTGTCCTTACATTCCCTTCCAATGCTAGATCAATCCTTTCCAGGATCAGGACCCTCTCTATACTTCTTCATGGGAGTCATTTGTTATGCAATTTGTGCCTTGGGTATTCAGGGCTTCTGGGCTAATTAATATCCACTTATCAGAGATTGCATTCCATGTGTATTCTTTTGTGATTGGGTTACCTCACTTAGGATGATATTTTCCAGATCAAACCATTTGCCTAAAAATTTTGTGAATTCATTTTTGTGATTAAGAAGAGACCGACATCACTGAAGTGAAATCTTCTGGGAAGTGTTTTCTGAGAGCACAGAAGCTGTGTTCCAGAGATAGCCACAGTTGTATTTTATGCAATGGCTGGACTTGGTACTGTGTAAGAGTCACCCAGATGGTACTGGTTTTGAAGTCATGAAGGGGTCATGAAGAGCAGCTGAGGCTCTTGGCACAGTGAGAGACCACGAGAAGGCCATTGGTGAAGGTGCAGTCTCAGTTGCAATTAATGGCCCAGGACTTGAAAGGCTCATGCATAGGAGCAGAGGCTTGTCACCATCAAGAGAGCCTATGAGAGGCTATTGGTGAAGCCTAATTACAGTGGAAGATAGCAGTGTTTTGGAGATGCCAGTACCATGCGATGACCACCAAGAACAGCAACAGCAGTGGAGTACAGGCAGCTGGAGCCTAGAAGACAAGCTGTGTGCTACAAAGGGCAGAGCTGAAGAAGTGACCCAAGCCTTTGAAGGAGCCCAGAAGATTGTGAGTTGTATCCCAGACATTGAACCATTTGAGTTTGAGTTTTGCTTTTGGTTGTGACTGTGCCCTGATAAGTTTCCCTCTTGAAAGAAGAAGGTATTTTACTGGAGCCCAGAGATGAAAGACTTTGAATTTTTTAAAAGACTTTGAATTTTAAAGATATTGGACATTTTAAGGTGATTGAACTTTTAATATGTAAAGACTGTGGAACTTTTAAAGTAATTTAGATCTTGAGGATGAGTAAGAAAGTAAGGGATGAGGCTTAATAGTGATGTGTTTGTGTGTCCAGTTGACAAGGGGTCAATTGTTCTGGCTAGTTTTGTGTGTCAACTTGACACAGGCTGGAGTTATCACAGAGAAAGGAGCTTCAGTTGGGGAAGTGCCTCCATGAGATCCAGCTGTGGGGCATTTTCTCAATTAATGATTAAGGTGGGAAGGCCCCTTGTGGGTGGTACCACCTCTGGGCTGGTATTCTTGGGTTCTATAAGAGAGCAGGCTGAGTAAGCCAGGGGAAGCAAGCCAGTGAGGAACATCTCTCCATGGCCTCTGCATCAGCTCCTGCTTCCAACCCTGCTTGAGTTCCAGTCCTGACTTCCTTTTGTGATGAACTGCAACATGGAAGTGTAAGCTGAATAAACCCTATCCTCCCCAACTTGTTTTTTGGTCATGATGTTTGTGCAGGAATAGAAACCCTGACTAAGACAAGTTTAAATTTAAAGGAAAACAAATAAGACTTATATTCAACTCAGCGTCCTAGAGTAGGTCTGCTATGGACTCCCTTTGTAAACTTTGTATATTTTGTAAACTTTGTAAACCATCTAGACAGGAAAGCTGCCATGTCCCATCTTGAGGAGCTCCAGCAGCCAGGACACACCCCCAGACTTCCTTAACTGTCATTAGAGAGATTCCAGCCTCTGTAAAGTTCATAAAGTTTATCTTCAGCCTCTCAACAGAACCTGCCTCAGATCATGCTAATTTTAGGTGAAAAGTCTGAACAAAAGCCACCAATCCCTGAACATGAAAACCCACCAATCCAGGAACAGGAGACTCCACCAATTGTTGAGCTCCTGCAAGCATAAGTCTTCAGTGCTTTTCTAAATCCACATTTTGTGCTGAAGAAATAAGTTGAACCCTTGTTGATGGAGCCACAGAGTCTGAGGTTCAGAGATCTTCCAGTAGGTACCACCCATGGGAGACACCCAATCATGACCATAGTCCTAGCCTCACTGCATGCAACCTCTCAATGCAAACTTCCCAACCTCTGCCCCAAGATAGCCTAACGTTACTAACCCTGCAGAAACACATTACAATTAATTTGGCATGATATTGTCAATTCATTGTAGGACTGTCATGTTTTGAAGAGCTTAAGATTTCATGTAATTAATATTATTACCTTTTTCTTGACAATAGATTATTTTCTAATAAAAGAAATAACCTAAAATCCCACAAAAACACTAAATTGAAAGTTATCAATTTTGTGCAAAGACTTGTTGCAGATCCTGGCACACTGTAATGATGCTGTGGCAAGGTGTAGCAATGTTGCTTCGGTCTTGCTGTATTTATATAAGCGGTGTTTGAGTCCCCTGCAGGCTTGGTGATGTAGTTCAGTGGTAGAGTACATGTTTTGCATGTATGTGGCTCTGAGTTCGATTCCTGGCATCTCCAAGATTCTATTTTCTTTTCTTCATAAGATGTCACAGACTTTAATTTTCTGTTATGAGGGCATATATGCATAGGTAAATATTGGATAAAGCACTCATCTATGACTATGACAAAAATCTTTGTAATTGTTATGACATTTCCATGGGACCTCAATACTCTCGTGAGTATGAAAAAAAAGACCTCATCTATGACCAAACAATGTTGCTCTATAACCATGACAATGTTTCCATGGAGACCTAGTCTAGTGATTAGAGCCTGGGCCATGCACGCCTCTAGGAATGTTTTATTCACAGCTTGAGTAAAGCTCTGCTTTCTGGCTGGTGGTAGTTTCCCTTATGCTTTGTAATGTGACAGATATCAAGTGTGAATGAGTTCTGATTTGAGAGAAAGGAAGGGAGGGATGGGCAGAGAATTCCTAGTTCCTGAGCAGAGAGAGGGGAGGAGCATTTATTGTTGTCATGGAAACCCGGATTCAATATTTTTTAGATTCAGCTGTATCCCCCAACCTTCTTTAGAGGGAGGGTTTCTCTTCTTTCTGCTGCTGTAGTATACTGCATTTATTGTACTACATGTATTATATTACCTGTCCCATGTATTCCAGGCTACCTGGCTCGTCAGACTTTTGGTAATCCTTATGTCCATGTCTCCCATCTTGCTATAGGAACCCTGAGATTACAGATCATGAGGACCACTTGTGGCCATTCCCCTGATATGTTACAACTGAACTCAGATCATGAAGCATGCCTCAAAAGAAGTGCTTGTACTTGCTGAGCCTCCTGCAAGTTAAAAATGTTATCTTCTCCGGTCCATAATCCATTTTAAATTCTAACTGAAAAGTGGCCCAGTTGGGTTTTGATTGATCAATAAAGATTCCAGCAGGTAATGGTTGTGGAGAGAGGAACAGGCTGGACCCTTAGAGTTGCCAAATCAAGGAAGCAGGAGGGAGGAGAAAGGAACCAGCATGACTTAGGGGGAGAAAGAGACTCAGATGGATGGATGGACATAGGACCTGCAGGAGATAAAATCAACTAGCCATGTGAAATTGGAGGTAAGTGGTGATTCCCAGGGTGAGTAGCTGGAAGTGCTACTACCCTCCTGGAGCATAAAGAAGTGTAGCACACACTCACCTCTACATGGGAGGATTGTGAAGGAACAATATTAACAATGACTCCAGAAAGAGCTGTAAACACACCACATGTGCACCACGTGTGAGGACCAGTAATCTAACAGTGAGCATTCTGGGACACCTGATGTAATAGAATTTATCCAGAGTCCTTTGGACCCTCTGTCTGTTTGACACGGCAGTATATGTTTTGCACATGGAATCACATTGAACCTCAACAGACCTGTATACTGCTTATACATTAGAAAGGCTCCAAACATTCCTAAATAACTACATACACAAATCCAGAGTCTATTATGTTCTTGACTCTGACTATTCATTAGTGGTAAGATGTCTATTGTTTCAAAATTATTCTACATGTTTCATGCAACAAGAATAAGATGATACTATTTATTTTAATTGGGTCTCTAAAGTCAAACTTCATAGATTCATGCATAGAAAATGAAAACTAAGAATCAGAAGAAAGTCAGAGAAGAACATTCTCTGAAGACAAACCTTTATATAGACCTAATGTAACTGAGCCAGAATGGTATTGGAATTAAGGTTGACAAGTCCAGAAAAACGGAAATCAACAGTCATACTGACATCTACACATTTACAGACAACTGCTAATTTGGAGCCAAGATGTCTCAGTGTATCTCATGCTCAGATCAAGCTAGTGTGTAGGCTGGGCTGAGAAGAATTGAATATATTCCTGCTACATGCCCCCCACCTCAGGCTCTGGGATTATTAGAATATGTTCCATGACTGGCGTCTTGGACAACTGGTATTCCAAATACAAAGTCAATTCTGTGCAGAAAGGGTGGTCTTCCAGGAAACAGTGCTGAGGTAAGTGTATATCCTCATCCACAAATATAAATTAGGATCAGCAGTCTACTACATGGGAAGACAATTCAAAATAGATTAGAGATGTAAAAATATAAAAATATATGAAATGTGTAACAGAACATGTAGAAGAAACTACTTCTCACTGCAGGTTAGGTGAAGATTTTGTAGACAAGATACCAAATAAAAAACATAATTGGAGAACTGGAGAAAGTGAAATCTGTAAAATCTGAAACTTGCACTGTTCCAAATGCATGGGTGAAAAAGAAAATAAGAAAGTTTAAGTCCATGGCTAAGAGGAAAGTTTGAAAACTCTATATCCAATAAAGAATTTTTATGAAACATGCAGAAAGGTCCCAAAGTTCACTCAGAACAGAGAAATAGAAAACTCTGAAAGGTTTCCGGAGTTCTGTTGTTCCTGGGGACATTGAATAGGATTGTTCATTTTATAAGAGATTTGTTAGTGACATTAGTGCCATATGCAGGCAATAGCATTGCAGGGATTCTTAGAAGACATCATGGTCACATGGCAGAGTAGATACCACAAAAGAATGCAACTTAAATCTCAGACTGATCCCTAGCACACACAGTGCCCCACAATTGTAATCTCATCACCAGGAACTGAGGCTAGGACACGGTGGAATGCTGACTCAAAGCAAAGCAAAACAACAAATTACAGGAAGAGACAGGGACAGACACACACACACACACACACACACACACACAGAGAGAGAGCTAGCTCTAACCTCTTAGGAATACACACTACAGTCAGCAGTCCAATCTCCTTTCTCTACCTGACCCCACAAGAACACTCTGACAATAGCTTCAGTTCACTCTAGTACAAAAGCTTCTGAGGGTTCTTCTTGTTGTATTTTTCCTTTGACCAGCAAGAAATGTCCCTCAGAGTCTCTTTTGATGACTTTGGGTTGAAAGTCAATTTTATCTGATATTAAAATGGCTACTCCAGCTTGTTTCCTGAGACCATTTGCTTGTAAAATTGTCTTCCAGCCTTTTACTCTAAGGTAGTGTTTGTCTTTGACCCTGAGGTGTGTTTCCTGTAAGCAGCAAAATGTAGGGTCCTGTTTACATATCCATTCAGTTAGTCTGTGTCTTTTTATTGGGGCATTAAGTCCATTGATGTTAAGAGATATTAAGGAATAGTGATTGTTACTGCCTGTCATTTTTGACGTTATCTTTTAAATTTGATTGGTTAACTTCTTTTGGGTTTGATGAAAGGTTACTATCTTGTTTTTTCCAGGGTGAAGTTTCCCTCCTTGTTTTGGTGTTTTCCTCCTATTATCCTTTGTAGGGCTGGGTTTGTGGATAGATATTGGGTAAACTTGGTTTTGTCATGGAATATCTTAGTTTCTCCATCTATGGTGATTGAGAGTTTTGCTGGATATAGTAGTTTTGGTTGGCATTTGTGTTCTCTTAGAGTCTGCATGAGATCTGCCCAGGATCTTCTAGCCTTCATAGTCTCAGGTGAAAGGTCTGCTGTGATTCTGATAGGTCTTCCTTTATATGTTACTTGTCCTTTTTCTCTTACTGCCTTTAATATTCTTTCTTTGTTTAGTACATTTGGTGTTTTGATTATTATGTGACGGGAGGTATTTCTGTTCTGGTCCAGTCTTT
This sequence comes from Apodemus sylvaticus, assembly GCF_947179515.1. Lineage (NCBI taxonomy): Eukaryota > Metazoa > Chordata > Mammalia > Rodentia > Muridae > Apodemus > Apodemus sylvaticus. The sequence continues at coordinate 97,038,793 of NC_067495.1, read as the reverse complement.
TTGGAGTTCTGTAGGCTTCTTGTATATTCATGGGCATCTCCCTCTTTGGGTTAGGGAAGTTTTCTTCCATAATTTTATTGAAGATATTTGCTGGCCCTTTAAGTTGTAAATCTTCACTCTCATCTATGCCTATAATCCTTAGCTTTGGTCTTCTCATTGTGTCCTGGATTTCCTGGATATTTTGGGTTACAAGCTTTTTGCATTTTCTTTAACTGTTGAGTCCATGGTTTCTATGGTATCTTCAGCGTCTGAGATTCTTTCTTCTATCTCTTGTATTCTGTTGTTGATATTTGCATCTCTGTCCCCTGATTTCTTCCCACGGCTTTCTATCTCCAAAGTTGTCTCCCTTTGAGTTTTTTAGTTGTTTCTACTTCTGATTTTAGATCCTGGATGGTTTTGCTTGTTTGTTCTTTCCTGTAATTCTTTAAGAGATTTTTGTGTTTCCTCTTTCATGACCTCAGCCTGTTGACCAAAGTTCTCCTGTATTTCTTTTAGTGATTTTTGCGTTTCTTCCTTATTGGCTTTTGTAGTCTCCTGAATTTCTTTCAATGATTTTTGTGTTTCCCTTGTAAGGACTTCTAACTTTTGATCCATTTTCTCCTGAATTTCTTTAAGTATGTCCTTCATGTGTTCCTGTACCAGCATCATGACCAGTGATTTTAAATCCAAATCTTGTTTTACTGGTGTGATGGGGTATCCAGGACATGCTGGTAAAGAAGAATTGGGTTCAGATGTTGCCATATTGCCTTGATTTCTGTTAGTGACGTTCCTGCATTTGCCATCTAGTTCTCACTGGTGTTAGTTGGTCTTGTCAATGCTGGACTCACCAGTGCAAGCTGTCCCTTCCCCGTTGGCCTCTGGTGCACAGCTTACCTCCTGCACTGCCTGGAGACAGGGTGTTGCGGGCCAGGCAGTTCAGATCCCCAAGCAAACACACCTGAAGGCTTCTGAGGAGGCAGAAAGGTTCCAATCCCTCTCCTGCCAACAACACAAAGGCCACAAATCCTGAAGTGGTGGTGAGCATACTTGGGTCTGCGATCCCTGCATCTGTCTTCCCACCCTCAGGGAGATTCAACCTCTGGGAACCCACAAGCCTTGCTCCAGAGAATGCTCCTTTCACTACATATTCTCCTTGGTACACACTGAAAAAGGTTTCCACAATGACTCTTGGTTTTCATGACAACCACAATGAGCATTCTGTTTAGTAACTACGGATGGCTCCACCCCACCCTCTCTTCCAGTCTCTCAAAGTAGAACTCATTCCCTCCTGTTATCTAGGCCCCCAACCTGAGAAAGCTTACCCACAAGGGAAACTGCCACCAGCCAGAAAGCAGAGCTTCACTCAAGCTGTGAACAAAACATATTCCTGGAGACATGACCATAGTGTTCTCCCCAGTCTGTGGAGGTCGCCATGGAAATGTCATGTCATAGAGCAACAGTGTTTTCATGGTCCTAGATGCGTGCTTTCATCAATAATTACCTATGCATCTATCTCTTCATAACTTAAAGTTAACGTCTGAGACACTATGTGTAGAAACGGATCTGAAAATAAAAAATCCAAAGATGAAAAGACTTATGTGGAGATGCCGGGAATCAAACCTGGTGCCCCATCCATGGCAAAGCATGTGCTCTATCATTGAGCCACAGCCCCACACCTGTGAGGAATCTGATCATTTCATATATGAACTCACAGAGAGTGAAGCAAATTCACAGGTTTCTACAAAATTCAGACATCATCAGCATGAGATTCCACAAAAATCGACATCAGGTCTTTGTGTAAATTTCATAGCATCCACTTTAGTATTTTAGGAGGTTTTTTGTGTCGTTTCTTGTATAACAAAAAAATCTATTTTCAATAAAAAGAAAATAAGAATATTAAGAGCAAATAGTCATATGCTCTTCAAAACCTAACAGACCTATAATAAATAATACTGAATTATTCATGTTCCTCCATTTTAACTCAATTTTATGTTGGATTAATAATTCAGTTAACAGTATAATGCCAAATTCATAATAATGTTACTGAATTAGCAATATGCTCTCATCTTTCAGGGCATCAAAGTTTCAAGCAACTTGTTGAACACACCTCTATTCTCTTTTAAAACGTGCCTTAGATTTCAGGCCTTCAAAAACTGTTTTCAAATTTTTGGGGAAGCTGGTAAACTTTTTCTCAACTTTGCCACATACTATTTTTCACTTCATATAGTCCAGTGGGTAAAGGTAACGTAACTAGGCACCCTACCCTCCACCATCTGTCTTGAACTCTCCACAGACCTCTTGAGAAAACAGTACTAAGTCTACAATTGATTGCTGCTAGTCGGAGGAGATGGCCTTGGCCTGCTTTGAAACTGTCTGCATTACATGTATGATTAGTCAAGTGTCACTGAAACTTAGAGGACTCTACAATAATCTCCTACAAAGAAGAGACAATCCCTTCTCACCATGACCTAGGAGAGGGACTGTAGTGACTGGTGCTAAGAGGCAAGACTCACCAGAGGCTTTGTCCCTACGGGGGCAGTGGGTGGGGAGGGAATGGGTGAGGGGTGTGTATCCACAGCTGAGATGAGGACCTCAGGAGCCTCAGCCCTACTCCACTTCTTTCCTTGTTTTTGTTTTAATTCAGGTGGGAGAGTCATACCAGACAGCAAATCTCATAAAAGAGACCTGTTGGGAGGGTTCAGGTGGTGGAGAGACAAATACAGGAGTGTCTTCCTCTGCTCCCAAGAGGGAGCTGAGAACTGGCACAGAAACACACACAGTCTTTGTAAAGTGTTTCCTAGGGGGCTGAGTTTTCTAGAGAGGAGATTTCCACTGTGAGTGATGGGGGGATTTCAAGTGCTGAGTCTGGGGGAGCTCAGAGATTAGTGAGTTTTCCTGTTCCTGGATTGGTGGGTTTTCATGCTCAGGGATTGGTGGCTTTTGTTCAGACTTTTCACCTAAAATTAGCATGATCTGGGGCAGGTTCTGTTGAGAGGCTAGAGATAAAGTTTATGAACTTTACAAAGGCTGGAATCTCTCTAATGACAGTTAAGGAAGTCTGGGGGTGTGTCCTGGCTGCTGGAGTTCCTCAAGATGGGACCTGGCAGCTTTCCTGTCTAGATGGTTTACAAAGTTTACAAAATATACAAAGTTTACGAAGGGAGTCCATAGCAGACCTACTCTAGGACCCTGTGAAGTTGAATATAAGTCCCAGGAACCACAACTCCTATGCAAGCACATGAGGGTCTTTATTCAAGCTTGAGCTCAGGTCACAGACCTTCCTGATGGTGCAACAGGAGAGAAGAGAGGCCCAGAGATCTAGGGGAAGGGGGTTATAAAGGAGCAAGCAAGATGCAGGTGTTTGCAAGCCTTGGACCTACATGAGATTGTAAAGGGATGTTGACATTTAAGCTGGTTGGTTTACAGCACCTGTTTAAACCATAAGGAGGGCACATGCCTCAAAAATAGCACCTCAACCTGGGAACAACTTATGTTTTCTTAGCCCATTCTGTTGTTATCAGCTAGCAGCAGCCGATTTGTCAATTTTGCAACTACTGGGGACCTTTCATGATTTGTCTCAGACCTCAAGAGGGGGAACCACGCCTCTCTAAGCCATGTCCCTTCACCAGCTATATCACCCTTGTGCATATACCCTAAAGACACCCCATCATACCACAAGGATACATGCTCCCCCATGTTCATAGCAGCCTTATTTGTAATAGCCAGAAACCACGCAGATGTCCCTCAGCAGAATAATGGATACAGAAAATGTGCTTCACTTGCTCAAGGGAATACTACTCAGCTATAAAAACAAGGACATCATGATTTATCAGGTAAATGGGTGGAACTAGATAAGTGAATATTACCCAAAACGTACTGATTACCTAGGGTACAACCCAGAGAACATCACAACATGCAGAAATGCCAAGTAAGGAGGCTTCAATCCTGCTCAGAAGTGGAGGGGGTGGATAATCACAGTAGGCAGAGGGAGGGAGGGACCTGTGTGTGAGAATGGAGGGAGAGGGGAAAGGAGGAACAGGGTCTGGTATGGAGGGGACAGGAGAGAGTATAGCAGAGGGCCAGGAGAATGAATGGAAATATGCATCCTCTGTGAATGGGAAGTAGGGGGACCATCTATATAGCACAAGCGACTTAGGAGGTACTAGACTCTCAGGACTCATGGAAGGTGACCTTAGCCAAAACCCCCAACATAGGGAAGAGGGAACTCAAAGAATCCACCTCCTTTAGATAGACAGTGATAATAAACCACAGTCAAGACTCTGATCCAGGATTGTTCCTGTCTAAAAGAACCACAGAAACAAAACTGGGGAAGAGACTGGGGGAAATGCTGCCAATGACCAGCCCAACATGGGACCCATCTCATGGGGGTGACCAAGGTCTGTCACTATTACTGATCCTATGTTGTGCTCACAGACCAAACCCTGACAAGGCTTTCCTGAGAGAGGCCCTACCAGCAGCTGACTTACAGAGAGGCAGATACTTACACCTGACCATTGGATTCAACCTGAGGTTGAATTTGGGGAAGGACTGAATAATATGAAAAAGAGAATGACCACATAGGAATAGCAGAAGACTCAACTAACCTAGACTCCCAGGGAGATCCCAGAGACTGAGACATCAAACAGGAGGATACAGGCCCAATCTGAGGTCCCTGGCACATATACAGCAGAGGACTGTCTGGTCTGGCCTCAGTGGGAGAAAATGCTCTTAATCCTTACTAGACTTGAGGGCCCAGAAAGGAGGAGGCATGGGGTGAGCACCTTCTTGTAGGCAAGAGGGAAGAGTAATGGGATGAGGATCTGTGGGAGGGGAATCAAGGGAAGAAATCAATTGGAATGTAAATAAACATAAAATAACGTTAAAAATAAAAAAAAATAAAAAGGAAAAAGTGAGTGATCATGGACAGCAACCTTGGAGAACAAAGAGCCTTTGATGCTGGGTTGGCTGTAAAGAATCTGACCATGGTCCAATGCAGGGACTGCACTCTCCAGAAGCAGAATAAGAGGGTGTTTGCAACCATGATGCCTGTCACAGACCTCTGGACATCACCTAGGCTAGTATACCACTTGTTAGTCTTCTGAGATGTCCTTCCTCTTGTGGCCATTTGCCATCCAACCAGATACTTTTCATACCATCAACATAACTCTGCACCCTGGATGTCAGGGATTCAAACTGTCAAATACCAGCTGATACTAATGCACATCCAGGGGGAACCCAGCAGTGAAAGGCAAAGGCTTCACTAGAGTTCTTCTAAGCTAGTGGGTAGGACAAAAGATTGTTTCCTCCAGGAGCAGGATCAAGGCAGTTCTGTATGCTGTTCCCATGACACTGACTGATCTTCAAGATTTATCCTCCCCCAGTTCCTTTATAAATGCACATTTAGGCTGAAGAAATCATTTAAACCTGCATTGGAGCAGCCGTGGAGCCTCGGTCTCAGAGAGCTCCTGGTAGCCTTCCTCCTAGGGAGGCACACAAGGGTGAAGGAAACCCAAGTGTCAGTGTACCCAACCTTGCAATGCCATGGTCCCAACCTCTGCCCACCTTGTCCTGATCTTACTAACCCTGCAGAAACACATTATAATTAATTTGACATGACACTGTCAATTTATTGTGTGTATGCCATGTCTCAAAGAACACAACATTTCTTGTTCTCAGTATTATATTCTTTTCATTAAAAATAGATTCTTTTCTTCTAGAAGAATAACATAAAAATACCATAAAACAATAAAGTAGAAGCCATAAATCATGCACAAAGTCATGATGCAGATTCTTACAGGCCCTGTAAATGCAGCTTCAGTCATTGTGTGTTGATATAGGCTATAATCACACCAATCAGTACCCTCGCAATATAGCTTAAGTTATAGAGCACCATGCCTTAAGTACATGGGGTCCTGGGTTCGACTCCTGGTATCTCTTAGGATTTTCTTTTTCTCTTCAGTGTCTCATTCTGCACAGTGTGTCACAACCTAGAACACATTTCCACAGAGACCTCCAGAGTCTCCTCAGTATAGTAAAAGAGCTCATCTAGGACCATGAAAACAATGTTGCTCTATAACCTTGATGTGAAAACAATGTTGCTCTTTAACCTTGATGATGTTTCCATGGAGACCTCCATCTTCTGGTGAGCACAGTCTGGCCATGCCTCTAGGAATGTTTCCTTCACAAGTTGAGGGAATCTCTGCTTACTAGCGGGTGTAGTTTCCCTTATGGGTATGATTTCTCAGGTGATAAAGGACAAGGGTGAATGAATTCTGCTTTGAGAGAAAGGAAGGGAGGGCTGTGGAGAGCATTCCTAGTTACTGAGCAGAGGGGAGGAGCATTTGTGGTTTGACTGCTGTTTGAAAATTTATATCTGGGAAGGGGAAAAATACTTGTTCTCTCATTGAGAAAAGAATAAGAGAGTGGAGTGGCTCAGTCAGTAACATGATAACATTGTGAGCAGGAGAACCTTGGTTCCATCCCCAGGAAGAATAAAATGGGTGTGGCAGCACAGGCTTGCCTGTGAATGTAGAGACCCAGATTCCCAGGTATTGCTGAGCAGTCAGCCTAGCCTAGCTGGGGTGTCCCAGGCCAGTGACAAACCTTGTCTAAGGAAAATGGCACCTGACTTGCAAAACTGGAGGCTCTCTTCTGCCTCCTGCTGCATGCATGTACACACACACACACACACACACACACACACACACATTTGATAGAGGATGTACATGTATATATTTTCTATACACAGTGACAGTATTGTTTGAGTTTCATGGAGCAAATGAATGAGATGCACAAATGGATTTTCCTCTGTGTGCTCTGTGTGTGCCTGCAGCTGTGTGTTCCTGTTTAGACTCATCCTAGCTTCTATAGCTCCATCATGTCTATTCTTTGTCTTCACCTCAGACCAGGATCGGGTTCCAATCTCTGGGGTGTATTAGATATGCCTAAGGTATGAATTGTTATATGCCAAGAAAATAATCAGAGGTAAAAAATTCTGCAAACTCCAGAGTTAAGGTCCTATCAAGTTCAGTTCACAGCCTGTTTTCTCTTCCTCCCAAACAGAGATCATCAGGCCTGAATCACACTGATGCAGTTCTCATTACAGCCACAGGGTGGCAGCAAACCTATAGTCTTACATTTCAATGGAAAGGGCTCATGTTTTACAAAGTGCCAAATATCCTCTTGTTAATGTATTGCTGTCTGGAAGCTTCAAGGGTATACTAGAGCAGTTCCCACTTATGGAGCACCACAAATCTAGTGCTCAACAACTCACTTCATCGCTGCTCTGAGTAAAGAGAGCAGTTCAAACCGTGCATACAGGGGTCCTACATAGAGAACATGGTATCAATAATCTGATTGAATTCTGTTGCACTCAGATGTGTTTCCCAAACATTCCAACCCTCTCCAGAAGCCTATACTATGACTTCCCAGATCCCTCCCTGTCAGAAATATTCATTCTCTTTCAATCATCAGCATTGTGCTCTGCTCCCTGGTTACTTTAAAAAGCAACCAAGTGTTTGTGGTTTGCTGTACAATTAATCTTTCATGCTTATCATTTTATACGCAAAGTTGGAAACATTTGTTTATGATAACTTAGGTTTTGTTTGTGTGTGTGAAGGACTGTGCACATATATGTGTGTGCCTGTGTACATGTGTGTGTTTGGAGAGTTATGGATGTGCATGTGATCCTTGTTCATATGTGTGTGTCTGTGTGTGTGTGTGTGTGTGTGTGTGTGTGTGTATGTCTGAGGTTCATGTGCATGTTTACATTAATATGAAGTCCACACACAGACAAAAACACACACAGTATGCTTCTGCATCAGTGACAAACAAATGTCTACAGCCCTTCTTGTCAGCAGCAGTAAGAAGACAGGCCAAGCAGGAGTTGTGTTCACAGGGAACTTCATTTATATAATGCTAGGTCATTGATGTTGGTTTCTGCACAAAATGTCCTGTCTGCTCACCGCGCTTGCTTGAGCGCGTACTGCGGGACACTGAGGGACACAGGGTCAGGCCTGAGCTAACAGTCTCATGCAGCCCAAGACCCCAGAGGTAATGGACGGGAGACTTAGAACACCCCCATCTCAATACTGTCCTTATGCAACCAGAAATGACAGAAGAAGGCTAATGTACACGGGCCTAGATCATGCAATGCAAACATGAGATCATGTCCTAAGCAGACAACATATTCCAAAAGCAAACAAGGGGCTTCAATGCCAGCCAGAACATAGGACTGCCAAATTCTGGTCAACCCACATTTTGCTCAGTTTAGTTTTCTCACCCAGGATCATCTGCATAGATTCTAAATGATCAAGCCAGGTCTGAATAAATGCAGCAGAATGAATGTCACAATTAGGTCTGCAGAACTGACAAGTATTTTACCTGAGGGTACCCCAAGACTCATTTTATCCCACCACCCTCCCCCTGTTTTGTTATGGACAATAGTATTTAGTTTTACTCGTGGTCCCTTGGGCTATCTACTCTTGTTTTAGTCATGGAAGCATTTGTAGGTGCTGTATATTGGAGTGGGCCTTAAATCAATTCAGATGTTGGTTGTTGACCCCCACAGGACTATTCCACAGATGACCTAGCATGTCTTGCAGCCAGGACCACATTGTCGATCCAAGCATTTATGACTGGACTGATTTGTTTGGTGACACTAGATGGACAGGCAACACTCCCTGTCTCTCCCTTTATTTGGAGACCACATTTGCATTGACTTCACAAATTTTAGAATATATTTCTACTGCAATAATCTCTTTAACACCTCTCCACTGCCCATGGATTCTGTCTCCACTGCATTTTCTTGCTCAACACCATCAACACCCCTCTCCCAAAGCACCTGATCCTCCTATTCTTGTACCCTCTGCACTCACCCACATCACCTACTCTACTGTCCCCTCTCAGAGGATTCTTGTGTCCCCTTAGTCACTCCTTCTATGCAGAACCTCTCTGGGTCTATGGATTGTAGCTTGGTTATCATTATTTATTTAACTCGTGATATTCACATATAAGCAAATATGTACAATGTTTATCATGTTGCATCTGAGTTACCTCACTCTGGAATATTTTTTACTTGTCCATCCATGTGCTTGCAAATTTCATGTATTTATTTATTGTTGACATCTGAGTGAATCTCTGTCAGGGACCTGCTCTGGCATTCATGTACTCTCTTGAAGATATCTGAGGACAGAGTGTGTAGGTGGGAGCAAGACTTGCTCTTGCAAGATATTAGGGTTGCATTTTTATAATGTTTACCTATCTTAAGTCTAAGTTACTTTTCAAGGGTAGCTGGCCTGCCTATCCTTTGAGCCCAAGCACTGCAGGCTGTAGCTTTTAGCACCTCATCAGCAAACAGGGGGATTAAGTAAAGGATTAACTGTCGGGGATTTGCTATCTCTTGGCCAGAAGACTTGTCTCTAGCTTGTCAAGCAGGAAGAAAGTTTTAGAACAAGAAACATATATAATCGACCTGCAAAATTCCACCAGAGAAGTATGACCATTGATAAACAACGTCAGCAAAGTGACAGGATATAAAATTAGAGCACACAAATCAGTAGTCTTCATTTATACAAATGGCAAACTGCCAGGGAAAGAAATGAAAGTAATTAGGGAAGCAACATCCTTCACAATAGACACAAATATCAATAGGTATCTCGGTGTAACTCTAAACAAGCAAGTGAAAATCCTTATGACAGAACTTCACAACCCTGAGAAAAGAAGTTGAAGAAGAACTCAGAAAATCCCCCATGCTCATGGAATGGCAATATCAACATAGTGAAAATGGCCATCTTACCAAAGGAAATATGTAGATTCAATCCAATCCCCATCAAAATTCCAACAGAATTCTTCACAGACATGGGAAGATCAATTCTCGACTCCTTATGGATAGACAAAATATCAAGAATATTCACAACAATTCGCAGCAATGAAAGAACTTCTGGGGAAATCACCATCCCTGACCTCAAGCTGTACTACAAAGTAATTGTAATAAAGACCTAGGGGGTTATGGGTGCAAAGACACACAATTCAATCAATGGAATAGAATCAAAGACCCAGAAGTTATCCCATATACCTATTGACACTTGAAATTTGACAAAGATCCCAAAAAACATACAGGGGGAAAATAGTGAGTCTTCAATAAATGGTGCTGATATAACTGGCAGTCTGTATGTAAAAAACTGAAAATAGAACCATATTTGTCACTTTGCACAAAGCTCAAGTCCAAGTGGATCAAGGACCTCAACACTGAGCCAGATACACTGGATCTAAAAGAAGAGAAATTTGGAAAGAGCGTCAAACTCATTGGCAATGAGAAAATTTTTCCAAATAGGACTCCAGTGGCTCAGGCTCTAAGAGCAACAATTAACCAATGGAATCTCTTGAAACTGAAAAACTACTGTAAGGCAAATGTGACCATCAATACATCAAAAAAGCAATGTATAGATTAGGAAGAAACATCTTCAATAACCCTACATCGGACAGAGGGCACACATCCAAAATATAAATGAACATAACAAGTTAAACTCCCAACAAACAAATAACCCAATTAATAATTTTCCTTGAGGACATCGGTGCAGGGGGAAAGTTTCTGAACAGATCACCAATAGTGTATGCTCTAAGATCAAGAATTGACAAATGGGACCTCATAAAATTACAAAGTTTCTGTAAGGCAAAGGACACCATCAAAAGGACAAATTGGCAACCAACTAGTTGGGAAAAGATCTTCACCAATCCTACATCAGATAGAGGGCTAATATCCAATATATATAAAGAACTCAAGAAGTTAGACTCCAGAAAACCAAATAACCCTATTAAAAAATGGAGTACAGAGTCAAAGAATTTTCACCTGAAGAACTTCGGATGGCTGAGAAGCATCTTCAAAAATGCTCAACTTCATTAGTCATTAGGGAAATGCAAATCAAAACAACCTGAGATTTCACCTTACACCAGTCAGAATGGCTAAGATTAAAAACTCAAGAGACAGCAGATGTTGGCGAGGATGTGGAGAAAGAGGAACACTCCTTCACTGCTGGTGGGCTTGCAAATTGGTACAACCACTCTGGAAATCAGTCTGGCAGTTCCTCCGAAAACTGGGCACCTCACTTCCAGAACATCCTGCTATACCACTCCTTGGCATATACCCATAGGATTCCCCAGCATGTAATAAGGATACATACTCCACTATGTTCATAGCAGCCCTATTTATAATTACCAGAAGCTGGAAAGAACCCAGGTATCCCTCAACAGAAGAGTGGATGCAAAAAATGTGGTATATCTACACAATGGAGTACTATTCAGCCATTAGAAACAATGAATTCATGAAATTCTTAGGCAAATGGATGGAGCTGGAGAACATCACGCTAAGTGAGGTAACCTGGACTCAAAAGATGAATCATGGTATGCACTCACTAATAAGTGGATATTAGCCTAGAAAATTGGAATACCCAAATATAATCCACACATCAAATGATGTACAAGAAGAATGGAGGAGTGTCCTGGTTCTGGAAAGACACATTGTAGCAGTATAGGACAAAACCAGAACAGGGAAGTGAGAAGGGATGGGTCGGAGAACAGGGGGAGGGAAGAGGGCTCATGTGACCTCATCTATGACTACGGCAACAATGTTGCTCTATAACCATGACAATGTTCCCATGGAGACCTAGTCTAGTGATTAGAGCCTGGGCCAAGCAAGTCTCTAGGAATGTTTTATTCACAGCTTGAGTAAAGTTCTGCTTTCTGGCTGGTGGTAGTTTCCCTTATGCTTTCTAATGCGACAGATAACAAGAGTGAATGAGTTCTGATTTGAGAGAAAGGAAGGGAGGGATGAGCAGAGCATCCCTAGTTCCTGAGCAGAGAGAGGGAAGGAGCATTTGTAGTTGTTATAGATACTTGGATTCTTTGTGGACTCTCTTTTCTAATGGCTACACAGTTGAGGTAGTGAAAGGAGCATTCTCTGGAGCCAGGCTTGTGGGTTCCCAGAAATGAGCACTTGAATCTCCCTGAGGGTGGGAAGACAGATGCTGGGATCCCAGACACAAGTAGGCTCACTCCCACTTCAGGATTTGTGGCCAGTTTATTGCTAGCAGAAGGAAAGGGATTGGGACCTTTCTGCCTCCTCAGAGGGTGCTGCACTAGGGTGCACTGAAGCTATTGTCAGGGCATTATGGGGAGTGAAGGAAGGAGGGAGAGATCAGACAGAATAAAGTGTGCACTCTCTGATCCCAACTTCCACTCTCTGACTCAGGGATGAGAAGTAGAACATTACTGGTAAAGCCTAAAAGTAGTCAAAAAATTTCCAGTATATTTGTCTAAGATGATTATTTCAATATGCAGTTGGAAGTGGGGGAGCATTGATTGGGGAAGGGGAGATGCCTTATGGGATTTTTGGGGGAGGGTTGAACCAGGAAAAGTGATATTTGAAATGTAAATAAAGAATATATCCAATAATAAAAAAATAAAAAAAAATGAATATGCAGTTGTTTACAGGACTTTCTTTTCTGTCTTTCTTTCTTTCATTCAATTTTCTGTTTTCTTTTGTTTTAAATCTGCATTTCATGATCCTCCTAACTTAGGTTAACCAATCAAATTTTAAAAAAAACGTCAAAAATGACAGGAAGTAACAATCACTATTCCTTAATATCTTTTTTTATTCGATATATAATTTTTTATTTACATTTCAAATGATTTCCCCTTTTCTAGCCCCCCACTCCCCAAAAGTCCCGTAAGCCTCCTTCTCTCCCCCTGTCCTCCCACCCACCCCTTCCCACTTCCCCGCTCTGGTTTTGCCGAATACTGCTTCACTGAGTCTTTCCAGAACAAGGGGCCACTCCTCCTTTCTTCTTGTACCTCATTTGATGTGTGGATTATGTTTTGGGTATTCCAGTTTTCTAGGTTAATATCAACTTATTAGTGAGTGCATACCATGATTCACCTTTTGAGTCTGGGTTACCTCACTTAGTATGATGTTCTCTAGCTCCATCCATTTGCCTAAGAATTTCACGAATTCATTGTTTCTAATGGCTGAATAGTACTCCATTGTGTAGATATACCACATTTTTTGCATCCACTCTTCTGTTGAGGGATACCTGGGTTCTTTCCAGCTTCTGACAATTATAAATAGGGCTGCTATGAACATAGTAGAGCATGTATCCTTATTACATGGTGGGGAATCCTCTGGGTATATGCCCAGGAGTGGTATAGCAGGATCTTCTGGAAGTGAGGTGCCTCCAAAAAGAAAATGGAGAGCATACACTAACAGCTTAACGACATACCTGAAAGCCCTGGAATAAAAAGAAGCTATTTCAACCAGGAGGAGTAGAAAGCCGGAAATCATCAAATTCAGGGCCGAAATCAATCAAGTAGAAACAAAGAGAACCATACAAAGAATCAATAAAACCAGGAGCTGGTCCTTTGAGAAAATCACCAAGATAGATAAACCCTTAGCCAGACTAACCAAAGGACACAGAGACAGTATCCAGATTAACAAACTTAGAAATGAAAAGGGAGATATAACAACAGAAACTTAGGAAATTCAAAAAATCATTAGATTCTACTACAAAAGCCTATACTCATCACAACTGGAGAATCTGGAGGAAATGGACAGTTTCCTAGACAAATATCTGACACCAAAACTAAATCAGGATCAAATAGATCAACTAAACAGTCCCATAACACCTGAAGAAATAAAAAGGGTCCTAGAAAGTCTCCCAACCAAAAAAAGCACGGGACCAGATGGCTTCAGTGCAGAATTCTATCAGACCTTCATAGAAGACCTAACACCAATACTCTTCAAACTATTCCACAAAATAGAAACAGAAGGAACTCTACCCAACTCATTCTATGATGCCACAATTACTCTGATACCCAAACCACACAAAGATCCAACAAAGAAAGAGAACTTCAGGACAATTTCTCTTAAGAATATTAATGCAAAAATACTTAATAAAATTCTTGCCAACCGATCCAAGAACACATCAAAAGGATCATCCACCATGATCAAGTAGGCTTCATCCCAGGGATGCAGGGATGGTTCAATATAAGGAAATCCATCAATGCTATCCACTACATAAACAAACTCAAAGAAAAAAAACATATGAACATCTCATTAGATGCAGAAAATTCATTTGACAAAATCCAGCATCCTTTCATGCTAAAAGTATTGGAAAGAACAGGAATTCAAGGCCCATACCTAAACATCATTAAAGCAATATACAGAAAACCGGTACCCAACATCAAACTAAATGGAGAGAAACTTGAAGCAATCCCACTAAAATCAGGGACTAGACAAGGCTGTCCTCTCTCTCCATATCTTTTCAATATAGTACTTGAAGTTCTAGCTAGAGCAATTACACAACATAAGGAGGTCAAGGGGATACAAATTGGAAAGGAAGAAGTCAAATTATCACTGTTTGCAGATGACATGATAGTCTACTTAAGTGATTGAAAACCTCCACCAGAGAACTCCTACAGCTGATAAACAACTTCAGCAAAGTGGCTGGTTATAAAATCAACTCAAGCAAATCAGTTGCCTTCCTATACTCAAAGGATAAGCAGGCTAAGAAAGAAGTTAGGGAAATGACACCCTTCAAAATAGCCACAAACAATATAAAGTATCTTGGTGTGACTCTAACCAAACAAGTGAAAGATCTATATGACAAGAACTTCAGGTCTCTGAAGAAGGAAATTGAAGACCTCAGAAAATGGAAAAATCTGCCATGCTCATGGATCGGCAGGATTAATATAGTTAAAATGGCCATCTTTCCAAAAGTAATCTACAGATTCAGTGCAATCCCCTTCAAAATCCCAACTCAGTTCTTCACAGAGTTAGAAGAAGCAATTCTCAAATTCATCTGGAATAACAAAAAACCCAGGATAGCTTAAACTATTCTCAACAACAAAAGAAATTCTGGGGGAATCAGTATCCCTGTCTTCAAGCAATTCTACAGAGCAATAGTGTTTAAAACTGCATGGTATTGGCACAGTGACAGACTAGTGGAACAATGGAATAGAATTGAAGATCCAGAAATGAATCCACACACCTATGGTCACTTGATCTTCGACAAAGGAGCCGAAAACATCCAGAGGAAAAAAGATAGCCTTTTCAAGAAATGGTGCTGGATCAATTGGAGGTCAGCATGCAGAAGAATGAGAATTGATCCATTCTTATCTCCATGTACTAAAATTCACTCCAAGTAGATCAAGGACCTCCATGTAAAACCAGACACACTGAAACTAATAGAAAAGAAACTGGGGAAGACCCTTGAGGACATGGGCACGGGGGAAAAGTTCCTGAACAGATCACCAATAGCTTATGCTCTAAGATCAAGAATTGACAAATGGGACCTCATAAAATTACAAAGTTTCTGTAATGCAAAGGACACTGTTAAAAGGAAAAAATGGCAACCACCAAATTGGGAAAGGATATTCACCAACCCTACATCTGATAGAGGGCTAATATCCAAACTCAAGAAGTTAGACCCCAGGGAAACAAATAACCCTATTAAAAATGGGTTACAGATGTAAACAAAGAATTTTCACCTGAAGAAATTCGGATGGCCAAGAAACACCTTAAGAAGTGCTCAATATCATTAGCCATTAGGGAAATGCAGATCAAAACAACCCTGAGATTTCACCTTATACCAGTCAGAATGGCTAAGGTCAAAAACTCAGGAGACAGCAGGTGTTGGCGAGGATGTGGAGAAAGAGGAACACTCCTCCACTGCTGGTGGGGCTGTAAGATGGTACAACCACTTTGGAAATTAGTCTGGATGTTCCTCAGAAAACTGGACATGACACTTCCGGAGGACCCTGCTATACCTCTCCTGGGCATATACCCAAAGGATTCCCCAGCATGCAATAAAGACACATGCTCCATTATGTTCATAGCAGCCTTATTTATAATAGCCAGAAGCTGGAAAGAACCCAGATGCCCCTCAAAGGAGGAATTGATACAGAAAATGTGGTATATTTACACAATGGAATACTACTCAGCAATTAGAAACAATGAATTCACAAAATTTTTAGGCAAATGGTTTGATCTGGAAAATATCATCCTAAGTGAGGTAACCCAATCACAAAAGAATACACATGGAATGCAATCTCTGATAAGTGGATATTAATTAGCCCAGAAGCCTTGAATACCCAAGGCACAAATTGCATAACAAATGACTCCCATGAAGAAGTATGGAGACGGTCCTGATCCTGGAAAGGATTGATCTAGCATGGGAAGGAAATATAAGGACAGAGAAAAAGGAGGGAGGTGATTGGAGAAGGGATGGAGAGAAGAAGGTTTATGGGACATATGGGGAAGGGGGATCCTGGAAAGGGGAAACCATTTGGAATGTAAACAAAGAATATAGAAAATTAAAAAAAAGAAATATGATGAAGTCAAAACTGGTACAAAGTGCACTACGTGAGATATGAAAATAGTGTGGTGGGCTAAGAACTCCGTGAGTTATACAACAGATGTTCTTACTTCTAAGTTAGAATCATTGTATCAGAGAGAGAAAATCAATTGCCTCAAAGCCTCATACAATGGCACTTTATGCTTAAAAAAAGGAACATAGAAAAATCTTTAAAATATATTTTACTAAATTTAAATATCTAAAGTAAAATACAGTGTGGTACGATTTGTGTGCTGCTAAATTTTAGAAAAGAGTCAGGCTTGTGGATCTGGCTCTTAAGTTCACTGAAATCAGACAGAGAAGACACAGAGGATACCTACCAGCTCTGACACAGAAAGGTAATAAGAGTCTCAAGATTTAAGTACATATACCTGAGAGGAGGGTAGAAAAAAATAAAACAGGAGCTGGTTCTATGAGAAAAATCAACAAAATAGATAAACCCTTAGGCAGACTAACCAAAGGACACAGAGACAGTATCCAGATTAACAAACTTAGAAATGAAAAGGGAGATATAACAACGGAAACTGAGGAAATTCAAAAAATCATTAGATCCTACTACAAAAGCCTATACTCAACACAACTGGAGAATCTGGAGGAAATGGACAGTTTCCTAGACAAATATCTGACACCAAAACTAAATCAGGATCAAATAGATCATCTAAACAGTCCCATAACACCTGAAGAAATAAAAAGGGTCCTAGAAAGTCTCCCAACCAAAAAGAGCACAGGACCAGATGGCTTCAGTGCAGAATTCTATCAGACCTTCATAGAAGACCTAACACCAATACTCTTCAAACTATTCCACAAAATAGAAACAGAAGGAACTCTACCCAACTCGTTCTATGAAGCCATAATTACACTGATACCAAAACCACACAAAGATCCAACAAAGAAAGAGAACTTCAGGACAATTTCCCTTATGAATATTAATGCAAAAATACTTAATAAAATTCTTGCCAAACGAATCCAAGAACACATCAAAAGGATCATCCACCATGATCAAGTAGGCTTCATCCCAGGGATGCAGGGATGGTTCAATATAAGGAAATCCATCAATGCTATCCACTACATAAACAAACTCAAAGAAAAAAAAACATATGATCATCTCATTAGATTCAGAAAAAGCATTTGACAAAATTCAGCATCCTTTCATGCTAAAAGTCTTGGAAAGAACAGGAATTCAAGACCCATACCTAAACATCGTTAAAGCAATATACAGCAAACCTGTAGCCAACATCAAACTAAATGGAGAGAAACTTGAAGCAATCCCACTAAAATCAGGGACTAGACAAGTCTGCCCTCTCTCTCCATATCTTTTCAATATAGTACATGAGGTTCTAGCTTTTCGATTAGTTTCAGTGTGTCAGGTTTTATGTGGAGGTCCTTGATCCATTTGGAGTTGAGCTTAGTACAAGGAGATAAGAAAGAATCAATTCGCATTTTTCTGCATGCTGACTTCCAATTGAACCAGCACCATTTGTTGAAAAGACTATCTTTTTTCCACTGGATTCTTTCAGCTCCTTTGTCGAAGATCAAGAAACCATAGGTGTGTTGGTTCATTTCTGGGTCTTCAATCCTATTCCATTGATCCGCTTGCCGATATTGTACCAATACCATGCAGTTTTTTATCACTATTGCTCTGTAGTAAAGTTTAACGTTTTTTTGCTGCCTGCCAAGACAGAAAAGGATCACTAGGTACTGTATCACACTGAGCTTTAGATCTCTGGTGGTGCAAACCGACAGGGTTCTGCCTGCACTCAGGAACTGAGCACATAGGCTGTTTGTCTGCCAGCCCACCAGGCGCGGGCACTGTATCCTATGTGAGAATCAACAGAGGAAGTGACTCCCACCACACCATCTTTGCTTCATAATAGAGCAGACAGAGAACACCTGATTGACCTTGACAACCTAAGTATAACATTGCTTGAGGCAAGACTGAGAAGGGCTCCAAAGGCACAAAAGAGGAAGGCAGCATATCAGTAATCTGTGCTAGAGGAAACCCAGTCATCCAGTGTTGCAGAGATAACCTTAAAGATCCACAGTAGGTTGAAGCACCAGCCAGTGACAATAAGACCATCTAACTCCTGGGAGAACTAGATGGCTAAAGGCAAACGTAGGAATGTTACTAACAGAAACCAAGGCATTATGGCAGCATCTGAACACAATTCTCCAACAATAGCAATCCTGGATACCCCAACACACCAGAAAAACAAGATTTGGATTTAAAACCACTGGTCATGATGCTGCTACAGGAACACATGAAGGGCATACTTAAAGAAATTCAGGAGAAAATGGATCAAAAATTAGAAGCCCTTACAAGGGAAACACAAAAATCATTGAAAGAAATTCAGGAGAATACAAAAGTCAATAAGGAGGAAACACAAAAATCACTTAACGAAATAAAGGAGAACTTTGATCAATAGGCAGAAGTCATGAAAGAGGAAACACAAAAATCTCTTAAAGAATTAGAGGAAAAGACAAACAAGCAAATGACAGAACTGAGCAAAAACTTCCAGGATCTAAAAACAGAAGTAGAAACAACTACGAAAGCACAAAGGGAGACAACTTTGGAGATAGAAAGCCTTGGGAAGAAATCAGGGATCATAGACGCAAATATCAACAACAGAATACAAGAGACAGAAGAAAGAATCTCAGATGCTGAAGATACCATAGAAACCATGAACTCAACAGTTAAAGAAAATGCAAAATGCAAAAAGCTTGTAACCCAAAACATCCGGGAAATCCAGGACACAATGAGAAAGACAAATCTAAGAATTATAGGCATTGATGAGAGTGAAGATTTACAACTTAAAGGGCCAGCAAATATCTTCAACAAAATTATGGAAGAAAACTTCCCTAACTGAAAGAGAGAGATGCCCATGAATATACAAGAAGCCTACAGAACTCCAAACAGACTGGACCAGAACAGAAATACCTCCAGTCACATAATAATCAAAAACCCAAATGTACTAAACAAAGAAAGAATACTTAGGGCAGTAAGAGAAAAAGGGCAAGTAACATAAAGGAAGACCTATCAGAATAACACCAGACTTCTCACCAGAGACCTGGGCAGAGCTCATGCAGACTCTAAGAGAACACAAATGCCAGCCGAGACTACTATACCCAGCAAAACTCTCAATTAGTATAGATGGAGAAACCAAGATATTCCATGACAAAATCAAATTTACACAATATCTTTCTACAAACCCAGCCCTACAAAGGATAATAGGGGAAAACACCATTACAACGAGGGAAACTATACCCTGGAAAAAGCAGGGTATTAAGCTTCTTTCATCAAACCCAAAGAAGATAACCACACAAGGATAAAATTAAAATCAAAAATGATAGGAAGCAATAACCACTACTCCTTGATATCTCTTAAGATCAATGGACTCAATTCCCCAATAAAAAGACATAGACTAACAGACTGGTTACATAAACAGGACCCTACATTTTGCTGCATACAGGAAACACACCTCAGTGTCAAAGACAAGAACTCTTTTTTTCTAATGGCTGTACAGTGGATGTAGTGAAACAGCATTCTCTGGAGCCAGTCTTGTGGGTTCCCAGAGGTGAGCACTTGAATCTCCCTGAGGGTGGGAAGACAGATGCAGGGATCCCAGACCCACTTGGGGATTTGTGGCCAGTGTGTTGCTAGCAGAAGGAGAGGGATTGGGACCTTTCTGCCCCTCAGAGGGTGCTGCTCTGTCCCATGATGCACAGGTGACGTTGCCTGGGAGGGGAAGTGAGGAGGGGGAGAAAGAAGAGAATATAGTATGCACTCTCTGATCCCAGTACTCACTCTGTGAAACAGGTATGAGAGATGGGACATTAAGTGGGAAATCTAAACAGTAGTCTCTGATTGTCCTGTGTGGATTTTTCAGATTATTTACATATGCAGTTGGTTAGAGGACTTTATTTTTCTTTTCTTACTATTCTGTGTTTGTAGTTTCTTGTTTTTGTTGTTGTTGTTCTGTATTGCCGTGTTGTTTCTTGTTGTTTGTTAATTTAGTGTTTTGCTTTGTTTTGATACAGCAATCCACTGTGTCCACGCCTGGCTTAGAACTCTAAATGAACCACCTAACTCAGCTTCCTGGTGATGGGATTACAATTGTGGGTCACTGTGTGCTTTGTGTTAATTGGAAATTTCAAGTTGCCATCTTTTGTGTTTTACCCACTCTGCCATGGGAATCTGCTTCTCCTCAGAAACCCCTACCATGATTCTGTCTGCACACCTACTGTCTTAATGTCGCTAATAAATCTCTTATGAAATGAACAATCTTACTCAATGTCCCAGTGCACAACTGCACACCTGAAACCTTTCACATTTTTCAATTTCTGTTTCCTCTTTGACTTTTGGAAACTTTTCTGCAAGCTTCATAGAATTCGATTAGAATATGAACATTTCATGCTTTTCCCCAGCTGTGGACTTAATTCTCATTTTTTTTAACCTATGGAAGATTTTATATTTTAAGGATTTCTTCTTCTCTAGTTCATCTAATTCCTTTTATTTAAACTAGTGTCTGTGAAATATTCACTTAGAACCTAGTGATAGAGGTTTTCTTCTGTACAATCTGTTAGAAATTATATAGGCTTATATTTATATAAAATGATCTGCATATGATATGTAGATATTAATTTATATTTGTTTTTAAATATTTATTTTCTTATTTTATGTGAGTGCTTTACCTTCATGTACAGTACCATGAGTGCACCAGATCTCCACAAGGTGTGAGCCACTATGTGTTTGCTGGGAACTCAGGACCTCTGAGAAGCTCAGGCTTTACTCTTAACCACGGAGCCATCTTCCAGCCTATATTTTATATTTGTGTGTATGCATAAGCTTATCTCAGCACTGTACTCTGATGGATGACCCTTTCTGCACAGATTCAATGTTGCATATTTATCAAATGTCAGGTACTTTAGGTCTATATGGAGGTCTTTCTTCAGGCAATATTCTTCTCTGACTTTGTTCTGTTTCTTACTTTCTTTTTTCTAGACATTTTTATATAAAGTTTGGAATAAGACACCAAATTAAAATAAATTGTATCATTATTCTTCTTGCTTTGAACATGTAGAACAATTGTGAAACAATATGTATCTTGTCAATAATGACAAGTCTGACCCATGAACATAATAGACTCTACATTTGTGTATGTCGTAATTCAGCAAAGTTTTGAGCCTTTCCTATATATAAGCAGTATAGGACTATGTACCAATATCACTCACAAACATTTGACACTTTTGATTCAACTATTCCTGGTATTATGTTAAACTACAAGTACTATTTGTTGCATTCTCAGTGAACCGATTATTAAATTTTCTGTGAAGTGTCAGAAACCAAATGTCAATGATCCTCATGAAGGATCTCCATGGAACACTCAATGATGGAGACTTTATTTGATGTTTAATGCAGTTTGCCCCTACTGCCTTAAGAGAACATAGAGGCTACTGATTCTATTGAAGGGAATGAGAGAAATGTCCCAGAGACAAGTCCACAGGCCATCTTCTCAAGATTCACACTAAGAGATCATGATTGTGTAGCTTTCAGCATCCTGTGTGTAACTGTTACTGGTGAATATGTTGGAAGGTGTGTTTTGACTTCTTGGCCCCTCAAGCAACACATTAATGGATACCAGGGATCTAGACTAGTGAGGAGGAGAGGCACTTTGTATGTGGAAACAGGGATACCTAGAAAGAAGCTGGGTCTGCAAAGATTGATTGACTGACTGGAACTTCATTGATGTGGAGATGACAGAATGTTGCAGGCCTAACTACAGTTTATTTGTGATCTCTTTAGTCCAGAAGACTATGTTCCCTGGCCCATCTATGTTGGAATCACCTAGCATCTTGTCATTTTCAGATAAAATTGGACCTGGAATACTAACACAAACGTTTTACATTTCACATTATATTATCTTTAAAAAAATATAGTTTTCTACCAAACAAAAAACTAAGTGTCATCAGATAGGAGCTAATGTCAACAGCTGATGTTTGGCCTAGTTAATACTTCCATCAATATATTTAAGAATAGTTTGATTTGTACCTTACTTGCTCTATGACTGTAAACGCTTCATGAAGCTGATTCCATATTGTACCATGGATTTTGTAGTAACCTACATCTCTGTCACTCATATTTTCTCATACATATTTGACCCCAGAATGAACCTATTCACTTTGTGGTGGTAGCTGGGTATTGCATCAGCATTTGTAAGCATGTCATTGTGTACATCTTGTGTGTGTGTGTGTGTGTGTGTGTGTGTGTGTGTGTGTGTGTGTGTGTGTGTGTGATTGTCTGTGAAGTTACCAGGAATATTCTCTGTGTGGGACATTAAGGTTAAATATTTAGCTCATGACCTTCACAGTCAGATGCAAGCATATTTGAGGAACATATGGGCCTTGAATTCCTGTTCTTTCCAAGACTTAGCATGAAAGGATGCTGAATTTTGTCAAATGCTTTTTCAGCATCTAATGAAATGACCATGTGGTTACAGAAAATGTGGTATGTTTATACAATGGAATACTACTCAGCAATTAAAAACAGTGAATTCATGAAGTTCTTAGGCAAATGGTTGGAACTGGAAAATATCACCTAAGTGAGGTAACCCAGTCACAAAAGAACACACAGGGAATGCAGTCACTGATAAGTGGATATTAGCCCAGAAGCTCTGATTACCCAAGACACAATTCACATATCTAATGATTCCCAAGAAGAAAGAAGGAGAGGTCCCTGGTCCTGGACAGGCTTGATCCAGCATTGTAGGGGAGTACTAGGACAGAGAAAGGAGGGGGTTGATTGGAGAACTGGCAGAGGGATGAGGGCTTATGGGACTTATGGGGAGAGAGGGGGGAACCGGGAAAGGGGAAATCACTTGGAATGTAAACAAAGAATATAAAAAAATGAAAGAAAAAATATATCAAAAACAAATCAAAACACCATGCCATCTCAAACAGAGAGAGGGACCAAGCCACTTTGGAGTAAATGTATTACATCATGTGTCCTTGAACTCAGTGTTAGATGAGTGGTTCTCACATGTGGTGCATATATGCTGAATGTCAAGGCCTTTCTGGTGTCATTGTTATTATTGTTTAGTCAGCACACTCGTGTATGCTTTATGTCTTCCTTTAGTGTGTATCCTTCTGTGGTTTGGTGTTATTTTACATGTGCATCTAGCTGGCCTGGAACTCACTATGTAGAGCAGGCTGACTTTGAACATTCTGTGATCTTCCAGCCTCTGCCTCCTGATTGTTGAGGTCATGATAGTCACACACTATTCAACTCTTCTTGGGGTATATTTTTCTAACACATTCATTTCCATTTGACATTTAAACAGTCTCTTATTTTACATAGGGGACGATTTGCTTTTCATTTAATCTCAAGAATAACCTACCATTTTGCAAAGAAGAACACAACAAGTAGACAGGCTATAAGCTTTGTTAGCTGTTGGGAAAGAAGAAGAGAGGGATAAGAGGAACAGAGAAAGTCGTCCATTTGGAGTTAGGGTCCAAGACAGCAAGCAGGTGCACCAAGCGAGTCAGTAAGTCGCTGTGCTAGAGGTAGAGGAGAAGGAGGCTGAAGACCTTCATAAAAGGAAGAATTTCCAGAGTGTCAGGACAGGAAGGCTCCGGTTATCACTGGTATCTGAAAAGGAAGAAGGAAGAGTCACTTTTCAGTTAGAATTTTAAAGTGGATTATGGAGCTGAGATGATAACACTTTTAACTTTTACTTATGGTCATATGTGCTTTTGACTGTTGTTTGAAAATTTATATCTGGGAAGGGGAAAATACTTGTTCTCTGATTGAGAAAAGAATAAGAGAGTGGAGTAGGTCTGTCACTAAAGTGATAACATTGTGAGCAGGAGGACCTCTGTTCCATCCCCAGGAGGAATAAAATGGGTGTGGCAGCACATGCTTGCCTGTGAATGTAGAGATCCAGATTCCCAGGACTTACTGAGCAATCAGCCTAGCCTAGCTGGGGTGTCCCAGGCCAGTGACAAACCTTGTCTAAGGAAAATGGCACCTGACTTGCAAAACTGGAGGCTCTCTTCTGCCTCCTGCTGCATGCATGTACACACACACACACACACATGGTAGAGGATGTACATGTATATATTTTCTATACACAGTGACAGTATTGTTTGAGTTTCATGGAGCAAATGAATGAGATGCACAAATGGATTTTCCTCTGTGTGCTCTGTGTGTGCCTGCAGCTGTGTGTTCCTGTTTAGACTCATCCTAGCTTCTATAGCTCCATCATGTCTATTCTTTATCTTCACCTCAGAGCAGGATCGGGTTCCAATCTCTGGGGTGTATTAGATATGCCTAAGGTATGAATTGTTATATGCCAAGAAAATAATAAGAGGTAAAAAATTCTGCAAACTCCAGAGTTAAGGTCCTATCAAGTTCAGTTCACAGCCTGTTTTCTCTTCCTCCCAAACAGAGATCATCGGGCCTGAATCACACTGATGCAGTTCTCATTAAAGCCACGGGGAGGCAGCAAACCAATAGTCTTACATTTCAATGGAAAGGCCTTATGTTTTACAGAGTGCCAAATATCCTCTTGTTACTGTATTGCTGTCTGGAAGCTTCAAGGGTATACTAGAGCAGTTCCCACTTATGGAGCACCACAGATCTAGTGCTCAACAACTCACTTCATCGCTGCTCTGAGTAAAGAGAGCAGTTCAAACCGTGCATACAGGGGTCCTACATAGAGAACATGGTATCAATAATCTGATTGAATTCTGTTGCACTCAGATGTGTTTCCCAAACATTCCAACCCTCTCCAGAAGCCTATACTATGACTTCCCAGATCCCTCCCTGTCAGAAATATTCATTCTCTTTCAATCATCAGCATTGTGCTCTGCTCCCTGGTTACTTTAAAAAGCAACCAAGTGTTTGTGGTTTGCTGTACAATTAATCTTTCATGCTTATCATTTTATACGCAAAGTTGGAAACATTTGTTTATGATAACTTAGGTTTTGTTTGTGTGTGTGAAGGACTGTGCACATATATGTGTGTGCCTGTGTACATGTGTGTGTTTGGAGAGTTATGGATGTGCATGTAATCCTTGTTCATATGTGTGTGTGTCTATCTCTGTTTCTCTCTGTCTCTGTCTCTCTCTCTCCCTCTCCCCCCTCTCTCTCTCTTTCTCTCTCTCTCTCTCTCTCTCTCTCTCTCTCTCTCTCTCTCTCTCTCTCTCTCTCTGTGTGTGTGTGTGTGTGTGTATGTCCGAGGTTCATGTGCATGTTTGCATTAATATGAAGTCCACACACAGACAAAAACACACACACAGCGTGCTTCTGCATCAGTGACAAAAAAATGCCTACAGCCCTTCTTGTCAGCCGCAGTAAGAAGACAGGCCAAGCAGGAGTTGTGTTCACAGGGAACTTCATTTATATAAAGCTAGGTCATTGATGCCACCTTAGAGAAGAATTTCAGAAAGAGACACAGCAAAGCATCAGGACTGAGTCTATTAAGTACTAAGACAAAGTCTCACACAGGCAAAGGGCACTATAAAAGTAATCAAATGAATTGGATGGACAGGGGCTTTCAAGAGAGAGTGGCCCTCAAGGGTCATTAAGAAGTTTATATCTGTGAGCCTGTGGAGTTTGAAGTTATAAGTCTGAACTCTAATCATATACAGCAAGTTGTAAAGGAAAGATTAAAATGTACATGGCATTTAAAACTAAAGTAAACTGCATGAGCTGGCTTTTTATTTTAGACTCGAAGACAGCTCTTCGGTGAATGAACTTGTAAGTGGCTTTTGCAGTGTCTGAATTGCAGATTTAGGAAGGAGAAGGCAGGTGCTAATATAGGAAACCTGAAGGCTATAAGCAGTCTGGCCCCAAGAAGCACATTCACTGTGTTTGGGGGTCTTTTCATGGGAAACCTCTGGCTTAAATTTCAATTAGATTCAACCCTTCCAAGTATGGAAGATTTGTTTGGTGACACTAGATGGACAGATGACACACCCTCTGTCTCTCCCTTTATTTGGAGACCACATTTGCATTGACTTCACATATTTTAGACTATTTCTACTGCAATAATCTCTTTAACACCTCTCCACTGCCCATGGATTCTGTCTCCACTGCATTCTCTTGCTCAACACCATCATCACCCCTCTCCAAAAGCACCTGATCCTCCTATTCTTGTACCCTCAGCACTCACCCACATCATCTACTCTACTGTCCCCTCTCAGAGGATTCTTGTGTCCCCTTAGTCACTCCTTCTATGCAGAACCTCTCTGGGTCTATGGATTGTAGCTTGGTTATCATTATTTTTTTAATTCATTATACTCACATATAAGCAAATATGTACAATGTTTATCATGCTGCATCTGAGTTACCTCACTCTGGAATATTTTTTACTTGTCCATCCATGTGCTTGCAAATTTCATGTATTTATTTATTGTTGACATCTGAGTGAATCTCTGTCAGGGACCAGCTCTGGCATTCATGTTCTCTCTTGAAGATATCTGAGGACAGAGTTTGTAGGTGGGAGCAAGACTTGCTCTTGCAAGATATTAGGGTTGCAATTTTATAATGTTTACCTATCTTAAGTCTAAGTTACTTTTCAAGGGTAGCTAGCCTGCCTATCCTTTGAGCCCAAGCACTGCAGGCTGTAGCTTTTAGCACCTCATCATGAAACAGGGGGATTAAGTAAAGGATTAACTGCCAGGGATTTGCTATCTCTTGGCCAGAAGACTTGTCTCTAGCTTGTCAAGCAGGAAGAAGGTTTTAGAACAAGAAACATTTACTGAACCAGATTAGAGTCACTAGCAAAAGGAAATTCTTTACAACAAGCAAATATGTATAGACTCACATAAATTCACATAGAAAATCATGCATACACAGTCATACAACTTCATGCAATTGAGAAGAACTTAGTTGCATGCTAAAATCATAATTACATACATACCTACACACACACACACCCATACTTACCTACATATACACACAAATCGATACTTACCTACATATATGGAGCAAAAAACCAAGTGCCTGTGCAGAAAGAATTCTATCACTCTGGATGAAAACTGAGCTACCATCTTTACTGCCTAGAGAAAGAGAAAGCTTCTGCCCTTTTATTGGTAAAAGAATTAAAGTTCTGTTGTCTTTAGTAAGACTAAGGCAGCCTTGCTGTTAAGAAAATACCCGTTGGAGAAGTGGTGGCAGCGGCGGCGGTGGCGGCAGTACAGCAGTGGCTGGTCCAGCTGAAGGGCCATCAGCAGTGGAAACAAGGCGACACAGGGTCCAGTTAGGCCCTGCACCCACGACCACTGACCTTCGCTGGCCAGCTGGGTGGCAAGCACCTACGGATTTATGGTGCCTTTCACCACACAGAAGCCACATCAGAACTCTGCCTCCCCCCAGTCACGAGAGACTCGCCTCCATCTTGGTTTCAGACTCCAGAGAGATCTGACAGACTGAGGTACACAAACATAACCCGAGGCTAACATCGCGGGGGTCTAAGCCCGACGGGCGTTGGCCTGCACCCAGGCCCTGGGCTGTTCGGGGGGCCATCGGGGTGCCAACCTAGCCAGGAGATTTTTTTGCCTGCGCTGGCGCGCGGGCGCCGCCATTTTACCTACAGAACACCAGAGAGCTCTAGCAGGCAAAGCCATAAGAGGCATAGCCTGAGGCTAACAAAGCGGGGGTCTAGGCCCCAACAGGCCCTAGACTGACCCCAAGAACTGGGCGGCTTGGTGGGCCATCTGTGTGTCAACCCGCCCAGGAGGTTATTATCCCAGCAGACTCTCCAGGCACTTTCAGGGAGCGCTAGCACACACGCCCGCCATCCTGGCCACCTGACAGACCTAATTAACAGTCATAGCCCAAGGGGAACTTTGCTCGGACCTTGGCCTCCCAGGCTTTTACCTGGACCCAGGGCCTGAGCAGCCAGGCTAACCTTGTGTGCACCAACCCGGTTGGAAGATCGGATGCCCAGCAGAGTGATCAGCAGGCAGAAAAGGTCCCGGCAGCATACACCATCAGCACTCCCTGAAGGTGCAAACGGGCTCCATCTGGTTCACAGACACAATCTGGGGCAAAGCACACTAGAGCTGCAAGGGCACCCAAGAGGAAGACAGCATATCAGCAATCTGCTACAGGGGAAACCCAGCCATATAGCGTTGCAGTAATAGCCCCAGAGCCCCTCAGGAGGCCCAAACACCAGCCAGGGACAAGACCAACTAACTCCAGAGAACAAGATGGCAAAGGGCAAATACAGGAACGCTACTAACAGAAATCTAGGCAATATGGCAGCATCTGAACCAAACTCTCCAACATCAGCAAGTCCTGGTTATGCCAACACACCAGAGAAACAAGATTTGGATTTAAAATCACTGATCATGATGCTGCTAGAAGAACACAAAAAGGACGTAAATGAATCTCTTAAAGAAATACAGGGGAGCACGAATAAGCTAGAAACCCGTATAATGGAAACAGAAAAATCACTTAAAGAAATGCAGGAGAATAAGGCTCAAGAGATATAAGCCAATAAAGAAGAAACACACACACACACACACACACACACACACACACACAAAAACCAACCTTAAAGAAATGCAGGAGAACTTGAGTCAAAAGGCAGAAGTCATGAAAGAGGAAACACAAAAATCTCTTAAAGAATTACAGGAAAACACAAACAAACAAATGATGGAACTGAGCAAAACCATCCTGGATCTAAAAAACAGAAGTAGAAACAAATAAGAAATCAAAAAGGGAGACAACTTTGGAAATAGAAAACCTTGAGAAGATATCAGGGGCCATAGATGCAAATATAAACAACAGAATACAAGAGATGGAAGAAAGAATTTCAGATGCCGAAGATACCATAGAAACCATTGACTCAACAGTCAAAGAAAATGCAAAATGCAAAAAGCTTGTATCACAGAACTTCCAGTAAATCCAGGATACAATGAGAAGACCAAACCTAAGGATTATAGGTATAGATGAGAGTGAAGATTTACAACTGAAAGCGCCAGCAAATATCTTTAAAAAAATTATGGAAGAAAACTTTCCCAACTTAAAGAGAGAGATACCTATGAATATAGAGGAAGCCTATAGAACTCCAAACAGACTGGATCTGAGCAGAAATACCTCTCACCACATAATAATTAAAACCCCAAATGCACTAAACAAAGAAAGAATATTAAAGGCAGTAAGAGAAAAAGGCCAAGTAACATATAAAGGAAGACCTATCAGAATCACACCAGACTTCTCACTAGAGAAGCTAGAAGATCCTGGGCAGATCTCATGCAGACTCTAAGAGAACACAAATGTCAGCCAAGACTACTATACCCAGCAAAACTCTCAATCACAATAGATGGAGAAACCAAGACATTCCATGACAAAACCAAATTTACACAATATCTTTCCACAAACCCAGCTCTACAAAGAATAATAGGAGGAAAACTCCAATACAAGGAGGGAAACTACACCCTAGAAAAAGTAAGATAGTAACCTTCCTTCATCAAACCCAAAAGAAGATAACCACTCAAATATAAAAATAACATCAAAAATGACAGGAAGTAATAATCTTTATTCCTTAATATCTCTTAACATCAATGGACTCAATTCCCCAATAAAAAGACACAGACTAACAGACTGGATAAGGAAACAGGACCCTACCTACATTTTGCTGCATACAGGAAACACACCTAAATGTCAAAGACAAAAACTACCTTAGAGTAAAAGGATGGAAGACAATTTTACAAGCCAATGGTCTCAGGAAATGAGCCGGAGTAGCCATTCTAATATCAGATAAAATCGACTTTCAACCTAAAGTCATCAAAAGAGACACTGAGGGACACTTCTTACTGGTCAAAGGAAAAATCCACCAAGAAGAACTTTCAATTCTGAACATCTATGCTCCAAATACAAGGGCACCCTCATTCGTAAAAGAAACTTAACTAAAGCTCAAAGCACACATTGCACCTAACACAATAATTGTGGGGAACTTCAACACTCCACTCTCCTCAATGGACCGATCAGGAAAACAGAAACTAAACAGGGACACAGTAAAACTAATGGAAGCTTTAGACCAATTGGATTTGACGGATATTTATAGAACATTTCACCCTAAAGCAAAAGAATATACCTTTTTCTCAGCACCTCATGGTACCTTCTCCAAAATCGACCATATAATTGGTCACAAGACAGACCTCAACAAATACAAGAAGATCGAACTAATCCCATGCCTCTTATCAGATCACTATGGTGTAAGAGTGGTTTTCAATAGCAACAAAAACAACAAAAGCCCACATACACATGGAGGCTGAACAATACTCTACTCAAAGACACCTTGGCCAAAGAAGAAATAAAGAAAGAAATCAGAGACTTTTTAGAATTTAATTAAAATGAAGGCACAACATACCCAAATCTTTGGGAGACAATGAAAGCAGTGCTAAGAGGAAAACTCATAGCCCTGAGTGCCTCCAAAAAGAAAATGGAGAGAGCATATACTAGCAGCTTAATGACACACCTGAAAGCCCTGGAACAAAAGGAAGCCAATTCACCCAGGAGGAGTAGAAGACAGGAAATCATCAAACTCAGGGCTGAAATCAATCAAGTGGAAACAAAGACAACTGTACAAAGAATCAACGAGTCCAGGAGCTGGTTCTTTGAGAAAATCAACAAGATAGATAAACCCTTAGCCAGACTGACCAAAGGGCACAGAGAAAGTATCCAAATTAACAAAATTAGAAATGAAAAGGTAGATATTACAACAGAAACTGAGGAAAACCAAAAAATCATCAGATCCTACTACAAAAGCCTATACTCAACACAATTGGAGAATCTGGAGGAAATGGACAATTTCCCAGACAAATACCAAATACCAAAATTAAATCAGGACCAAATAGATCATCTAAACAGTCCCATAACCCCTAAAGAAATAGAAGGTGTCATAGAAAGTCCTCCAACCAAAAAGGCACAGAACCAGATGGTTTCAGTGCAGAATTCTATCAGACCTTCAAAGAAGACCTAACACCAATACTCTTCAAACTATTCCACAAATAGAAAGAGAAGGAACCCTACCCAATTCCTTCTACAAAGCCACAATTACACTGATACCAAAACCACACAAAGATCCAACAAAGAAAGAAACTTCAGACCAATCTCCCTTATGAACATCGATGCAAAAATACTCAATAAAATTCTTGCCAACCGAATCCAAAAACACATCAAAACGATCATCCACCATGATCAAGTAGGCTTTATCCCAGGGATGCAGGGTTGGTTCAATATACGGAAATCCATCAAAGCAAACCACTACATAAACAAACTCAAAGAAAAAAACCACATGGTCATTTCATTGGATGCTGAAAAAGCATTTGACAAAATTCAGCATCCTTTCATGCTTAAAGTCTTGGAAAGAACAGGAATTCAAGGTCCATACCTAAACATAGTAAAAGCAATATACTGCAAACCGGTAGCCAGCATCAAACTAAATGGAGAGAAATTTGAATCAATCCCTCTAAAATCAGGGACTAGACAGGGCTGCCCCCTTTCTACTTATCTTTTCAATATTGTACTTGAGGTACTAGCTCGGGCAATTCGACAACATAAGGAGGTCAAAGGGATACAAATTGGAAAGGAAGAAGTCAAACTATCATTATTTGCAGATGACATGATAGTCTACCTAAGTGACCCAGAAAACTCCACTAGAGAACTCCTACAGCTGATAAACAACTATTCAGCAAAGTGGCAGGTTATAAAATCAACTCAAGCAAATCAGTGGCATTCCTATACTCAAAGGATAAGCAGGCTGAGAAGGAAATTAGGGAAATGACCCCCTTCACAATAGCCACAAACAGTATAAAGTATCTTGGGGTGACTCTTACCAAACATGTGAAAGATCTGTATGAAAAGAACTTCAAGATTCTGAAGAAAGAAATGGAAGAAGACCTCAAAAAATGGGAAAACCTCCCATGCTCATGGATCGGCAGGATCAATGTAGTTAAAATGGCCATTTTGCCAAAAGCAATATACAGATTCAATGCAATACCATGAAAATCCCAACTCAATTCTTACAGAGTTAGAAAGAGCAATTATCAAATTCATCTGGAATAACAAAAAACCCAGGATAGCTAAAACTATTCTCAGCAACAAAAGAAATTCTGGGGGAATCAGTAGCCATGACCTCAAGCAATACTACAGAGCAATAGTGTTAAAAACTGCATGGTATTGGTACAGTGACAGGCAGGCAGATCAATGGAACAGGATTGAAGATCCAGAAATGAACCCACACACCTATGGCCACTTGATCCTCGACAAACAGGCTGAAAACATCCAATGGAAAAAAGATAGCCTTTTCAACAAATGGTGCTGGTTCAACTGGAGGTCAGCATGCAGAAGAATGCGAATTGATCCATCCTTGTCTCCTTGTATTAAGCTCAAATCCAAATGGATCAAGGACCTCCACATAAAGCCAGACACTCTGAAGCTAATAGAAAAGAAACTGGGGAAGACCCTTGAGGACATCGGTACAGGGAGAAAGTTTCTGAACAGAACACCAATAGCGTATGCTCTAAGATCAAGAATTGACAAATGGGACCTCATAAAATTACAAAGTTTCTGTAAGGCAAAGGACACCATCAAAAGGACAGATCGGAAACCAACAAATTGGGAAAAGATCTTCAACAATCCTAGATCAGATAGAGGGCTAATATCCAATATATATAAAGAACTCAAGAAGTTAGACTCCAGAAAACCAAACAACCCTTTTAAAAAATGGGGTACAGAGTTAAACAAAGAATTCTCACCTGCAGAATTTCGGATGGTGGAAAAGCATCTTAAAAAATGCTCAACTTCATTAGTCATTAGGGAAATGCAAATCAAAACAACCCTGAGATTTCATCTTACACCAGTCAGAATGGCTAAGATTAAAAATTCAGGTAACAGCAGGTGTTGGAGAGGGTGTGGAGAAAGAGGAACACTCCTCCACTGCTGGTGGGGTTGTAAATTGGTACAACCACTCTGGAAATCAGTCTGGAGGTTCCTCTGAAAACTGGGCACCTCACTTCCAGAAGATCCTGCTATACCACTCCTGGGCATATACCCAGAGGATTCCCCACCATGTAATAAGGATACATGCTCTACTGTGTTCATAGCAGCCCTATTTATAATTGCCAGATGCTGGAAAGAACCCAGGTATCCCTCAACAGAAGAGTGGATGCAAAAAATGTGGTATATCTACACAATGGAGTACTATTCAGCCATTAGAAACAATGAATTCATGAAATTCTTAGGCAAATGGATGGAGCTAGAGAACATCATACTAAGTGAGGTAACCCAGACTCAAAAGGTGAATCATGGTACGCACTCACTAATAAGTGGTTATTAACCTAGAAACCTGGAATACCCAAAACACAACCCACACATCAAATGAGGTACAAGAAGAATGGAGGAGTGGCCCCTTGTTCTGAAAAGACTCAGTGAAGCAGTATAGAGCAAAATCTGAACGGGGAAGTGGGAAGGAGTGGGTGGGAAAACAGGGGGAGGGAAGGGGACTGATGTGACTTTCGGAAAGCGGGTGTCCAGAAAAGGGGAAATCATTTGAAATGTAAATAAATATATCAATGTATTGTATGTATGCCATGTTTTAAAGAACACAGAATTTCTTGTTGCTAATACTATTTTCTTTTCATTGAAAAGAGATTCTGTTCTCATAGAAGAAAAACATAAAAATCCCACAAACATCTTAAATTAGAAAGCAACAAATCATATAAAGATGTGCTGCAGATTCTTTCAAACCCTATAAATGCAGTTTTGGTCACTCATTATTGATATAGGCTATAAACCTGGCAAGTGGCCAGGCTGGAGATGTAGCTCTGAGGTTTGAGCCCATGCTTTGGATGCATGCGGTTCCGGGTTTGATTCCCAGCATGGCCAAATCTTTACTTTTCCTCTTTGGGTCTCTTTCTACACAGGGTGACACAACCTAGCATATCTCCATAATCTCCTGAGGAACATAAAAGACCTCATCTATGACCAGGGCAACAATGTTGCTCTATAACCATGACAATGTTTCCATGGAGACCTAGTCTAGTGAGGAGAGCCTGGGCCAAGCACGACTCTAGGAATGTTTTATTCACAGCTTGAGTAAAGCTCTGCTTTCTGGCTGGTGGTAGTTTCCCTTATGCTTTCTAATGGGACAGATAACAAGTGTGAATGAGTTCTGCTTTGAGAGAAAGGAAGGGAGGGATGGGCAGAGCATTCCTAGTTCCTGTGCAGAGAGAGGGGAGGAGCATTTATTGTTGTCATGGAAACCCGGATTCAATATTTTTTAGATTCAGCTGTATCCCCCAACCTTCTTTAGAGGGAGGGTTTCTCTTCTTTCTGCTGCTGTAGTATACTGCATTTATTGTACTACATGTATTATATTACGTGTCCCATGTATTCCAGGCTACCTGGCTCGTCAGATTTTTGGTAATTCTTATGTCCATATCGCCCATCTTGCTATAGGAACCCTGAGATTACAGATCATGAGGACCACTTGTGGCCATTCCCCTGATTTGTTGCAACTGAACTCAGATCATGAAGCATGCCTCAAAAGAAGTGCTTGTACTTGCTGAGCCTCCTGCAAGTTAAAAATGTTATCTTCTCCGGTCCATAATCCATTTTAAATTCTAATTGAGAAGTGGCCCAGTTGGGTTTTGATTGATCAATAAAGATTCCAGCAGGTAATGGTTGGGGAGAGAGGAACAGGCTGGACCCTTAGAGTTGCCAAATCAAGGAAGCAGGAGAGAGGAGAAAGGAACCAGCATTACTTAGGGGGAGAAAGAGACTCAGATGGATGGATGGACATAGGACCTGCAGGAGATAAAATCAACTAGCCATGTGAAATTTGAGGTAGGTGGCGATTCCCAGGGCGAGTGGCTGGAAGTGCTACTACCCTCCTGGAGCATAAAGGGGTGTAGCACACACTCACCTCTACATGGGAGGATTGTGAAGGAACAATATTAACAATGACTCCAGAAAGAGCTGGGCATGCACCACATGTGCACCACGTGTGAGGACCAGTAATCTAACAGTGAGCGTTCTGGGACATCTGATGTAATAGAATTTATCCAGAGTCCTTTGGTCCCTCTGTCTGTTTGACACAGCAGGATATGTTTTGCACATGGAATCACATTGGACCTCAACAGACCTGTATACTGCTTATACATTAGAAAGGCTCCAAACATTCCTAAATAACTACATACACAAATCCAGAGTCTATTATGTTCTTGACTCTGACTATTCATTAGTGGTAAGATGTCTATTGTTTCAAAATTATTCTACATGTTTCATGCAACAAGAATAAGATGATACTATTTATTTTAATTGGGTGTCTAAAGTCAAACTTCATAGATTCATGCATAGAAAATGAAAACTAAGAATCAGAAGAAAGTCAGAGAAGAACATTGCCTGAAGACAGACCTCCATATAGGCCTAATGTAACTGAGCCAGAATGGTACTGGAATTAAGGTTGACAAGTCCAGAAAAACGGAAATCAACAGTCATACTGACATCCACACATTTACAGACAACTGCTAATTTGGAGCCAAGATGTCTCAGTGTATCTCATGCTCAGATCAAGTTAGTGTGTAGGCTGGGCTGAGAAGAATTGAATATATTCCTGCTACATGCCTCCACCTCAGGCTCTGGGATTATTAGAATATGTTCCATGACGGGCATCTTGGACAACTGGTATTCCATAAATATACAAAGTCAATTCTGTGCAGAAAGGGTGGTCTTTCAGGAAACAGTGCTGAGGTAAGTGTATATCCTCATCCACAAATATAAATTAGAATCAGCAGTCTACTACATGGGAAGACAATTCAAAATAGATTAGAGATGTAAAAATATAAAAATATATGAAATGTGTAACTGAACGTGAAGAAGAAACTACTTGTCACTGCAGGTTAGGTGAAGATTTTGTAGACAAGATACCAAATAAAAAACTTAATTGGAGAATTGGAGAAAGTGAAATCTGCCCTGTTCCAAATGCATGGGTGAAAAAAGAAAATGAGAAAGTTTAAGTACATGGCTAAGAGGAAAGTTTGAAAACTCTATATCCAATAAAGAATTTTTGATGAACCATGCAGAAAGGTCCCAAAGTTCACTCCGAACAGAGAAATAGAAAACTCTGAAAGGTTTCCGGAGTTCTGTTGTTCCTGGGGACATTGAATAGGATTGCTCATTTTATAAGAGATTTATTAGTGACATTAGTGCCATATGCAGGCAATAGCATTGTAGGGATTCTTAGAATACATCATGGTAACATGACAGAGTAGATTCCACAAAAGAATGCAACTTAAATCTCAGACTGACCCCTAGCACACACAGTGCCCCAAAATTGTAATCTCATCACCAGGAATCTGAGGTTAGGACACAGTGGAATGCTCTCTCAAAGCAAAGCAAAACTGAAAATTACGAGAGAGAGAGAGAGAGAGAGAGAGAGAGAGAGAGAGAGAGAGAGAGAGAGAGAGAAAGGTAGAAGATAGGGAGAGGGAGGGTAGAGGGGGGAGAGGGAAAGAAAAGAGGGAGAGAGGGAGAGAGTGACAAGGGAGGGAGAGCGAGAGGGGGGAGAGAGACAGAGAGAGAGAGACAGAGACAGAGAGAGAGAGAGAGAAAGAGAGAGAGAGAGGAAGGTAGAAGATAGGGAGAGGGAGGGTAGAGGGGGAGAGAGAGACAGGGGAGGGAAAGAAAAGAGGGAGAGAGGGAGAGAGTGACAAGGGAGGGAGAGCGAGAGGGGGAGAGAGACAGAGAGAAAGAGAGAGAGAGAGAGACAGAGAGAGAGAGAGAGAGAGAGAGAGAGAGAGAGAGAGAGAGAGAGAGAGCTCTAACTGATTAGGAATGCACACAGTCCAATCTCCTTTCTCTACCTGACTCCACAAGAACACTCTGACAATAGCTTCAGTGCACCCTAGTACAAAAGCTTCTGAGGAGGCAGAAAGGTCCCAATTCCTCTCCTTCTGCTAACAACACAAAGGCCACAAATCCTGAAGTGGGAGTGAGCCTACTTGGGTCTGGAATCCCAGCATCTATCTTCCACCCTCAGGGAGATTCAAGTGCTCACCTCTGGGAACCCACAAGCCTGGCTCCAGAGAATGCTCCTTTCACTACATATTCTCCTAGGTACACACTGAAAAAGGTTTCCACAATGACTCTAGGTTTCCATGACAACCACAATGAGCATTCTGTTTAGTAACTAGGGATGGCTCCACCCCACCCTCTCTTCCAGTCTCTCAAAGTAGAACTCATTCCCTCCTGTTATCTAGGCCCCCAACCTGAGAAAGCTTACCCACAAGGGAAACTGCAACCAGCCAGAAAGCAGAGCTTCACTCAAGCTGTGAACAAAACATATTCCTGGAGACATGACGACAGTGCTCTCCCCAGTCTGTGGAGGTCTCCATAGAAATGTCATGTTATAGAGCAACAGTGTTTTCATGGTCCTAGATGCGTGCTTTCATAAATAATTACCAATGCGTCTATCACTTCATAACAGAAAGTTAAAGTCTGAGACACCTTGTGTAGAGAAGGATCTGAAAATAAAAAATCCAAGGTTGAAGAGACTTAAATGGAGATGCAGGGAATCGAACCCAGGACCCCCTACATTCAAAACATGTGCTCTACCATTGAGCTACATCCCCATACCTGCGAGTAGTCTGATCACTTCATATATGAATTTACAGACAGTGAATCAAAATTGTGTAAAATTCATGGCATCCACTTTAGTGTTTTAGGAGATTTTTTTGGTGTCATTTCTTGTATGACTAAAAAAATCTATTTTCAATAAAAAGAAAATAAGAATATTAAGAGCAAATAATTATATGCTCTTCAAAACCTGACAGAGCTTAACAAATAATACTGAATTGTTCAGGTTCCTCCATTTTAACTCAATTTTATGTTGGATTAATAGTTCAGTTAACAGTATAATGCCAAATTCATAATAATGTTACTGAATTAACAATATGCTCTCATCTTTCAGGGCATCAAAGTTTCCAGTAACTTGTTGAACACACCTCTATTCTCTTTTAAAACGTGCCATACCTTTCAGGCCTTCAAAAACTTTTAAAAAATTTTGGGGAGGCTGGTAATCTTTTTCTCAACTTTGCCACACACTATTTTTCACTTCATATAGTCCAGTGGGTAAATGTAAAGTAACTAGGCAGACTACTCTCCACCAGCTGTCTTGAACTCTCCACAGACCTCTTGAGAAAACAGCACTAAGTCCACAATTGATTGCTGCTAGTCGGAGGAGATGGCCTTGGCCTGCTTTGAAACTGTCTGCATTACATGTATGATTAGTCAAGTGTCACTGAAACTTAGAGAACTCTACAATAATCTCCTACAAAGAAGAGTCAATCCCTTTTAACCATGGCCTAGGAGAGGGACTGTAGTGACAGGTGCTAAGAGGCAAGACTCACCAGAGGCTTTGTCCCTACAGGGGCAGTGGGTGGGGAGGGAATGGGTGAGGTGTGGGTATCCACAGCTGAGATGAGGACCTCAGGAGTCTCAGCCCCACTCCACTTCTTTCCTTGTTTTTGTTTTAATTCTGGTGGGAGAGTCATACCAGACAGCAAATCTCATAAAAGAGACCTGTTGGGAGGGTTCAGGTTGTGGAGAGACAAATACAGGAGTGGCTTCCTCTGCTCCCAAGAGGGAGCTGAGAACTGGGACAGAAACACACACAGTCTTTGTAAAGTGTTTCTTAGGGGGACTGAGTTTTCTAGAGAGGAGTTTTCCACTGTGAGTGATGGGGGGATTTCAAGTGCTGAGTCTGGGGGAGCTCAGAGATTAGTGAGTTTTCCTGTTCCTGGATTGGTGGGTTTTCATGCTCAGGGATTGGTGGCTTTTGTTCAGACTTTTCACCTAAAATTAGCATGATCTGGGGCAGGTTCTGTTGAGAGGCTAGAGATAAACTTTATGAACTTTACAGAGGCTGGAATCTCTCTTATGACAGTTAAGGAAGTCTGGGGGTGTGTCCTGGCTGCTGGAGTTCCTCAAGATGTGACATGGCAGCTTTCCCCTCTAAGATGGTTTACCAAGTTTACAAAATATACAAAGTTTACAAGGGGAGTCCACAGTAGACCTACTCTAGCACCCTGTGAAGTTGAATATAAGTCCCAGGAACCACAACTCCTATGCAAGCACATGAGGGTCTTTATTCAAGCTTGAGCTCAGGTCACAGACCTTCCTGATGGTGCAACAGGAGAAGAGAGAGGCCCAGAGATCTAGGGGAAGGGGATTATAAAGGAGCAAGCAAGATGCAGGTGTTTCCAAGACTTGGACCTACATGAGATGGTAAAGGGATGTTGGCATTTAAGCTGGTTGGTTTACAGCACCTGTTTAAACCATAAGGAGGGCACATGCATCAAAAATAGCACCTCAACCTGGGAACAACTTATGTTTTCTTAGCCCATTCTGTTGTTATCAGCTAGCAGCAGGCGATTTGTCTGTTTTGCAACTATCTGGGACATTTCATGATTTGTCTCAGACCTCAAGAGTGGGAACCACGCCTCTCTAAGCCATGTTACTTCACCAGCTATATCACCCTTGTGCATATACCCTAAAGACACCCCATCATACCACAAGGATACATGCTCCCCCATGTTCATAGCAGCCTTATTTGTAATAGCCAGAAACCACTCAGATGTCCCTCAGCAGAATAATGGATACAGAAAATGTGCTTCACTTGCTCAAGGGAATACTACTCAGCTATAAAAACAAGGACATCATGATTTATCAGGTAAATCGGTGGAACTAGATAACTGAATATTACCCAAAACGTACTGAATACCTAGAATACAACCCAGAGAACATCACAACATGCAGAAATGCCAAGTAAGGAGGCTTCAATCCTGCTCAGAAGTGGAGGGGGTGGATAATCAGAGTAGGCAGAGGGAGGGAGGGACCTGTGTGAGAGAAGGGAGGAAGAGGGCAAAGGAGGAACAGGGTCTGATATGGAGGGGACAGGAGAGAGTATTGTACAGGGCCAGGAGAATGAATGGAAATGTGCATCCTCTGGGAATGGGAAGTAGGGAGACCATCTATATAGTACAAGAGACCTAGGAGGTAAGAGACTCTCAGGAATCATGTGACCTTAGCCAAAACCCCCAACATAGGGAAGAGGGAACTCAAAGAATCCACCTCCTTTAGATAGACAGTGTAAATAAACCACAGTCAAGACTCTGATCCAGGATTGTTCCTGTCTAAAAGAACCACAGAAACCAAACTGGGGAAGAGACTGGGGGAAACGCTGCCAATGACCAGCCCAACTTGGGATCCATCTCATGGGGGTGACCAAGGTCTGTCAGTATTACTGATGCTATGTTGTGCTCACAGACCAAACCCTGACAAGGCTTTCCTGAGAGAGGCCCTACCAACAGCTGACTTACAGAGAGGCAGATACTTACACCTGATCATTGGGTTCAACCTGAGGTTGAATTTGGTCAAGGACTGAATAACCTGAAAAAGAGAATGACCACATAGGAATAGCAGAAGACTCAACTAACCTAGACTCCCAGGGAGATCCCAGAGACTGAGACACCAACCAGGAGCATGCAGGCCCAATCTGAGGCCCCTGGCACATATACAGCAGAGGACTGTCTGGTCTGGCCTCAGTGGGAGAAAATGCTCTTAATCCTTAGTAGTCTTGAGGGCCCAGGTAGGAGGAGGCATGGGGTGAGCACCTTCTTGTAGGCAAGAGGGAGGAGTAATGGGATGAGGATCTGTGGGAGGGGTATAGAAGGCAGAAATTGATTGGAATGTAAATAAAAAATAATGTTAAAAATAAGAAAAATTAAAAAGGAAAAAGTGAGTGATCATGGACAGCAACCTTGGAGAACAAAGAGCCTTTGATGCTGGGTTGGATGTAAAGAATCTGACCATGGTCCAATGCAGGGACTGCACTCTCCAGAAGCAGAATAAGATTTTGTTTGCAACTATGATGCCTGTCACAGTCCTGTGGCCATCACCTAGGCTAGTATACCACTTGTTAGTCTTCTGAGATTTCCTTCCTCTTGTGGCCATTTACCATCCAACCAGATAGATTTCATACCATCAACATAACTCTGCACCATGGATGTCAGAGATTCAAACTGTCAAATACCAGCTGATACTAATGCACATCCAGGGGGAACCCAGCAGTGAAAGACAAAGGCTTCACTAGAGTTCTTCTAGCTAGTGGGAAGGACAAAAGGCTGTTTCCTCCAGGAGCAGGATCAAGGCACTTCTGTATGCTGTCCCCATGACACTGACTTATCCTCAAGGTTTATCCTCCCTCAGTTCCTCTATAAATGCACATTTAGGCTGAAGAAATCATTTAAACCTGCATTGGAGCAGCCATGGAGCCTCGGTCTCAGAGAGCTCCTGGTAGCCTTCCTCCTAGGGAGGCACACGAGGGTGAAGGAAACCCAAATGTCAATGTACCTAACCTTACAATGCCAGGGTCCCAACCTCTGCCCACCTTGTCCTGATCTTACTAACCCTGAAGAATCACATTATATTTAATTTGACCCAACACCCTCAATTTATTGTGTGTATGCCATGTCTCAAAGAACACAAAATTTTTCTGTTCTTAGTACTATTTTCTATTCGTTAAAAATAGATTCTTTTGTCCTAGAAGAAATAACAGAAAAATTCCATAAAAGAATAAACTAGAAGCCATAAATCGTACACAAAGACATGAAAAAAACTGTCTGCATTACATGTATGATTAGTCAAGTGTCACTGAAACTTAGAGGACTCAACAATAATCCCCTACAAAGACGAGTCAATCCCTTCTCACCATGACCTAGGAGAGGGACTGTAGTGACTGGTGCTAAGAGGCAAGACTCACCAGAGGCTTTGTCCCTACAGGGGCAGCAGGTGGGGTGGAGAGGGAATGGGTGAGGTGTGTGTATCCACAGCTGAGATGAGGACCTCAGGAGCCTCAGCCCCACTCCACTTCTTCCCTTGTTTTTGTTTTAATTCAGATGGGAGAGTCATACCAAACAGCAAATCTCATAAAACAGACCTGTTGGGAGGGTTCAGGTTGTGGAGAGACAAATACAGGAGTGGCTTCCTCTGCTTCCAAGAGGGAGCTGAGAACTGGGACAGAAACACACACAGTCTTTGTAAAGTGTTTCCTAGGGGGCTGAGTTTTCTAGATAGGAGATTTCCACTGTGAGTGATGGGGGGATTTCAAGTGCTGAGTCTGGGGGAGCTCAGAGATTAGTGAGTTTTCCTGTTCCTGGATTGGTGGGTTTTCATGCTCAGGGATTGGTGGCTCTGGGGCAGGTTCTGATGAGAGGCTGGAGATAAACTTTATGAACTTTACAGAGGCTGGAATCACTCTAATGACAGGTAAGGAAGTCTGGGGGTGTGTCCTGGCTGCTGGAGCTTCTCAAGATGGGACCTGGCAGCTTTCCCCTCTAGATGGTTTACCAAGTTTACAAAATATACAAAGTTTACGAAGGGAGTCTATAGCAGACCTACTCTAGGACCCTGTGAAGTTGAATATAAGTCTTAATTGTTTTCCTTTACCTTCAATCTTATGGGAAGATTGAACACTGAATATATGAATACTTGAAAAGGATAAATTTCCTATTTTAGGAAAATGAAATTTGAATTTTTTATGAATATATTCATAAAATTGAAGAGCTACATGTAGCTATCCAGTGCCACAGTAATACATAACATCTGGTCTAGATATTTTTTAATAACTTAATCTCCTCACTTAGTTATACACCAAAGATCATATATAATGGACAAAGCAAGTCCCCTCTTTTATTATATCTGAGTTCTAGTACAGGATATAGACCTAACTTGGATTATTCAGTGACTCCTACACTGACGAAAATCAATCTTATTTTGACTCTTTTTCAGGTATGATTGATTTTACAAGGAGTGACCTTATACTTATTCATGCCTTTTGATATACATGCTTT
This sequence comes from Apodemus sylvaticus, assembly GCF_947179515.1. Taxonomy (NCBI): domain Eukaryota; kingdom Metazoa; phylum Chordata; class Mammalia; order Rodentia; family Muridae; genus Apodemus; species Apodemus sylvaticus. Next base: position 96,995,487 of record NC_067495.1, on the reverse strand, counting down.
GTGGTTTTTTTTATTCGATATAATTTTTTTTTTTTTTTTTGGATTTGGTTTTTTCGAGACAGGGTTTCTTTGTGTAGCCCTGGCTGTCCTGGAACTCACTCTGTAGACCAGGCTGGCCTCGAACTCAGAAATCCGCCTGCCTCTGCCTCCCAGAGTGCTGGGATTACAGGCGTGCGCCACCACCGCCCAGCTTCGATATAATTTTTTATTTACATTTCAAATGATTTCCCCTTTTCTAGCCCCCCCACTCACGAAAGTCCCATAAGCCCCTTTCTCTTCCCCTGTCCTCCCACCCACCCCTTCCCACTTCCCAGTTCTGGTTTTGCCGAATACTGCTTCACTGAGTCTTTCCACAACAAGGGGCCACTCCTCCTTTCTTCTTGTACCTCATTTGATGTGTGGATTATGTTTTGGGTATTCCAGTTTTCTAGGTTAATATCCACTTATTAGTGAGTGCATACCATGATTGATCTTTTGAGTCTGGGTTACCTCACTTACTATGATGTACTCTAGCTCCATCTATTTTACTAAGAATTTCAAGAATTCATTGTTTCTAATGGCTCCATTGTGTAGATATACAACAGAAAGTAACAATCACTATTCCTTAATATTTCTTAACATCAATGGACTTAATGCCCCAATAAAAAGACACAGACTAACTGACTGGATACGTAAACAGGACCCTACATTTTGCTGCTTACAGGAAACACACCTCAGGGTCAAAGACAAACACTACCTTAGAGTAAAAGGCTGGAAGACAATTTTACAAGCAAATGGTCTCAGGAAACAAGCTGGAGTAGCCATGTTAATATCAGATAAAATTGACTTTCAACCCAAAGTCATCAAAAGAGACTCTGAGGGACACTTCTTGCTGGTCAAAGGAAAAATACAACAAGAAAAACTCTCAATCCTGAACATCTATGCTCCAAATGCAAGGTCACCATCATTCATAAAAGAAACTTTATTAAAGCTCAAAGCACACATTGCACCTAACACAATAATTGTGGGTGACTTCAACAATGCTTTGTGTTTTGAGAAGAGAAACTTAGAAGAAGGGTGGCTAGATCAGAAAGGAAATACCCTCTATCCCTAAGTGAGAAGATTTGAATCAGAGACTTCAGGATAATACAGCAGTGAGAAGGAAATGGAAGGGGAGAGAGTAAATGGCTCCCTGGGTAAAGTGCTTGACAGAAAAGCATGAATCCTGAGGTCAGCTCTCCAGAATTCACGAAAACTTGTATGAGACAGTACATGTCTGTAATCCCAGAGCTCCTTCAACCAGACTAGCTGTGGTAACAAAACAATTCCCAGGATCTCAGGAGACTGCAAGCTTAGCATGAACAACAGCTAACAGGAGACAGTGCCAACAAGATGATGGGTGAGGACCACAGCCGAGTGGTGCGTGCTTCTGATCTAATGCTTTTGATTCCCTGTGACTCTGTTTCCTTATATTCTTGCTGTATGGTATGGGGGAAGAGATTTGCTACTGATCCTCAGTAAGAACAAATATCACAATGGAGTAAAGAGTAGTAATGAAGCAGACAAGGTGAGAGATCAAGCCTGCATTCCAGATGACATAGCTGTGTGCAGACCCCAGGACCCTGTTGGGGGGAGGGGTGTTCTTCTAATCTGATGGCTTCCAATCAGTCAACCAATCTTTGTAGACCCAGCTTCTTTCTAGGAATCTCTGATCCCATATATACAATGCCTCTCACCCTCACTAGTCTAGATCCCTGGTATCCACTAATGTGTTTGTTGAGGGGCCTAGAAGTCAAAACACATCTTCCAACAGATTCACCAGTAAAAGTTACACACAGGATGCTGAAAGCTATACAGTCATATTCTTTTAGTGTGAATCTTGAGAAGATGGCCTGTGGATTTGTCTCTAGGGCATTTCTCTCACTTCCTTCAATAGACTCAGTATCCTCTGCATGCTCTTAAGGAAGTAAGGGTGAACTGCATTAAACATCAAATAAAGTCTCCATCATTGAGTAATCTATGCAAATTCTTCATGACTATCCTGTACATGTCTTTACTGACATTTAATAATAGGCTCACAGAGAATGCAACAGATAGTACTTGTAGATTAAAACAATACTAGGAGTATTTGAATCAAAAGTGTCAAATATTTGTGAGCAATATGGGTGCATAGACCTATACTGTTTATACATTAGAAAGCCTCAAAACATTGCTGAATTACTACATACACCAATCCAGAGTCTATTATGCTCATGAGTCTCACTATTCATTCGTAGAAAGATGCCTATAGTTTCAAAATTATTCTACATGTTCAGTGCAGCAAGAATAAGAATTAAACTATTTACTTTAATTGGGTGTCCAATTCCAAACTTCACTGATGACTGTATAGAAAAAGACACTAAGAAACAGAACAAAATCAGAGAAGAACATTGGCTGAAGAGAGACCTAAATGGAAAAATAAAAGTTCACATCTGTTAAAAACTCTAATCCATTTTCCCATACATTATCCCAGCATCCTGAACCAAATACAAATGAAATTGTGAAGGGTTATAAAAAGAGGAGAACATTTGACATATGAATGCATAGTTGTTCTATGAAATACTTTGCATCATTACCACATTTTTCAAATTGAGAATGTTACCTAATATTAAAGAAGTATTTAATGAACATTAAAACATGTATGTCAAAGTCAGGGGCTTAATGTCTCATCATCTCGACTCCAAGGCCAATATTAAATATTCTGTACTTTCATCCGTTTTCTCATTTAGAAATCTAGACACTTTTTTGAGCTCTATAAACTGCAAGCATTTTGGACACTACACCAGAGACCTCTAAATAAACTGTGTCTGCCTCTGGGCATTATGAATCCCACACACATGCTATTTTTATAATTATTATAGAACTATGTCTTTAAACCTGTGATATATTTTGTTCTATTAGCATTAGCAATTTACCATGAGCCTATCAGGCCCTGGACTACGTAGGATTTCTATTACTTTTCCTAATTTTCACAGCAGTGTGAAAATGGAGTAGATGTTACTATGATTCTGATTTTGTGGATGAGAAAATGAAGTTTTAGAAGAGTGAAGTAACTTAGTAAATATTCAGCAGGTGACAAAAAGCAAATTATTTTTTTTATTTGATATATTTTTATTTACATTTCAAATGATTTCCCCTTTTCTAGCCCCTGACTCCCCGAAAGTCCCATAAGCCCCCTTCTCTCCCCCTGTCCTCCCACCCACCCCTTCCCAGTTCCCCGTTCTGGTTTTGCAGAATACTGCTTCACTGAGTCTTTCCAGAACAAGGGGCCACTCCTCCTTTCTTCTTGAACCTCATTTGATGTGTGGATTATGTTTTGGGTATTCCAGTTTTCTAGGTTAATGTCCACTTATTAGTGAGTGCATACCATGATTCACCTTTTGAGTCTGGGTTACCTCACTTAGTATGATGTTCTCTAGCTCCATCCATTTGCCTAAGAATTTCATGAATTCATTGTTTCTAATGGCTGAATAGTACTCCATTGTGTAGATATACCACATTTTTTGCATCCACTCTTCTGTTGAGGGATACCTGGGTTCTTTCCAGCTTCTGGCAATTATAAATAGGGCTGCTATGAACATAGTAGAGCATGTATCCTTATTACATGGTGGGGAATCCTCTTGGTATATGCCGAGGAGTGGTATAGCAGGATGTTCTGGAAGTGAGGTGCCCAGTTTTCTGAGGAACTGCCAGACTGATTTCCAGAGTGGTTGTACCAATTTACAACCCCACCAGCAGTGGAGGAGTGTTCCTCTTTCTCCACATCCTTTCCAACAGCTGCTGTCTCCTGAGTTTTTGACCTTAGTCCTTCTGACTGGTGTAAGGTGAAGTCTCAGGGTTGTTTTGATCTGCATTTCCCTAATGACTAATGATGTTGAGCTCTTCTTAAGGTGCCTCTTGGCCATCTGAATTTCTTCAGGTGAAAATTCTTTGTTTAGATCTGTACTCCATTTTTTAATAGGGTTATTTGGTTCCCTGGGGTCTAACTTCTTGAGTTCTTTGTATATATTGGATATTTGCCCTCTATCAGATGTAGGGTTGGTGAATATCCTTTCCCAATTTGATGATTGCCATTTTTTCCTTTTAACAGTGTCCTTTGCCTTACAGAAACTTTGTAATTTTATGAGGTCCCATTTGTCAATTCTCGATCTTAGAGCATAAGCTATTGGTGATCTGTTCAGGAACTTTTCCCCCGTGCCCATGTCCTCTAGGGTCTTCCCCAGTTTCTTTTATATTAGTTTCAGTGTGTCTGGTTTTACACGGAGGTCCTTGGTCCACTTGGAGTTTTTTTTTTTTTTTTTTTGAATGGCGGTATACATCTTTAATCGAAGTGCTGGAAAGGCAGAAACAGACAAATTTCCTAATACAAGGCCAGCCTGTTCTGCAAAGCAATATTCAGGACAGCGAGGATTACATGCAGAAACCCTGTCTAGCAAAGGAAAAAAAATAAACAAAAATACAACCACCCAAAACAATTACAACAGCAAGAACATATCCAGGAAGGCAAGCATGTGATGTACTAGGATAGGAAAATATGAACAAGAGAATTGAGTAAGATCAACATACGAAGATACCAGTTGACAAATACAGAACATAATTGTTAATTTTTTGTCCCATGGAACATGTTTCTAAATAAGTTTCAGTAGTCTAAAATACAGTGATAAATATTTAGTGATAAATCATAAAGTTGAACATGTTCAATTAAAACATCTGTGCTATCTTAAAATGATGATTTTACACCTGTGTTTGTATTCCAAGTAAGTCCAATACTGAATGTTATTTCATTATAAAACAAAATAGCAGAATCTTGAGGGGCAGCACAGTCACATGAGTAAAGTAAACCCCTTAGAGCTCCAGGGGCATATTCTTTGTTGTGGTCGTTTCATGTCTATGAAAGGCACAAACATTGTCTTTTTTCTTTTTAAATTATCTCCCAAATGTATTTTTTATTGATATATTTTTATTTACATTTCAAATGATTTCCCCTTTTCTGAGTCCCCACTCCCATCAACTCCCATAAGCCCTCTTCCCTCCCCCTGTTCCTCGATCTAGCCCTTCCCGCTTCCCTGTTCTGGAATTCCCCTATACTCTTGCACTGAGTCTTTCCAGAACCAGGAGCCACTCCTCCATTCTTTTTGGACATCATTTAATATGTGGATTATGTCTTGGGTACTCAAGGTTTCTCGGCTAATATACACTTATCAGTGAATGCATACCATGACTGATCTTTTGAGACTGGGTTCCCTCACTTAGTATGATGTTCTCCAGCTCCATCCATTTGTCTAGGAATTTCATGAATTCATTGTTTCTAATGGCTGAATTGTACTCCATTGTGTAAATATACCACATTTTTTGTATCCATTCCTCCACTGAAGGACACTTGGGTTCTTTCCAGCTTCTGGATACAACAAATAGGGCTGTTATGAACATAATGGAGCATGTGTCCTTATTGCATGCTGAAGAATCCTCTGGGTATATGCCCAGGAGTGGTATAACCAGGTCCTCAGGAAGTGTCATGCCCAGTTTTCTGAGGAACTGCCAGACTGATTTCCCAAGTGGTTGTACCATCTTGCCATCCCACCAGCAGTGGAGGAGTGTTCCTCTTTCTCCACATCCTCACCAACATGTGCTGTCTCCTGAGTTTTTGACCTTAGCCATTCTGACTGGTGTGAGGTGAAATCTCAGGGTTGTTTTGATTTGCTTTCATTGTGTCCCATAGATTTGTGTATGTTGTGCCTTCATTTTCATTAAATTCTAAGAAATCTTTGATTTCTTTCTTTATTTCTTCCTTGACCAAGGTATCATTGAGTAGAGTATTGTTCAGTTTCCATGTGTATGTGGGCTTTCTGTTGTTTTTACTGTTACTAAAGACCACTTTTACTCCATAGTGATCTGATAGGAGGCATGGGATTATTTCAGTCTTCTTATATTTGTTGAGTTCTGTCTTGTGACCAACTATATGATCTATTTTGGAGAATGTACCATGAGGTGCTGTGAAAAACATATATTCTTTTGCTTTGGGATAAAAAGTTCTATATATATATCTGTTAACTCCAATTGGTTCAAAGCTTCAATTAGTTTCATTGTCTCCCTGTTTAGTTTCTGTTTTCCTGATCGGTCCATTGGTGAAAGTGGAGTGTTGAAGTCACCCACAATTATTGTGTTAGGTGCAATGTGTTCTTTGAGCTTTAGTAAAGTTTCTTTTATGATTGAGGGCGCCCTTGTATTTGGGGCATAGATGTTCAGGATTGAGAGTTCTTCTTGTTGGATTTTTCCTTTGACCAGCAAGTAGTGACCTTCCATGTCTCTTTTGATGACATTAGGTTGAAGGTCAATTTTATCTGAAATTAGAATGGCGACTCCGGCTTGTTTCCTGGGACCATTTGCTTGTAAAATTGTCTTCCAGCCTTTTACCCTAAGGAAGTTTTTGTCTTTGACACTGAGGTGTGTTTCCTGTAAGCAGCAAAATGTAGGGTCCTGTTTATGTAACCAGTCTGTTAGTCTATGTCTTTTTATTGGAGAATTGATTCCATTGATGTTAAGAGATATCAAGGAGTAGTGGTTATTGCTTCCTAACATTTTTGATTATAATTTTATACATGTGTGGTTATCCTTTTGGGGTTTGATGAAAGAAGCTTAATATCCTGCTCTTTCCAGGGTATAGTTTCCCTCGTTGTACTGGTGCTTTCCCTCTATTATCCTTTGTAGGGCTGGGTTTGTATAAAGATATTGTGTAAATTTGGTTTTGTCATGGAATATCTTGGTTTCTCCATCTATGGTGATTGAGAGTTTTGCTGGGTATAGTAGTCTCGGCTGGCATTTTTGTTCTCTTAGAGTCTGCATGAGCTCCACCCAGGATCTTCTAGCTTTCATGGTCTCTGGTGAGAAATCTGGTGTAATTCTGATAGGTATTCCTTTATATGTTACTTGCCCTTTTTCTCTTACTGCCCTAAGTATTCTTTCTTTGTTTAGTACATTTGGGGTTTTGATTATTATGTGACGGGAGGTATTTCTGTTCTGGTCCAGTCTGTTTGGAGTTCTGTAGGCTTCTTGTATATTCATGGGCATCTCTCTCTTTAGGTTAGGGAAGTTTTCTTCCATAATTTTGTTGAAGATATTTGCTGGCCCTTTAAGTTGTAAATCTTCACTCTCATCAATACCTATAATCCTTAGATTTGGCTTTCTCATTGTGTCCTGGATTTCCTGGATATTTTGGGTTACACGCTTTTTGCATTTTGCATTTTCTTTAACTGTTGAGTCCATGGTTTCTATGGTATCTTCGGCATCTGAGATTCTTTCTTCTATCTCTTGCATTCTGTTGTTGATAGTTGTGTCTATGGTCCCTGATTTCTTCCCAAGATTTTCTATCTCCAAAGTTGTCTCCCTTTGTGCTTTCTTAGTTGTTTCTACTTCTGTTTTTAGAGCCTGGAAATTTTTGCTCAGTTCTGTCATTTGCTTGTTTGTGTTTTCCTCTAATTCTTTAAGTGATTTTTGTGTTTCCTCTTTCATGACTTTGCCTGTTGATCAAGGTTCTCTTGTATTTCTTTTAGTGATTTTTGTGTTTCCTCCTTACTGGCTTTTGTATTCTCCTGAATTTCTTTCAATAATTTTTGTGTTTCCCTTGTAAGGGCTTCTAATCTCCTGAATTTCTTTAAGTATGTCTGTCATGTGTTCCTGTACCAGCATCATGACCAGTGATTTTAAATCCAAATCTTGTTTTTCTGGTGTGTTGGGGTATCCAGGACTTGCTAATGTTGGAGAAATGGGTTCAGATGCTGCCATAATGCCTTGGTTTCTGTTAGTAAAGTTCCTACGTTTGCCTTTAGCCATCTAGTTCTCCCAGCAGTTAGATGGTCTTATTGTCACTGTCTGGTACTTCAACCTACTGTGGATCTTTAAGATTATCTCTGCACCACTGGATGACTGGATTTCTTCTGGACCAGATTACTGATATTCTGGCTTCCTCTTTTGTGCCTTTGGAGTCCTTCTCTGTCTTGCCTCAAGCAATGCTATACTTAGGTTGTCAAGGTCAACCAGGTGTTCTCTGTCTGCTCTATTATATAGGGAAGAAGTTGTGGTGGGGGTCACTCCTTCTGTTGATTCTCACATAGGACACAGGTCCTGCAATGGACTGGCTTGCAGATGAACCGCCTATGTGCTCAGTTCCTGAGTGCAGGCAGACCCCTGGCGGTTTGCACCACCAGTAATCTAAAACTCAGGGTGATACAGTACCTAGTGATCCTTTTGTGTCCCTCCAGGCATCGAGTATGGCCATGGGGCTTCTATCCTTCTACAGCTCCCTGGGCAGGATATGGGCCCTAAGCCCAGCAGGCTGGCAGACAAAAGCCGCCTATGTGCTCAGTTCCTGAGTGCAGGCAGACCCCTAGCAGTTTGCACCACCAGAAATCTAAAGCTCAGGGTGTTACAGTACCTAGTGATCCTTTAGTGTCCCTGCAGACAGCAAATATGGCTGTGGGGCTTCTCTCCTTCCACAGCTTCCTGGGCAGGACAAGGGCCCAGAGCCCGGCGGGCTTGCAGACAAAAGCCGCCTACGTGCTCAGTTCCTGAGTGCAGGCAGACCCCTGGCGGTTTGCACCACCAGAAATCTAAAGCTCAGGGAATTACAGTACCTAGTGATCCTTTTGTGTCCATGCAGACAGCAAATATGACTGCGGGGCTTCTCTCCTTCCACAGCTTCCTCAGATATAGTTTTATTAGTAGTTCCTATCATACAAACAAATCCTAATACACTGAAATATGTTAACTATATACATTAAAATATTCTTAATAAAGTGTGTGTGTGTGTGTGTGTGTGTGTGTGTGTGTGTGTGTTTCTGTGTCATTTTTCATAGAGTACTGTGTTTGGGGAGTTGGAAAAACAGATGGATAGATGGTTCAGCAGGTAAGAGCTATTTGTCCCTCCAGAGGACCTGAGGTTAGTGATCAGCACCCATGTCATGAAGGTCACAACTGCCTGCAACCCCAGCTACAGATGATGCAAACTTCTGGGCACTGGCACATTCACAACACTCCTCACCCGTGACTAAGTATAAAACCTTGTAGTAAGCCACCTTTTGTTCATCTCTATTACAAGATGGTGCTGGCCAGATGCAGCTCCCTGGTAGTAAATTACTTTAGTACATGTGCAGTGTGCTGTATTCGTTATCACACTTACATGCTAATGAAGAATTCACTTAGTTGGCCTATGAGGAAGCGGCTGGCTATCTCTCTTGGCAGACGGGGCTGAGTAGGCTATATAAGGTCAGGCAGGGAGAGAGCTCGAGGCCTCCAAAAGAAGAAATAAGCTTTGTTCAAGGTTCCCGAAATAAACCATAAGAAGGAAGAAACTCCCTGGTGTTGTGTCTTCCTTGCCAGCGAGGCTGGGCGTGACGTTTGGTAGCCTGTATGGAGACTTCAGAACCTGCTGCGGTTGGGGGTAGTGCACTGGTAAGTTCCTGGTAAATGGGGTTAAATTAAAAATTCCCGTTATATGGGAGGGAAGTTCCTGGTATTTGGGACAACTTTAAGTTATAAAGGAAAGTCAAAAAGAAAAAATTTCTCGGTAAAAGAGGCCAACGAGTTTCCGGTCTGAACTACAGACTAAGGTGGAGAGTGTGGCTAGTTAGCCCCTTCCTGCAGATTAAGGCAGAGTGGTAAGAAGTTTGAGATGGAACAAAAGGAAAGAGGATTTGCACAGTAATGATCTAATAACAAACTCCGCAGCTAAGAACCATGAGAATTACAAGAAAGTTCATGACCCTGCTTTTACAGCAGTATGCTTTCTGCTAGCCTGCGTGGTTATTTGGGGGAGTAGTTTTAGGTTCTGCCACTAATTATGCAATAGCAGTGATAAAGAAACTTGTTAGGATGGGGACTTCAGTCGCATCCAATTTTTCTGGCTCTTCATTGAGCTATCTTAGAGACGGAAGATTCTGAGAGTGAAGGAGAAATTCACTCTCGTGAGCCAGTGAGGTAATAAAAAGAAGAAAGAGACTTAAGAACAAAAAACAAAAGACCGCCAAGGTGTCAAATTTCCACTCCACTCTGCCAGCCCCACCTCCTTACCAGGAGGGTGTTTCTTTGGTGGGTCCCTCTCTCCCCGACACTTTCTGGGCATTCCTTTTGCCCAGAAGTCTGTGGGCAGGTCGCCATGGGCCCCTCTCTCCAGGTGAAACCATTCCAGAGTGCCCTGCCCTTTACAAAGAAAAGAGAACTCTCCCCGGGGCTCCCAGGGGGAGCCAGTGCTTGCTTTAAGAATAGCCCTCTTAAAGGAGCTACGAGATTGAAAAGGACAAATGGTCACTCTAACTTCAAGATTTATTTCAAAGATAGAAAAAGCCAGAGCCCAAACAAGTCCCTTGACTTTAAAATTTTAAAAAGCACTTTGAATCTTCCACGGAGGACTGGCTCACACCTGAGGAATTTATGCAGCTTACCCGAGCTGAATTCTCTGGGGGAGAATTTATTCTTTAGAAGTCAGAGATAGTTAAAACGGCTGGAAAAATCAAAAGTAAAAACCATTACTGTTTTTGGGTGGCGTCGGCGGCAGCGGTGGAGGCAATGCAGCAGTGGCTGGTCCAGCTGAAGGGCCATCAGCAGTGGAACCAAGTCGACACAGGGTCCAGTTAGGCCCTGCGCCCATGACCACTGACCTTCGCTGACCAGCTGGGCTGCAAGCAGCTGCAGATTTGCGGTGCCTTTTGCTGCACGGAAGCCACTTCAGAACTCGGCCTCCCGCCAGTCAGGAGAGGTTCACCTCCATCTTAGTTTCGGACTCCAGAGAGATCGGGCAGACTGAGGTACACAAACATAACCCGAGGCCAACATCGCGGGGGTCTGAGCCCGACGGGCGTTGGCCTGCACCCAGACCCTGGGCTGTTTGGGGGGCCATCGGGGTGCCAACCCAGCCAGTTGGGTTTTTTTTTGCCCTGGCCAGCGCGCACGCCACCATTTTGCCTACAGGACCCAGAGAGCTCGGGAGGGCAGAGACGGCTAACAAGCATAGCCTGAGGTTAACAAAGCGGGGGTCTAGGCCCCAACAGGCCCTGGACTGACCCCAAGAACTGGGCGGCTTGGTGGGCCATCTGTGTGTCAACCCACCCAGGAGGTTGTTAGCCCAGCAGACTCTCCCAGCACTTTCGGGGAGCGCGAGCAAGCACGCCCGCCATCCTGGTCACCTGGCAGACCCCGTTGACAGTCATAGCCAGAGGGGAACTTTGCTCGGACCTTGGCCTCCCAGGCTTTTGCATGGACCCAGGGCCTGGGCGGCCAGGCTAACCTTGTGTGCGCCAGCCCGGTTGGGGGATCAGCTGCCCAGCGGAGTGATCAGCACGCGGGCGAGGTCCCTGCAACGTACACTGTCTGCGCTCCCTGGGGGTGCACACGGGCTCCATCTGGTTCACAGACACAATCTGGGACAAAGCACACTAGAGCTGCAAGGGCACCTAAGAACACATCAGCAGGCCAGCGGGGAGAAGTTGGTGTGCTCCGGTGAATCCAGCGGGCCCCAGCAGGAGCCTTCGGGTGCCTGCTTTGGGATCTGAACGACCAGGGCCACAGTACTCGGTCTCCAGGAAGTGCGGGAGACCTGGTGTGCACCCAGAGGCAGACTGGGAGCTCACAGCGCGGCTTGCTCCTGTGGCCCAGAGCTTGGGTCCCAGTCCTGAGGCCTCTGGCTGGAGCCCTCAGCTCAACTCTCTCTGCTTCCGGATCCAGATCAGCCTGGGCAGCAACACCCAGGTCCTCTCCAGGTACTGCAAGAGGCAGGAGGGGCTTCTGGGCGGCCAGCTGTGAGAAGTCGGTGTGCTCCAGTGAATCCAGCGGGCACCAGCGGGAGCCTTCGGGTGTCTGCATTGGGATCTGAACAGCCTGGGCAACAGCACCCTGTCTCCAGGCAGTGCAAGAGGTAAGCTGTGCACCAGAGGCCATCTGGGAAGGAGCAGCTTGCACTGGTGAGTCCAGTACTGACAAGACCAACTAACACCAGTGAGAACTAGATTGCAAAAGGCAAATGCAGGAACGACACTAACAGAAATCAAGGCAATATGGCAACATCTGAACCCAATTCTCCTCTACCAGCATGTCCTGGATACCACATCACACCAGTAAAACAAGATTTGGATTTAAAATCACTGGTCATGATGCTGGTACAGGAACACATGAAGGACATACTTAAAGAAATTCAGGAGAAAATGGATCAAAAGTTAGAAGCCCTTGCAAGGGAAACACAAAAATCATTGAAAGAAATCAAGGAGAATACAAAAGCCAACAATGAGGAAACGCAAAAAACACTTAAAGAAATACAGGAGAACTTTGGTCAACAGGCTGAGGTCATGAAAGACAAAACACAAAAATCTCTTAAAGAATTACAGGAAAGCACAAACAAGCAAGTGAAGGAGCTAAGCAAAACCATCCAGGATCTAAAATCAGAAGTACAAACAACTAAGAAAACTCAAAGGAAGACAACTTTGGAGATAGAAAGCCTTGGGAAGAAATCAGGGGACAGAGATGCAAATATCAACAACAGAATACAAGAGATAGAAGAAAGAATCTCAGATGCTGAAGATTCCATAGAAACCATGGACTCAACAGTAAAAGAAAATGCAAAATGCAAAAAGCTTGAAACCCAAAATATCCAGGAAATCCAGGACACAATGAGAAGACCAAAGCTAAGGATTATAGGCATAGATGAGAGTGAAGATTTACAACTTAAAGGGCCAGCAAATATCTTCAATAAAATTATGGAAGAAAACTTCCCTAACCTAAAGAGAGAGATGCCCATGAATATACAAGAAGCCTACAGAACTCCAAACAGATTGGACCAGAACAGAAATACTTCCCGTCACATAATAATCAAAACACAAATGTCCTAAACAAAGAAAGAATATTAAAGGCAGTAAGAGAAAAAGGCCAAGTAACATATAAAGGAAGACCTATCAGAATCACAGCAGACTTTTCACCTGAGACTATGAAGGCTAGAAGGTCCTGGGCAGATCTCATGCAGACTCTAAGAGAACACAAATGCCAGCCAAAACTACTATATCCAGCAAAACTCTCAATCACCATAGATGGAGAAACTAAGATATTTCATGACAAAACCAAGTTTACCCAATATCTATCCACAAACCCAGCCCTACAAAGGATAATAGGAGGAAAACACCAATACAAGGAGGGAAACTTCACCCTGGAAAAAGCAAGATAGTAACCTTTCATCAAACCCAAAAGAAGTTAAGCATTCAAATTTAAAAAATAACGTCAAAAATGATAGGAAGTAACAATCACTATTCCTTAATATCTCTTAACATCAATGGACTTAATGCCCCAATAAAAAGACACAGACTAACTGACTGGATACGTAAATAGGACCCTACATTTTGCTGCTTACAGGAAACACACCTCAGGGTCAAAGACAAACACTACCTTAGAGTAAAAGGCTGGAAGACAATTTTACAAGCAAATGGTCCCAGGAAACAAGCTGGAGTAGCCATTTTAATATCAGATAAAATTGACTTTCAACCCAAAGTCATCAAAAGAGACTCTGAGGGACACTTCTTGCTGGTCAAAGGAAAAATAAAACAAGAAGAACTCTTAATCCTGAACATCTGTGCTCCAAATGCAAGGGCACCCTCTTTCGTAAAATAATCTTTATTGAGACTCAAAGCACACATTGCACCTAACACAATAATTGTGGGTGACTTCAACACTGCACTTTCCTCAATGGACCGATCAGGAAAACAGAAACTAAACAGGGACACAATGAAACTAATTGAAGCTTTGGACCAATTAGATTTAACAGATATATATATATATATATATAGAACATTCTATCCTAAAGCAAAAGAATATACCTTTTTCTCAGCACCTCATGGTACCTTCTCCAAAATCGACCATATAATTGGTCACAAGACAGACCTCAACAAATATAAGAAGATTGAACTAATCCCATGCCTCCTATCAGAGCACTATGGAGTAAAAGTGGTCTTCAATAGCAACAAAAACAACAGAAAACCTGCATACACGTGGAAACTGAACAATATTCTATTCAATGATACTTTGGTCAAGGAAGAAATAAGGAAAGAAATTAAAGACTTTTTAGAATACAATGAAAATGAAGACACAACATACCCAAATCTATGGGACACAATGAAAGCAGTGCTCAGAGGAAAACTCATAGCCCTGAGTGCCTCCAAAAAGAAAATAGAGAGAGCATACATTACCAGCTTAATGACACACCTGAAAGCCCTGGAACAAAAAGAAGCTATTTCACCCAGGAGGAGTAGAAGGCAGGAAATCATCAAACTCAGGGCTGAAATCAGTCAAGTAGAAACAAAGAGAACCATACAAAGAATCAACAAAACCAGGAGCTGGTTCTTTGAGAAAATCAACAAGATAGATAAACCCTTAGCTAGACTGACCAAAGGGCACAGAGAAAGTATCCAAATTAACAAACTTAGAAATGAAAAGGGAGATATAACAACAGAAACTGAGGAAATCCAAAAAATCATCAGATCCTACTACAAGAGCCTGTACTCAACACAACTGGAGAATCTGGAGGAAATGGACAATTTCCTTGACAGATACAAAATACCAAAATTAAATCAGGACCAACTAGACCATCTAAACAGTCCCATAAATCCTAAAGAAATAGAAGGAGTCATAGAAAGTCTTCCAACCAAAAGAAGCACAGGACCAGATCGTTTCAGTGCAGAATTCTATCAGACCTTCAGAAAAGAGTTAACACCAATACTCTTCAAACTATTCCACAAAATAGAAACAGAAGGAACACTACCCAATTCCTTCTATGAAGCCACAATTACGCTGATACCAAAACCACACAAAGATCCAACAAAGAATGAGAACTTCAGACCAATTTCCCTTATGAACATCGATGCAAAATTACTCAATAAAATTCTTGCCAATCGAATCCAAGAACACATCAAAACGATCATCCACCAAGTAGGCTTTATCCCAGGGATGCAGGGTTGGTTCAATATACGAAAATCCATCAATGCAATCCACTACATAAACAAACTCAAAGAAAAAAACCACATGGTCATTTCATTGGATGCTGAAAAAGCATTTGACAAAATTCAGCATCCTTTCATGCTTAAAGTCTTGGAGAGAACAGGAATTCAAGGCCCATACCTAAACATAGTAAAAGCAATATACAGCAAACCGGTAGCCAGCATCAAACTAAATGGAGAGAAACTTGAAGCAATCCCACTGAAATCAGGGACCAGACAAGGCTGCCCCCTTTTTCCTTATCTTTTCAATACTGTACTTGAGGTACCAGCTCGGGCAAATACCTAAGTGACCCAATAAACTCCACTAGAGAGCTCCTACAGCTGATAAACAACTTCAGCAAAGTGGCAGGTTATAAAATCAACTAAGCAAATCAGTGGCCTTCCTATACTCAAGGAATTTCAGAATTGCTCTTTCTAACTCTATGAAGAATTGAGTTGGGATTTTGATGGGTATTCCATTGAATCTGTATATTGCTTTTGGCAAAATGGCCATTTTAACTATATTAATCCTGGCGATCCATGAGCATGGGAAGTTTTTCCATTTTTCGAGGTCTTCTTCCATTTCCTTCTTCAGAGTCTTGAAATTCTTGTCATAACGATCTTTCACATATTTTGTAAGAGTCACCCCAAGATACTTTATACTGTTTGTGGCTATTGTGAAGGGTGTCACTTCCCTAATTTCTTTCTCAGTCTGCTTATCCTTTGAGTATAGGAAGGCCACTGATTTGCTTGAGTGGGGAAGGGGATTATAATGGAACAAACAAAAAGCAGGGGTATGCATGCCTTGGCATTACATGAGACGGTAAAGGGATGTCGGCCTTTAAGCTGATTGGTTTACAGCACCTGGTTAAACCTTAAGGAGGGCACATACATCAAAAAGAGCACCTCGACCTGGAAACAACTTATGTTTTCTTAGACCATTCTGTTGTTATCAGCTAGAAGCAGCCGATTTGTCTGTTTTGCAACTACCTGGGACATTTCATGATTTTTCTCAGTCCTCAAGAGTGTGAACCACAGCTCTCTAAGCCATGTTTCTTCACCAGATATATCACCCTTGTGCATATATCCTAAAGACACCCCACCATACCACAAGGATACATGCTCCCCCATGTTCATAGCAGTCTTAATTGTAATAGCCAGAAACCACCCAGATGTCCCTCAACAGAATAATGGATACAGAAAATGTGCTTCACTTGCTCAAGGGAATACTACTCAGCTATAAAAACAAGGACATCATGATTTATCAGGTAAATGCGTGGAACTAGATAAGTGAATATTACCCAAAATGTACTGAATACCTAGAATACAACCCAGAGAACATCACAACATGAAGAAATGCCAAGTAAGGAGGCTTCAATCCTGCTTAGAAGTGGGGGGGTGGATAATCAGAGTAGGCAGAGGGAGGGAGGGACCTGTGTGAGAGAAGGGAGGAAGAGGGGAAAGGAGGAACAGGGTCTGATAAGGAGGGGACAGGAGAGAGTATCGCAGAGGGTCAGGAGAATGGGTGGAAATGTGCATCCTCTGGGAATGGGAAGTAGGGGGACCATCTATATAGCACAAGTGACCTAGGAGTTAGGAGACTCTCAGGACTCATTGAAGGTGACCTGAGCCAAAACCCCAACATGGCAAAGAGGGAACTAAAAGATTCCACCTCCATTAGATAGACAGTGTTAATAAACCACAGTCAAGACTCTGATCCAGAATTGTTCCTCTCTAAAAGAACCACAGAAACAAAACTGGGGAAGAGACTGGGGGAAATGCTGCCAATGACCAGCCCAACTTGGGATCCATCTCATGGGAGTGACCAAGGCCTGTCACTATTACTGATCCTATGGTGTGCTCACAGACCAAACCCTGACAAGTCTTTCCTGAGAGAGGCCCTACCAGCAGCTGACATACAGAAAGGCAGATACTTACACCTGACCATTGGATTCAACCTGAGGTTGAATTTGGGGAAGGACTGAATAATATGAAAAAGAGAATGACCACATAGGAATAGCAGAAGACCCGAGACTCCCAGGGAGATCCCAGAGACTGAGACACCAAACAGGAGCATGCAGGCCCCATCTGAGGCCCCTGGCACATATCTAGCAGAGGACTCTCTAATTTGGCCTCAGTGAGAGAAAATGCTTTTAATCCTTACTAGACTTGAGGACCCAGGAAGGAGGAGGCATGGGGTGAGCACCTTCTTGTAGGCAAGAGGGAGGAGGAAAGGGAGGGGATAGAAGGCAGAAATTGATTGGAATTTAAATAAACAAAAAATAACGTTAAAAATAAAAAAATTAAAAAGGAAAAAGTGAGTGATCATGGACAGCAACCTTGGAGAACAAAGAGCCTTTGATGCTGGGTTGGATGTAAGGAATCTGAGCAGGGTCCAATGCAGGGACTGCACTCTCCAGAAGCAGAATAAGAGGTGTTTGCAACCATGATGCCTGTCACAGTCCTCTCCACATCACCTAGGCTAGTATACCACTTGTTAGTCTTCTGAGATGTCCTTCCTCTTGTTCCATTTACCATCCAACCAGATACTTTTCATACCATCAACATAACTCTTCCCCCTGGATGTCAGGGATTCAAACTGTCAAATGCCAGCTGATACTAATGCACATCCAGGGGGAACCCAGCAGTGAAAGACAAAGGCTTCACTAGAGTTCTTCTAGCTAGTGGGAAGGACAAAAGACTGTTTCCTCCAGGAGCAGGATCAAGGCACTTCTGTATGCTGTCCCCATGACACTGACTGATCTTCAAGGTTTATCCTCCCTCAGTTCCTTTATAAATGCACATTTAGGCTGAAGAAATCATTTAAACCTGCATTGGAGCAGCCGTGGAGCCTCGGTCTCAGAGAGCTCCTGGTAGCCTTCCTCCTAGGGAGGCACAGGAGGGTGAAGGAAACCCAAGTGTCAGTGTACCCAACCTTGCAATGCCATGGTCCCAACCTCTGCCCACCTTGTCCTGATCTTACTAACCCTGCAGAAACACATTATAATAAATTTGACATGACACTCTCAATTTATTGTAGGTATGCCATGTCTCAAAGAACACAAAATTTCCTGTTCTTAGTATTATTTTCTTTTCATTAAAAATAGATTCATTTGTCCAAGAAGAAATAACAGAAAAATTCCATAAACTAATAAACTAGAAGCCATAAATCATACACAAAAACATGATGCAGATCCTTATATGCCCTTTAAAGGCAGCTTCAGTCATTTTATATTGATATAGGTTATAATCACTCTACTTGTCGGCCTCTTGATATAGCTTAGCAGTAGAGCACCAAGCCTTGAACACATGGGGTCCCGGGTTCGACACCTGGTATCTCTGAGGTTTTTCTTTTTCTCTTCAGGGTCTCATTCTACAGTGTGTCACATCCTAGAACACATTTCCATAGAGACCTCCAGAGTCTCCTCAGTATAGTAAAAGAGCTCATCTAGCACCTTGAAAACAATGTTGCTCTCTAATCTTGATGTGAGAATAATGTTGCTCTTTAACCTTGATGATGTTTCCATGGAGACTTCCATCTTCTGGCGAGCACAGACTGGTCATGCCTCTAGGAAGGTTTCCTTCACAAGTTGAGCGAAGCTCTGCTTTCTAGCGGGTGTAGTTTCCCTTATGGGTAGGATTTCTCAGGTGATAAAGGACAAGGGTGAATGAATTCTGCTTTGAGAGAAAGGAAGGGAGGGCAGTGGAGAGCCTTCCTAGTTAATGAGCAGAGGGGAGGAGCACTTGTCGTTGTCATGTTTACTATAGATATGAACTTTTCAAACTATTCCCCTACACATGGTCTTAAATCATTTCATATTTTTTAGCCTATGGAAAATTTTAGATATCTCCAGTTCTCCAATTTTGTTTTTTATTTGGTGTCTTGGGTGTGAAATCTTCACATATATCCTAGTGAATGAGATTTTCTTTTATACATTCTGTTAGACATTTTATATGCATTTATTTTTATAAATTTCTAAAATAAAATAAAATAAATTTATAAAAATGTTTTTCCATATGATACATCTGCAGATCCTAATTTATATTGGTTTTTATTTATTCATTTAATTTTGGATTGGATATTTTCTTTCTTAACATTTCAAATGCTATCCCCTCTCCAGGTTACCCCTTGGGAAATCCCCTATCCCACCGTCCCCTACCTCTGTGAGGGTGCTCACCTACTCACCCACCCACTCCTGTCCTTCCTCACTGGCATTCCCCTACACTGGGGCATCAAACACCCTCAGACTCAAGGGCTGCTCCTCTCACTGATGACCAAACAAGGCCATCCTCTGCCACATATGTGCCCAGGGCCATGGGTCACTCCATGTGTACTCTTTGGTTGGTGGCTCAGTCCCCAGGAGCTCCAGGGGGTCTGGACAGTTGACACTGTTGCTCCATCCTTGGGGCTGCAAACCCCCTCAGATACTTCAGTGTTCTCCCCAACTCCCCCATTGGGGACCCCATGCTCAGTCCAATGGTTGGCTGTGAGCTTCTGCCTCTGTATTGGTCAAGCTCTGGCAGCGGTTCAGTTGATACCATGATAGCTGAAAGAGAACTGCAGTGGTTGTATGTATGTATGTATGTATATAAAATGAGGAAAGAGATCCTAGAGGGTGTAGGGATTAGATTGAATATAGAAGCAAAGTCAGACTTGCTGAGTCCTAGAGGAGACTTACATTCCTGCAGTCATGGACAGTGCTTGCTAAGGCAGGAGTAAAGACTGTTGGGTCCCTTTGGCTGGTTTGTCAATCACCAAAGTAAATTGGTAAATGAATGAAGCCACAGGCCCCAGGATAGGACACAACTTGAAACAATAGACATCTTTCTACTAATGAATAGTGAGACTCATGAGCATAATAGACTCTGGATTGGTGTATGTAATAATTCAGCAATGTTTTGAGGCTTTCTAATGTATAAACAGTATAGGTCTATGCATCCATATTGCTCACAAATATTTGACACTTTTGATTCAAATACACCTAGTATTGTTTTAATCTACAAGTTCTATCTGTTGCATTCTCTGTGAGCCTATTATTAAATGTCAGTAAAGACATGTACAGGATAGTCATGAAGAATTTGCATAGATTACTCAATGATGGAGACTTTATTTGATGTTTATTGCAGTTCACCTTTGCTTCCTTAAGAGCATGCAGAGAATACTGAGTCTATTGAAGGAAGCGAGAGAAATGTCCCAGAGACAAATCCACAGGCCATCTTCTCAAGATTCCCACGAAAAGAATATGACTGTATAGCTTTCAGCATCCTGTGTGTAACTTTTACTGGTGAATCTGTTGGAAGATGTGTTTTGACTTCTAGGCCCCTCAACAAACACATTAGTGGATACCAGGGAGCTAGACTAGTGAGGGGGAGAGGCATTGTGTATGTGGGAACAGGGATTCCTAGAAAGAAGCTGGGTCTACAAACATTGACTGACTGATTGGAAGCCATCAGATTAGAAGAACACCCCTCCCCCCAACCGGGTCCTGGGGTCTGCACACAGCTATGTCATCTGGAATGCAGGCTTGATCTCTCACCTTGTCTGCTTCATTACTACTCTTTACTCCATTGTAATATTTGTTCTTACTGAGGATCAGTAGGAAATCTCTTCCCCCCATACATACAACAAGAAAATAAGGAAGCAGAAATCACAGGGAATCAAAAGCATTACATCAGAAGCACTCACCACTCGGCTGTGGTCCTCACCTATCACCTTGTTGGCACTGTCTCCTGTTAGCTGTTGTTCATGCTAAGCTTGCAGTCTCCTGAGATCCTGGGAATTGTTTTGTTACCACAGCTAGTCTGGTTGAAGGAGCTCTGGGATTACAGACATGTACTGTCTCATACAAGTTTTCGTGAATTCTGGAGAGCTGACCTCAGGATTCATGCTTTTCTGTCAAGCAATTTACCCAGGGAGCCATTTACTCTCCCCCCTTCCATTTCCTTCTCACTGCTGTATTATCCTGAAGTCTCTGATTCAAATCTTCTCACTCAGAGATAGCGGGTATTTCCTTTCTGATCTAGCCACCCTTCTTCTAAGTTTCTCTTCTCAAAACACAAAGCATGTATATTAAAAGGCATAAGGTCACTCCTTGTAAAATCAATGATACCTGAACAAGACTCAAATTAAGATAGATTTTCATCATTGCAGGAGTCTCTGAATAATCCACGTTAGGTCTATATCCTGTACTAGAACTCAGATATAAGTAATCAGGGGACTTGTTTTATCCATTATATATGATCTTTGGTGTATAATTGAGGAGATTGAGTTATTAAAAAATATCTAGACCAAATGTTATATAGTACTGTGGCACTGAATAGATACATGTAGCCTTTGAATTTAAGATTAAATTCATATGAAATTAAAATTTCATTTTCCTATTATACTTATCCATTTTCAAGTATTCATATATTCAGTTTTCAAACTTCCCATAAGCTTAAAGGTAAAGGAAAACAACTAAGACTTATATGCAAATTCCCAGGTTCCTAGAGTAGGTCTGCTGTGGACTCCCTTTGTAAACTTTGTATATTTTGTAAACTTTGTAAACCATCTAGATAGGAAAGCTGCCATGTCCCATCTTGAGGAACTCCAGCAGCCAGGACACACCCCCAGACTTCCTTAACTGTCATTAGAGAGATTCCAGCCTCTGTAAAGTTCATAAAGTTTATCTCTAGCCTCTCAACAGAACCTGCCCCAGATCATGCTAATTTTAGGTGAAAAGTCTGAACAAAAGCCACCAATCCCTGAGCATGAAACCCCACCAATCCAGGAACAGGAAAACTCACTAATCTCTGAGCTCCCCCAGACTCAGCACTTGAAATCCCCCCATCACTCACAGTTGAAATCTCCTCTCTAGAAAACTCAGTCCCCCTAAGAAAAACTTTACAAAGACTGTGTGTGTTTCTGTCCCAGTTCTCAGCTCACTCTTGGGAGCAGAGGAAGCCACTCCTGTATTTGTCTCTCCACCACCTGAACCCTCCCAACAGGTCTCTTTTATGAGATTTGCTGTCTGGTATGACTCTCCCACCTGAATTAAAACAAAAACAAGGAAAGAAGTGGAGTGGGGCTGAGACTCCTGAGGTCCTCATCTCAGCTGTGGATACACACACCTCACCCATTCCCTCCCCACCCCACCTGCTGCCCCTGTAGGGACAAAGCCTCTGGTGAGTCTTGCCTCTTAGCACCAGTCACTATAGTCCCTCTCCTAGGTCATGGTGAGAAGGGATTGTCTCTTCTTTGTAGGAGATTATTGTAGAGTCCTCTAAGTTTCAGTGACACTTGACTAATCATACATGTAATGCAGACAGTTTCAAAGCAGGCCAAGGCCATCTCCTCCGACTAGCAGCAATCAATTCTGGACTTAGTACTGTTTTCTCAAGAGGTCTGTGGAGAGTTCAAGAAAGCTGGTGGAGAGTAGTCTGCCTAGTTACTTTACATTTACCCACTGGACTATATGAAGTGAAAAATAGTATGTGGCAAAGTTGAGAAAAAGATTACCAGCCTCCCCAAAATTTTTTAAAACAGTTTTTGAAGGCCTGAAAGGTATGGCACGTTTTAAAAGAGAATAGAGGTGTGTTCAACAAGTTACTGGAAACTTTGATGCCCTGAAAGATGAGAGCATATTGTTAATTCAGTAACATTATTATGAATTTGGCATTATACTGTTAACTGAATTATTATTCCAACATAAAATTGAGTTAAAATGGAGGAACCCGAATAATTCAGTATTATTTGTTATAGATCTGTCAGGTTTTGAAGAGAAAATAATTATTTGCTCTTAATATTCTTATTTTCTTTTTATTGAAAATAGATTTTTTTCGTCATACAAGAAATGACACACAAAAAATCTCCTAAAACACTAAAGTGGATGCCATGAATTTTACACAAAGATCTGATATGAATCCCTGGAAGCCTGTGAATTTTGCTTCAGCGTCTGTGAGTTCATATATGAAGTGATCAGACTACTCACAGGTATGAGGATGTAGCTCAATGGTAGAGCACATGCTTTGCATGCATGGGGTATTGGGTTCGATTCCCTGCATCTCCATTTAAGTCTCTTCAACCTCGGATTTTTTATTTTCAGATCCTTTTCTACACAAGGTGTCTCAGACTTTAACTTTCTGTTATGAAGTGATAGATGCATTGGTAATTATTGATGAAAGCACGCATCTAGGACCATGAAAACACTGTTGCTCTATGACATGACATTTCCATGGAGAACTCCACAGACTGGGGAGAACACTGTGGTCATGCCTCCAGGAATATGTTTTGTTCACAGCTTGAGTGAAGCTCTGCTTTCTGGCTGGTGGCAGTTTCCCTTGTGGGTAAGCTTTCTCAGGTTGGGGGCCTAGAAAACAGGAGGGAATGAGTTCTACTTTGAGAGACTGGAAGAGAGGGTGGGGTGGAGCCATCCCTAGTTACTAAACAGAATGCTCATTGTGGTTGTCATGGAAACCTAGAGTCATTGTGGAAACCTTTTTCAGTGTGTACCTAGGAGAATATGTAGTGAAAGGAGCATTCTCTGGATCCAGGCTTGTGGGTTCCCAAAGGTGAGCACTTGAATCTCCCTGAGGGTGGAAGACAGATGCTGGGATCCCAGACCCAAGTAGGCTCACTCCCACTTCAGGATTTGTGGCCTTTGTGTTGTTGGCAGAAGGAGAGGGATTGGGACCTTTCTGCCTCCTCAGAAGCTTTTGTACTAGGGTGCACTGAAGCTTTTGTCAGAGTGTTCTTGTGGAGTCAGGTAGAGAAAGGAGATTGGACTGTGTGCATTCCTAATTACTTAGAGCGCTCTCTCTCTCTCTCTCTCTCTCTCTCTCTCTCTCTCTCTCTCTCTCTCTCTCTCTTTTTCTCTCTCTTTCTCTCTGTCTCTCTCTCCCCCTCTCCCTCTCCCTCCCTTGTCACTCTCTCCCTCTCTCCCTCTTTTCTTTCCCTCCCCCGTCTCTCTCTCCCCCCTCTACCCTCCCTCTCCCTCTCTTCTACATCACTCTCTCCTTCTCTCCCCCTTTTCTCTCTCTCTCTCTCTCTCTCTCTCTCTCTCTCTCTCTCTCTCTCTCTCTCTCTCTCTCTCTCATAATTTTCAGTTTTGCTTTGCTTTGAGAGAGCATTTCACGGTGTCCTAACCTCAGCTTCCTGGTGATGAGATTAAAATTGTGGGGCACTGTGTGTGCTAGGGGTCAGTTTGAGATTCAAGTTGCATTCTTTTGTGGTATCTACTCTTCCATGTGACCATGATGTATTCTAAGAATCCCTACAATGCTATTGCCTGCATATGGCACTAATGTCACTAATAAATCTCTTATAAAATGAACAATCCTATTCAATGTCCCCAGGAACAACAAAACTCCGGAAACCTTTCAGAGTTTTCTATTTCTCTGTTCTGAGTGAACTTTGGGACCTTTCTGCATGTTTCATAAAAATTCTTTATTGGATATAGAGTTTTCAAACTTTCCTCTTAGCCATGGACTTAAACTTTCTTATTTTCTTTTTCACCCATGCATTTGGAACAGTGCAAGTTTCAGATTTTACAGATTTCACTTTCTCCAGTTCTCCAATTATATTTTTTATTTGGTATCTTGTCTACAAAATCTTCACCTAACCTGCAGTGACAAGTAGTTTCTTCTACATGTTCTGTTACACATTTCATATATTTTTATATTTTTACATCTCTAATCTATTTTGAATTGTCTTCCCATGTAGTAGACTGCTGATCCTAATTTATATTTGTGGATGAGGATATACACTTACCTCAGCACTGTTTCCTGAAAGACCACCCTTTCTGCACAGAATTGACTTTGTATATTTATGGAATACCAGTTGTCCAAGATGCCCGTCATGGAACATATTCTAATAATCCCAGAGCCTGAGGTGGGGGCATGTAGCAGGAATATATTCAATTCTTCTCAGCCCAGCCTACACACTAGCTTGATCTGAGCATGAGATGCACTGAGAAATGTTGGCTCCAAATTAGCAGTTGTCTGTAAATGTGTAGATGTCAGTATGACTGTTGATTTCCGTTTTTCTGGACTTGTCAACCTTAATTCCAATACCATTCTGGCTCAGTTACATTAGGCCTATATGGAGGTCTGTCTTCAGGCAATGTTCTTCTCTGACTTTCTTCTGATTCTTAGTTTTCATTTTCTATGCATGAATCTATGAAGTTTGATTTTAGACACCCAATTAAAATAAATAGTATCATCTTATTCTTGTTGCATGAAACATGTAGAATAATTTTGAAACAATAGACATCTTACCACTAATGAATAGTCAGAGTCAAGAACATAATAGACTCTGGATTTGTGTATGTAGTTATTTAGGAATGTTTGGAGCCTTTCTAATGTATAAGCAGTATGCAGGTCTGTTGGGGTTCAATGTGATTCCATGTGCAAAACATATACTGCCGTGTCAAACAGACAGAGGGACCAAAGGACTCTGGATAAATTCTATTACATCAGGTGTCCCATAACACTCACTGTTAGATTACTGGTCCTCACACGTGGTGCACATGTGGTGCGTGTCCAGCTCTTTCTGGAGTCATTGTTAATATTGTTCCTTCACAATCCTCCCATGTAGAGGTGAGTGTGTGCTACACTTCTTTATGCTCCAGGAGGGTAGTAGCACTTCCAGCCACTCGCCCTGGGAATCACCACTTACCTCAAATTTCACATGGCTAGTTGATTTTATCTCCTGCAGGTCCTATGTCCATCCATCCATCTGAGTCTCTTTCTCCCCCTAAATCATGCTGGTTCCTTTCTCCTCCCTCCTGCTTCCTTGATTTGGCAACTCTAAGGGTCCAGCCTGTTCCTCTCTCCCCAACCATTACCTGCTGGAATCTTTATTGATCAATCAAAACCCAACTGGGCCACTTTTCAGTTAGAATTTAAAATAGATTATGGACCGGAGAAGATAACATTTTTAACTTGCAGGAGGCTCAGCAAGTACAAGCACTTCTTTTGAGGCATGCTTCATGATCTGAGTTCGGTTGTAACAAATCAGGGGAATGGCCACAAGTGGTCCTCATGATCTGTAATCTCAGGGTTCCTATAGCAAGGTGGGAGACATGGGCATAAGAATTACCAAAAATCTGACGAGCCAGGTAGCCTGGAATACATGGGACACGTAATATAATACATGTAGTACAATAAATGCAGTATACTACAGTAGCAGAAAGAAGAGAAACCTCCCTCTAAAGAAGGTTGGGGGATACAGCTGAATCTAAAAAATAATGAATCCGGGTTTCCATGACAACAACAAATGCTCCTCCCCTCTCTCTGCTCAGGAACTAGGAATGCTCTGCCCATCCCTCCCTTCCTTTCTCTCAATGCAGAACTCATTCACCCTTGTTATCTGTCGCATTAGAAAGCATAAGGGAAACTACCACCAGCCAGAAAGCAGAGCTTCACTCAAGCTTTGAATAAACCATTCCTAGAGGCGTGCATGGCCCAGGCTCTCCTCACTAGACTAGGTCTCCATGGAAACATTGTCATGTTTATAGAGCAACATTGTTGCCGTAGTCATAGATGAGGTCACATGAGCCCTCTTCCCTCCCACTGTTCTCCCACCCACCCCTTCTCACTTCCCTGTTCTGGTTTTGCCCTATACTGCTACAATGAGTCTTTCCAGCACCAGGACACTCCTCCATTCTTCTTGTACATCATTTGATGTGTGGATTATATTTGGGTATTCCAATTTTCTAGGCTAATATCCACTTATTAGTGAGTGCATACCATGATTCATCTTTTGAGTCCAGGTTACCTCACTTAGTGTGATGTTCTCCAGCTCCATCCATTTGCCTAAGAATTTCATGAATTCATTGTTTCTAATGGACGAATAGTACTCCATTGTGTAGATATACCACATTTTTTGCATCCACTCTTCTGTTGAGTGATACCTGGGTTCTTTCCAGCTTCTGGTAATTATAAATAGGGCTGCTATGAACATAGTGGAGTATGTATCCTTATTACATGCTGGGGAATCCTATGGGTATATGCCAAGGAGTGGTATAGCAGGATGTTCTGGAAGTGAGGTGCCCAGATTTCTGAGGAACTGCCAGACTGATTTCCAGAGTGGTTGTACCAATTTGCAAGCCCACCAGCAGTGGAGGAGTGTTCCTCTTTCTCCACATCCTCGCCAACATCTGCTGTCTCTTGAGTTTTTAATCTTAGCCATTCTGACTGGTGTAAGGTGAAATCTCGGGGTTGTTTTGATTTGCATTTCCCTAATGACTAATGAAGTTGAGCATTTTTGAAGATGCTTCTCAGCCATCCGAAGTTCTTCAGGTGAAAATTCTATGACTCTTTACTCCATTTTTTAATAGGGTTATTTGGTTTGATGGAGTCTAACTTCTTGAGTTCTTTATATATATTGGATATTAGCCCTCTATCTGATGTAGGATTGGTGAAGATCTTTTCCCAACTAGTTGGTTTCCGATTTGTCCTTTTGATGGTGTCCTTTGCCTTACAGAAACTTTGTAATTTTATGAGGTCCCATTTGTCAATTCTTGATCTTAGAGCATACGCTATTGGTGATCTGTTCAGAAACTTTCCCCCTGCACCGATGTCCTCAAGGAAAATTATTAATTGGGTTATTTGTTTGTTGGGAGTTTAACTTGTTATGTTCATTTATATTTTGGATGTGTGCCCTCTGTCCAATGTAGGGTTATTGAAGATGTTTCTTCCTAATCTATACATTGCTTTTTTGATGAATTGATGGTCACATTTGCCTTACAGTAGTTTTTCAGTTTCATGAGGTTCCATTGGTTAATTGTTGCTCTTAGAGCCTCAGCCACTGGAGTCCTATTTGGAAAATTTTTTTCTGTGCCAATGAGTTTGACGCTCTTTCCAAATTTCTCTTCTTTTAGATCCAGTGTATCTGGCTCAGTGTTGAGGTCCTTGATCCACTTGGACTTGAGCTTTGTGCAAGGTAACAAATATGGTTCTATTTTCAGTTTTTTACATACAGACTGCCAGTTATATCAGCACCATTTATTGAAGACTCACTATTTTCCCCCTGTATGTTTTTTGGGATCTTTGTCAAATTTCAAGTGTCAATAGGTATATGGGATAACTTCTGGGTCTTTGATTCTATTCCATTGATTGAATTGTGTGTCTTTGCACCCATAACCCCCTAGGTCTTTATTACAATTACTTTGTAGTACAGCTTGAGGTCAGGGATGGTGATTTCCCCAGAAGTTCTTTCATTGCTGCGAATTGTTGTGAATATTCTTGATATTTTGTCTATCCATAAGGAGTCGAGAATTGATCTTCCCATGTCTGTGAAGAATTCTGTTGGAATTTTGATGGGGATTGGATTGAATCTACATATTTCCTTTGGTAAGATGGCCATTTTCACTATGTTGATATTGCCATTCCATGAGCATGGGGGATTTTCTGAGGTCTTCTTCAACTTCTTTTCTCAGGGTTGTGAAGTTCTGTCATACAGATCTTTCACTTGCTTGGTTAGGGTTACATCGAGATACCTATTGATATTTGTGTCTATTGTGAAGGATGTTGCTTCCCTAATTTCTTTCATTTCTTTCCCTGGCAGTTTGCCATTTGTATTGATATTTATAATAGAGATTGGCTTGAAGTTCTTATTCTTTCTTGGGTCTTTGCATGGTTTAGGTATCAGAGTAATTGTGACTTCATAGAATGAATTAGGTAGTGTTCCTTCTGGTTTTATATTAGGGAATAATTTTAGGAGTATAGGTATTAGTTCTTTGAAGGTCAGGTAGAATTGTGCACTACAACCATCTGTCCCTGGAATATTTTGGTGAGAGGGTTTTGATGACTTTTTCCTTAAGGGTTATGGGATGGTTTAGATAGTTGATCTGATCCTGATATAACTTTCATGTGTGGTATCTGTCTAGAAAGTCATCCATTGCATCCAGGTTTTCCACTTTGGTAGACTATAGGCTTTTGATGTGGGTTATGATGTTTTGTTTTGTTTTGTTTTTTTTTTTTTTTTTTTTTTTTTTTTTTTTTTTTTGTATTCCCTGTGCTTCTGCTGTTAATTCTCCCATTTCATTTCTGGTTTTGTTAATTTGGATACTGTGTCTGTGCCCTCTGGTTAGTCTAGCTAAAGGTGTGTCTATCTTGTTGATTTTCTCCAAGTAACGGCTCTTGGGATTGTTGATTCTTTGTATCTTTGTCTACGTTTGTAACTGTTGGATTTCAGACCTGAGTTTGACTATTTCCTGCCATGGACTCCTCTGGGGTGTTTGCTTCTTTCTACTCTATGGCTTTCAGGTGTGCTGATAAATTGCTTGTATGGGATCACTTCAATTTCTCTTTGAAGGCATGGAGTGCTATGACTTTTCCTCTTAATTCTCCTTTCTTTGTGTCCAATAAGTTTGGCTATGATGTTTCTTCATTTCCATTGAAGATTATATAGAGATGGCAGATTATAGAAGTCTGAGTCTAAGATTAAGTACATTGTTCAACTTAGCCCATTACAGAAATGGTACAATGAATGCAATCAAAATAAGATGCAATGACTTGGAATAAAGACAACAAGCATTGGCAGAGAAGATGAGGTAGTAAAGGAGAGTGAGAGGAAATAAAAAGTGAAGACAGAAGCACAGGAGAGGGAAGGAGAGAGGGACCCCAAGGTAAAGTGTGGGGAAGAGATAAGTAGTAACAACCCATTGCCCATGGGGAGAGAGTGCTTAGGCAGTGCTGGAGAATTGCTGATACTCAACCGACCAAGTGCTATGAATTATGTGTCAGTATTTCTCTGTGAGTCAGGATTCTTTTGCATTATATTTCTCTCTGGATGATTTACTTAAATATTCTTCCTTTATTTGAAATAAATTCACCCTTTCCTCTCCTAAAATATGCTAATTCCAGATTCCAGTCCCTGTACTTGTCTCAGATCCACTCTCCTTTCCCTCCTATTTGGATCTACTTTCTTCCTGTCTCTCATTACAAAAGGACAGGCTTCTAAGATATCACATCGAAAGATAACAAAATGACTTAGAATAAGATAAAGCACAACTATCACATAGAAGCTGGCCAAGGGAACAGAAGAAAGGAACCCAAAATTAGGCAATGAATCTGAGATCCACCTATTCACATACTCAGGTGTTCCATACCCAGTCAAACCTGAATGGTATAATATAATATATGCAGACATCAGGGTGCAGGCCCTGTGCCTTCATAATAGAACTGATCTTAAAATCCTTTCTAATATTAAAACTACAGTGAGAATTCTGTCAGTCTCCATGGGTCACAAGTTAATTGATTCATAGATAGAAAGCAGTTATTTACAACTTAGAACACATTCCAAGAGGTTGTAAAACAATTAACTAAAGGTGATAAAAGAGAAGAAATGATTTATTGTAGGTGCAAGGACAGAAGATAAAATCTTGACTGGGTTGATTTATACAAAAGTTCAGTAACAACTTATGGGTTTTAAACCTCCAGCAACCTGTACAGCTAGTTACAATTAATGAACATCTAGTCTTAATGGATACATATGCAGACACTCTCTGTTGTATACTACTTATTAAATTTATGATATGAATTTACATTTGAAATTTTAGTGAACTTGTAAAAAAAGAAATGGATTTTTGTAAAATCCATGTGATCCATTTCCCTAAAATAGTTAGGGAAAAACTATGTCCACTACATTGTAGGGAACTATTACATCAGAGCAGGAGGAGAGAGCAAGATTAGGAGAAGGCAGGAGAAGGACAGCAGAGCAGAATAACTAAGAAATTAAAAGCAAACTTGGGGATTAAGAGAGCAATATGCAGTATGCAGAGAGACAGAGGGACTCAGAAGAAGCTGCAGAGAAAGCAGAAGGAGCAGGCAGGCTTCTCCTTGCCATGGGACTGAACAGGAATTTTCTTAACAGTAAGGCTGCCTAAGTCTTACTAAAGACAACAGAGCTTTTTCCTTAAAGACTGAGGTTTAATCTTTTACCAATAAATGGGCAGAAGCTTTCTCTTTCTCTATGCAGTGAAGATGGGAGCTCAGTTTTCATCCAGAGTGAGTGAATTCTTTCTGCAGAGACACTTGTTTTTTTGTTCCATATATGCAGGTAAGTATCAATGTGTGTGTATATGTAGGTAAGTATGGGTGTGTGTGTGTGTGTGTGTGTGTGTAGGTATGTATGTAATTATGATTTTAGTATGCAACTAAGTTCTTCTCAATTGCATGAAGTTGTATGACTGTGTATGCATGATTTTCTATATGAATTTATGTTAGTCTATACATATTTGCTTGTGGTAAAGAATTTCCTTTTGCTAGTGACTCTAATCTGGTTCAATAAATGTTTCTTGTTCTAAAACCTTCTTCCTGCCTGACAAGCTAGAGACAAGTCTTCTGGCCAAGAGATAGCAAACCCCTGGCAGTTAATCCTTTACTTAATCCCCCTGTTTGCTGATGAGGTGCTAAAAGCTACAGCCTGCAGTGCTTGGGCTCAAAGGATAGGCAGGCCAGCTACCATTGAAAAGTAACTTAGACTTAAGATAGGTAAACATTATAAAAATGCAACCCTAATATCTTGCAAGAGCAAGTCTTGCTCCCACCTACAAACTCTGTCCTCAGATATCTTCAAGAGAGAACATGAATGCCAGAGCAGGTCCCTGAGAGTTATTCACTCAGATGTCAACAATAAACAAATACATGAAATTTGCAAGCACATGGATGGACAAGTAAAAAATATTCCAGAGTGAGGTAACACACATGCAACATGATAAACATTGTACATATTTGCTTATATGTGAATATCAAAAGTTAAATAAATAATGATAACCAAGCTACAATCCATAGACCCAGAGAGGTTCTGCATAGAAGGAGTGACTAAGGGGACACAAGAATCTCTCTGGGAGGGGAGAGTAGAGTAGATAATGTGGGTGAGTGCAGGGGGTACAAGAATAGGAGGATCAGGTGCTTTGGGAGAGGGGTGATGATGGTGTTGAGCAAGAGAATGCAGTGGAGACAGAATCCATGGGCAGTGGAGAGGTGTTAAGGAGATTATTGCAGTAGAAATAGTCTAAATTATGTGAAGTCAATGCAAATGTGGTCTCCAAATAAAGGGAGAGACAGGGAGTGTCGCCTGTCCATCTAGTGTCACCAAACAAATCTTCCAGTCATAAATGCTTGGATCGACAATGTGGTCCTGGCTGCAAGACATGCTAGGTCATCTGCAGAATAGTCCTGCGGGGGTCAACAACCAACATCTGAATTGATTTAAAGCCCACTCCAATAGACAGGACCTACAAATGCTTCCATGACCAAAACAAGAGGAGATAGCCCAAGGGACCACGAGTAAACTAAATACTATTGTCCATAACAAAACAGGGGGAGGGTGGTGGGATAAATGAGTCTTGGGGTACCCTCAGGTAAAATACTTGTTAGTTCTGCAGACCTAATTGTGACATTCATTCTGCTGCATTTATTCAGACCTGGCTTGATCATTTAGAATCTATGCAGATGATCCTGGGTGAGAAAAGGAAACTGAGCAAAATGTGGGTTGACCAGAATTTGGCAGTCCTATGTTCTGGCTGGCATTGAAGCCCCTTGTTTGCTTTTGGAAGATATTGTCTGCTTAGGACATGATCTCATGTTTGCATTGCATGATCTAGGCCCGTGTACATTAGCCTTCTCCTGTCATTTCTGGTTGCATAAGGACAGTATTGAGATGGGGGTGTTCTAAGTCTCCCGTCCATTACCTCTGGGGTCTTGGGCTGCATGAGACTGTTAGCTCAAGCCTGACCCTGTGTCCCTCAGTGTCCCGCAGTACGCGCTCAAGCAAGCGCTGTGAGCAGACAGGACATTTTGTGCAGAAACCAACATCAATGACCTAGCATTATATAAATGATGTTCCCTGTGAACACAACTCCTGCTTGGCCTGTCTTCTTACTGCTGCTGACAAGAAGGGCTGTAGACATTTGTTTTTCACTGATGCAGAAGCATACTGTGTGTGTTTTTGTCTGTGTGTGGACTTCATATTAATGTAAACATGCACATGAACCTCAGACATACACACACACACACACACACACACACACACAGACACACACATATGAACAAGGATCACATGCACATCCATAACCCTCCAAACACACACATGTACACAGGTACACACATATATGTGCACAGACCTTCACACACACAAACAAAACCTAAGTTATCATAAACAAATGTTTCCAACTTTGCGTATAAAATGATAAGCATGAAAGAATAATTGTACAGCAAACCACAAACACTTGGTTGCTTTTTAAAGTAACCAGGGAGCAGAGCACAATGCTGATGATTGAAAGAGAATGAATATTTCTGACAGGGAGGGATCTGGGAAGTCGTAGCATAGGCTTCTGGAGAGGGTTGGAATGTTTGGGAAACACATCTGAGTGCAACAGAATTCAATCCGATTATTGATACCATATTCTCTATGTAGGACCCCTGTATGCACGGTTTGAACTGCTCTCTTTACTCAGAGCAGCGATGAAGTGAGTTGTTGAGCACTAGATCTGTGGTGCTCCATAAGTGGGAACTGCTCTAGTATACCCTTGAAGCTTCCAGACACGCCAGCAATACATTAACAAGAGGATATTTGGCACTCTGTAAAACATGAGCCCTTTCCATTGAAATGTAAGACTATAGGTTTGCTGCCACCCTGTGGCTGTAATGAGAACTGCATCAGTGTGATTCAGGCCTGATGATCTGTTTGGGAGGAAGAGAAAACAGGCTGTGAACTGAACTT
This sequence comes from Apodemus sylvaticus, assembly GCF_947179515.1. Taxonomy (NCBI): domain Eukaryota; kingdom Metazoa; phylum Chordata; class Mammalia; order Rodentia; family Muridae; genus Apodemus; species Apodemus sylvaticus. Next base: position 96,961,758 of record NC_067495.1, on the reverse strand, counting down.
GATAGGACCTTAACTCTGGAGTTTGCAGAATTTTTTACCTCTGATTATTTTCTTGGCATATAACAATTCATACCTTAGGCATATCTAATACACCCCAGAGATTGAAACCCGATCCTGGTCTGAGGTGAAGACAAAGAATAGACATGATGGAGCTATAGAAGCTAGGATGAGTCTAAACAGGAACACACAGCTGCAGGCACACACAGAGCACACAGAGGAAAATCCATTTGTGCATCTCATTCATTTGCTCCATGAAACTCAAACAATACTGTCACTGTGTATAGAAAATATATACATGTACATCCTCTATCAAATGTGTGTGTGTGTGTGTGTGTGTGTACATGCATGCAGCAGGAGGCAGAAGAGAGCCTCCAGTTTTGCATGTCAGGTGCCATTTTCCTTAGACAAGGTTTGTCACTGGCCTGGGACACCCCAGCTAGGCTAGGCTGACTGCTCAGCAATACCTGGGAATCTGGGTCTCTACATTCACAGGCAAGCATGTGCTGCCACACCCATTTTATTCTTCCTGGGGATGGAACCAAGGTTCTCCTGCTCACAATGTTATCACTTTACTGACTGAGCCACTCCCCTGCCTTATTCTATTCTCAATGAGAGAACTAGTATTTTTCCCCTTCCCAGATATAAATTTTCAAACAGCAGTCAAACCACAAATGCTCCTCCCCTCTGCTCAGTAACTAGGAATGCTCTCCACAGCATTCCTTTCTCTCAAAGCAGAATTCAGCATTCCTTTCTCTCAAAGCAGAATTCATTCACCCTTGTCCTTTATCACCTGAGAAATCATACCCATAAGGGAAACTAAACCAGCTAGAAAGCAGAGATTCCCTCACCTTGTGAAGGAAACATTCCTAGAGGCATGGCCAGACTGTGCTCACCAGAAGATGGAGGTCTCCATGGAAACATCATCAAGGTTAAAGAGCAACATTGTTTTCACATCAAAGTTATAGAGCAACATTGTTTTCATGGTCCTAGATGAGCTCTTTTACTATACTGAGGAGACTCTGGAGGTCTTTATGGAAATGTGTTCTAGGTTGTGACACACTGTGTAGAATGAGACCCTGAAGAGAAAAAGAAAATCCTCAGAGATACAGGGAGTCGAACCCAGGACCCCATGTACTTAAGGCATGAGGCTCTACAACTAAGCTATATTGCGAGGGTACTGATTGGTGTGATTATAGCCTATATCAACACACAATGACTGAAGCTGCATTTACAGGGCCTGTAAGAATCTGCATCGTGACTTTGTGCACGATTTATGGCTTCTACTTTATTGTTTTATGGAATTTTTATGTTATTCTTCTAGAAGAAAAGAATCTATTTTTAATGAAAAGAAAATAGTACTAAGAACAGGAAATTTTGTGTTCTTTGAGACATGGCATACACACAATAAATTGAGGGTGTTGGGTCAAATTAAATATAATGTGTTTCTCCAGGGTTAGTAAGATCAGGACAAGGTGGGCAGAGGTTGGGACCATGGCATTGCAAGGTTGGGTACACTGACACTTGGGTTTCCTTCACCCTCGTGTGCCTCCCTAGGAGGAAGGCTACCAGGAGCTCTCTGAGACCGAGGCTCCACGGCTGCTCCAATGCAGGTTTAAATGATTTCTTCAGCCTAAATGTGCATTTATAAAGGAACTGAGGGAGGATAAACCTTGAGGATCAGTCAGTGTCATGGGGACAGCATACAGAAGTGCCTTGATCCTGCTCCTGGAGGAAACAGTCTTTTGTCCTTTCCACTAGCTTAGAAGAACTCTAGTGAAGCCTTTGTCTTTCACTGCTGGGTTCCCTGGATGTGCATTAGTATCAGCTGGTATTTGACAGTTTGAATCCCTGACATCCAGGGTGCAGAGTTATGTTGATGGTATGAAATCTATCCGGTTGGATGGTAAATGGCCACAAGAGGAAGGACATCTCAGAAGACTAACAAGTGGTACACTAGTCTAGGTGATGGCTAGAGGACTGTGACAGGCATCATGGTTGCAAACACCTCTTATTCTGCTTCTGGAGAGTGCAGTCCCTGCATTGGACCATGGTCAGATTCTTTACATCCAACCCAGCATCAAAGGCTCTTTGTTCTCCAAGGTTGCTGTCCATGATCACTCACTTTTTCCTTTTTATTTTTTTTTATTTTTAACGTTATTTTATGTTTATTTACATTCCAATTGATTTCTTCCCTTGATTCCCCTCCCACAGATTCTCATCCCATTACTCTTCCCTCTTGCCTACAAGAAGGTGCTCACCCCATGCCTCCTCCTTCCTGGGCCCTCAAGTCTAGTAAAGATTAAGAGCATTTTCTCCCACTGAGGCCAGACAAGGCAGTCCTCCGCTGTATATGTGCCAGGGGCCTCAGATTGGGCCTGTATCCTCCTGGTTGGTGTCTCAGTCTCTGGGATCTCCCTGGGAGTCTAGGTTAGTTGTGTCTTCTGCTATTCCTATGTGGTCATTCTCTTTTTCAGGTTATTCAGTCCTTCACCAAATTCAACCTCAGGTTGAATCCAATGGTCAGGTGTAAGTATCTGCCTCTCTGTAAGTCAGCTGCTGGTAGGGCCTCTCTCAGGAAAGCCTTGTCAGGGTTTGGTCTGTGAGCACAACATAGCATCAGTAATAATGACAGGACCTGGTCACCCCCATGAGATGGATCCCAAGTTGGGCTGGTCATTGGCAGCATTTCCCCCAGTCTCTTCCCCAGTTTTGTTTCTGTGGTTCTTTTAGACAGGAACAATCCTGGATCAGAGTCTTGACTGTAGTTTATTAACACCGTCTATCTAAAGGAGGTGGATTCTTTGAGTTCCCTCTTCCCTATGTTGGGGGTTTTAGCTAAGGTCACCTTCAATGAGTCCTGAGAGTCTCTTACCTCCTAAGTCGCTTGTGCTATATAGATGGTCCCCCTACTTCCCATTCACAGAGGATGCATATTTCCATTCATTCTCCTGGCCCTCTGCTATACTCTCTCCTGTCCCCTCCATATCAGACCCTGTTCTTCCTTTCCCCTCTCCCTCCCATCTCCCACACAGGTCCCTCCCTCCCTCTGCCTACTGTGATTATCCACCCCCTCCACTTCTGAGCAGGATTGAAGCCTCCTTACTTGGCATTTCTGAATGTTGTGATGTTCTCTGGGTTGTACCCTAGGTAATCAGTACGTTTTGGGTAATATTCACTTATATAGTTCCACCCATTTACCTGATAAATCACGATGTCCTTGTTTTTATAGCTGAGTAGTATTCCCTTGAGCAAGTGAAGCACATTTTCTGTATCCATTATTCTGCTGAGGGACATCTGCGTGGTTTCTGGCTATTACAAATAAGGCTGCTATGAACATGGGGGAGCATGTATCCTTGTGGTACAGTGGGGTGTCTTTAGGGTATATGCACAAGGGTGATATAGCTGGTGAAGTAATATGGCTTAGAGAGGCGTGGTTCCCCCTCTTGAGGTCTGAGACAGATCATGAAAGGTCCCCAGTAGTTGCAAAATTGACAAATTGGCTGCTGCTAGCTGCTAACAACAGAATGGGCTAAGAAAACATAAGTTGTTCCCAGGTCAAGGTGCTCTTTTTGATGTATGTGCCCTCCTTATGGTTTAAACAGGTGCTGTAAACCAACCAGCTTAAAGGCCAACATCCCTTTACAATCTCATGTAGGTCCAAGGCTTGCAAACACCTGCATCTTGCTTGCTCCTTTATAATCCCTTTCGCCTAGATCTCTGGGCCTCTCTCTTCTCCTGTTGCACCATCAGGAATCTCTGTGACCTGAGCTCAAGCTTGAATAAAGACCCTCATGTGCTTGCATAGGAGTTGTGGTTCCTGGGTGTCTCCTCTCCCCCCCCCCCTCCCCCCCCCCTCCCCCGCAACTATTCTGGCTGGCGAGTCACTCAATTCTTCCAATAGCTACCTCCGGCCTTTGTTCTGTGAACAATAGGCTCCGCACCTTGGCTATTGACACCGCCCCCAAGCCGGTGTTTACCTGAGTTGCTGGCCCTAAGGCAGACGACCCGCTGAGACCTGGAGCCAGAGAATTCACAAGACTGCCTCTGAAGCCACAGACTTGTGGGGGGTTGGTCGATCCCCCAAAATACTATTTAACCTGTCTTAAAATTATTAAAACCAGTCTTGACCGGAATCCCCGCCTTGACTCAAATCTCTTTTCGTCTCCTCTGTCCCTGTTACCCCAAAATTCTCTCAACAGGTAACCCGGTTTACATGTGGCTGCTGGCAGCTACATAATTGACCTCCTCATTTTCAAATTAATAAAAAAAAGGAGGACATGTACAGAGCCATATTGGGGCAGTCTTGCACTTGGTCAGAGTTTGACTATGGTCAAGGTTAACTCCTCCCAGATAGCCAGGATCCTTCTCCACCCAGGGTGGAGTGCTCGAAGTAAAGGTTAAGTTCATTGTTCCTCCAGGTCTAGGAATTCCTGAATTAAGCAGGTGACCCACCCAGCTGCCAGAGCAGTCAAGACGAGGACCTCCAAGAGAAGCTAGACAACTTCCACCCGAACTCAGCCTGGAGTCTGGGGGGAAGGGTTTGCCCAAACTGTTAAAAGGTCTGGCGCCATTAAAGTTTCGGGCTTTGATCAGTGAATATTGTCTTAGCCGCACTTCTTTTCGCCCCTCTTCCCTATTTATTCCTCAGCTTCTGTTCCAGAAACCCGCTTCTTAATAGCTGCAGGCAGCTATGGAACCCTACACCTGGGACTTATATTCAACTTCACAGGGTCCTAGAGTAGGTCTGCTGTGGACTCCCCTTGTAAACTTTGTATATTTTGTAAACTTTGTAAACCATCTAGACAGGAAATCTGCCATGTCCCATCTTGAGGAGCTCCAGCACACCCCCCCAGACTTCCTTAACTGTCATTAGAGTGATTCCAGCCTCTGTAAAGTTCATAAAGTTTATCTCTAGCCTCTCATCAGAACCTGCCCCAGATCAGGCTAATTTTAGGTGAAAAGTCTGAATGAAAGCCACCAATCCCTGAGCATGAAAACCCACCAATCCAGGAACAGGAAAACTTACTAATCTCTGAGCTCCCCCAGACTCAGCACTTGAAATCCCCCCATCACTCACAGTGGAAATCTCCTCTCTAGAAAACTCAGTCCCCCTAGGAAACCCTTTACAAAGACTGTGTGTGTTTCTGTGCCAGTTCTCAGCTCCCTCTTGGAAGCAGAGGAAGACACTCCTGTATTTGTCTCTCCACCATCTGAACCCTCCCAACAGGTCTCTTTTATGGGATTTGCTGTCTGGTATGATTCTCCCACCTGAATTAAAACAAAAACAAGGAAAGAAGTGGAGTGGGGCTGAGGCTCCTGAGGTCCTCATCTCAGCTGTGGATACACACCCCTCACCCATTCCCTCCCCACCCACTGCCCCTGTAGGGACAAAGCCTCTGGTGAGTCTTGCCTCTTAGCACCAGTCACTACAGTCCCTCTCCTAGGCCATGGTGAGAAGGGATTGACTCTTCTTTGTAGGAGATTATTGTAGAGTCCTCTAAGTTTCAGTGACACTTGACTAATCATACATGTAATGCAGACAGTTTCAAAGCAGGTCAAGGCCATCTCCTCCGACTAGCAGCAATCAATTGTAGACTTAGTACTGTTTTCTCAAGAGGTCTGTGAAGAGTTCAAGACAGCTGGTGGAGAGTAGTCTGCCTAGTTACTTTACATTTACCCACTGGACTATATGAAGTGAAAAATAGTGTGTGGCAAAGTTGAGAAAAAGATTACCAGCTTCCCCAAAAATTTGAAAACAGTTTTTGAAGGCCTGAAAGCTAAGGCACGTTTTAAAAGAGAATAGAAGTGTGTTCAACAAGTTGCTTGAAACTTTGATGCCCTGAAAGATGAGAGCATATTGCTAATTCAGTAACATTATTATGAATTTGGCATTATACTGTTAACTGAATTATTAAGCCAACATAAAATTGAGTTAAAATGGAGGAACATGAATAATTCAGTATTATTTGTTATAGGTCTGTTAGGTTTTGAAGAGCATATGACTATTTGCTCTTAATATTCTTATTTTCTTTTTATTGAAAATAGATTTTTTTGTTATACAAGAAACGACACAAAAAACCTCCTAAAATACTAAAGTGGATGCTATGAATTTTACACAAAGACCTGATGTCGATTTTTGTGGAATCTCATGCTGATGATGTCTGAATTTTGCAGAAACCTGTGAATTTGCTTCACTCTCTGTGAGTTCATATATGAAATGATCAGACTCCTCACAAATATGGGGCTGTGGCTCAATGATAGAGCACATGCTTTGCCATGTATGGGGCACCAGGCTTGATTCCCGGCATCTCCACATAAGTCTTTTCATCTTTGGATTTTTTATTTTCAGATCCGTTTCTACACAAGGTGTCTCAGACTTTAACTTTCTGTTATGAAGTGATAGATGCATAGGTAATTATTGATGAAAGCACGCATCTAGGACCATGACAACAATGTTGCTCTATGACATGACATTTCCATGGAGAACTCCACAGACTGGGGAGAACACTGTGGTCATATATCCAGGAATATATTTTGTTCACAGCTTGAGTGAAGCTCTGCTTTCTGGCTGGTGGCAGTTTCCTTTGTGGGTAAGCTTTCTCAGGTTGGGGGCCTAGATAACAGGAGGGAATGAGTTCTACTTTGAGAGACTGGAAGAGAGGGTGGGGTGGAGCCATCCCTAGTTACTAAACAGAATGCTCATTGTGGTTGTCATGGAAACCTAGAGTCATTGTGGAAACCTTTTTCAGTGTGTACCTAGGAGAATATGTAGTGAAAGGAGCATTCTCTGGAGCCAGGCTTGTGGGTTCCCAGAGGTGAGCACTTGAATCTCCCTGAGGGTGGAAGACAGATTCTGGGATTCCAGACCCAAGGAGACTCACTACCACTTCAGGATTTGTGGCCTTTGTGTTGTTGGCAGAAGGAGAGGCATTGGGATCTTTCTGCCTCCTCAGAAGCTTTTGTACTAGGGTGCACTGAACGTATTGTCAAATATCTTCAATAAAATTATGGAAGAAAACTTCCCTAACCTAAAGAGAGAGAAGCCCATGAATATACAAGAAGCCTACAGAACTCCAAAAAGACTGTACCAGAACAGAAATACCTCCCGTCACATAATAATCAAAACACCAAATGTACTAAACAAAGAAAGAATATTAAAGGCAGTAAGAGAAAAAGGCCAAGTAACATATAAAGGAAGACCTATCAGAATCACAGCAGACTTTTCACCTGAGACTATGAAGGCTAGAAGATCCTGGGCAGATCTCATGCAGACTCTAAGAGAACACAAATGCCAGCCAAAACTACTATACCCAGCAAAACTCTCAATCACCATAGATGGAGAAACTAAGATATTCCATGACAAAACCAAGTTTACCCAATATCTATCCACAAACCCAGCCCTACAAAGGATAATAGGAGGAAAACACCAAAACAAGGAGGGAAACTTCACCCTGGAAAAAACAAGATAGTAACCTTTCATCAAACCCAAAAGAAGTTAACCAATCAAATTTAAAAAATAATGTCAAAAATGACAGGAAGTAACAATCACTATTCCTTAATATCTCTTAACATCAATGGACTCAATGCCCCAATAAAAAGACATAGGCTAACTGAATGGATACATAAACAGGACCCTACATTTTGCTGCTTATAGGAAACACACCTCAGGGTCAAAGACAAACACTACCTTAGAGTCAAAGGCTGGAAGACAATTTTACAAGCAAATGGTCTCAGGAAACAAGCTGGAGTAGTCATTTTAATATCAGATAAAATTGACTTTTAACCCAAAGTCATCAAAAGAGACTCTGAGGGACACTTCTTGCTGGTCAAAGAAAAATACAACAAGAAGAACCCTCAGAAGCTTTTGTACTAGAGTGAACTGAAGCTATTGTCAGAGTGTTCTTGTGGGGTCATGTAGAGAAAGGAGATTGGACTGCTGACTGTAGTGTGTATTCCTAAGAGGTTAGAGCTATCTCTCTCTCTCTCTCTCTCTCTCTCTCTCTCTCTCTCTCTCTCTCTCTCTCTCTCTCTGTATCTGTCCCTGTCTCTTCCTGTAATTTGTGGTTTTGCTTTGCTTTGAGTCAGCATTCCACTGTGTCCTAGCCTCAGTTCCTGGTGATGAGATTACAATTGTGGGGCACTGTGTGTGCTAGGGATCAGTCTGAGACTTAAGTTGCATTCTTTTGTGGTATCTACTCTGCCATGTGACCATGATGTCTTCTAAGAATCCCTGCAATGCTATTGTCTGCATATTGTACTAATGTCACTAATAAATCTCTTATAAAATGAACAATCCTATTCAATGTCCCCAGGAACAAAAGAACTCCTGATTCACACTAAGAGATCATGACTGTGTAGCTTTCAGCATCCTGTGTGTAACTGTTATTGGTGAATATGTTGGAAGATATGTTTTGACTTCTAGGCCCCTCAAGCAACACATTAATGGATACCAGGGATCTAGACTAGTGAGGAGCAGAGGCACTTTGTATGTGGAAACAGGGATTCCTAGAAAGAAGCTGGGTCTGCAAAGATTGATTGACTGATTGGAACTTCACTGATGTGCTTGCTTATTCTCCATCCTGATTTGTTTATCAGTATGACTCAGATTACCCATTTCTTCACAGTTACCTCTCATATGTCTTTATATGGTTTCATGCTCTATTTTCCCCTATTAGCCAGTGGAATAAATTAGATCTTCATCTGATGCCTCTGCTGAATTTGCTGAGTCTCAATGTTTCACTCTGTGACTGTGCATAGGGCATATTCAGGGAGGGAACCCAGAATGCTAGTGGTAAATGCACAGGCTTACATTTCCACTGTGTGTATACATTCCCTGGCATGGCCTGGTGTGTTCATGGTTGTGTGATGAGATGGGAAGAGGAAAGTCATTGTGCATACCTTTCTCTGAAAAGAACGTGGGGACACTCTGGGTAGGCTGGTCCCCTTCCAGCATCCTTATCTCCTCAATAGGTTAACCGTATCCCTTCTTTTGTTCATCAGCAGTCTGTTGAGGTTCTGTGTGATTCCGTGTGCAAAAAATACCCTGGGTGTCTAACTCCAAACTTCACTGATACGTGTATAGAAAAAGACACTAAGAAACAGAACAAAATCAGAAAGCACTGGCTGAAGAGAGACCAAAATGGAAATATAAAAGTTCACATCTGTTCAAAACTCTAATCCATTTTCCCATACATTATCTCAACATTCTGAAGCAAATACAAATGTAACTGTGGAGGATTTATGAAAAGAGGAGAACATTTGACATGTGAATGCATAGTTGTTTAGCACAGAAAGAACTCATTAATAGACTACATTTGGTATAGAATAAGAAGAAGATGCTATTTTGGTTGATAATGCCCTAACACAAACTTAACACAAACACTGGGACATGTGAAATGATGACACTATAGGAAAAGGGTGTGGGAGATACTAACAGTGATTAATAATAAAGCATCTGGAAGCAATTCATAGAGAGGAGTCATTATATCCTTCAGATGGGACTCATATTGGACTCATATGTTTACACCAGAAGGTGTTTAATTTAAATGATGCATTTCAGGTAAATAATTTCATTATTTTAACGAATATATAAAAAGTGATAATTCAGATTAGAATTACCTCTTTATTGATTCTTTATGAATTTACATCATGCACCCCAATTTCACTCATATTCCTGTCCCTCCATTTCCACCCTCTGCCCTTGCAAATGCCCCCCACCAAAAATAATAAAAACAACAAAAATGACATTAAAAAACAAATAAGAATGTCAAATACAACAACAAAACAACATCTTGCTGTGGAAGCTATGGCGTGTCACAGTGTGTCACACAATATACACTTTTGTCCACACATCTTTACTTGCAAATGTTCATTTCAGTGAGTCGCTGGTCTGATTCAAGGCCTTGGCTTTTGATACTGTGTCAATATGGAAACCTCACTGGGACTCCTCTAGGATATCCTGTTGTTGCTTCTGTGATGTGGAGATCCTGCAGCTTTGGTTCTGCAGTGGCAGCCAATAAAGTGTACCATTTAAACAGTAATAGTTCTGCTTTTCATTGTTTGAAAAATTAAGTTACAGCCAGGCAGTGGTAAACAATTACTAACAATTACTGTTTTTCATTATATTTTCACGCTAACAATTGTATGAAATACTTTGCTTCATTACCACATTTTTCAGATTGAGAAAATGTTACCTAATATTAAAGAAGTATTTAATGAACATTACAAAATGTATGTCAAAGTCAGGGACTTAATGTCTCATCAGCTCGAGTCCAAGGCCAATATTAAATATTCTGTACTTTCATCCATTTTCTCATTTAGAAAACTAGACACTTTTTTGAGCTCTATAAACTGCAAGCATTTTGGACACTACACCAGAGATCTCTAAATAAACTGTGTCTACCTCTGAGCATTATGAATCCCACACACATGCTATTTTTATAATTATTATTGAACTATGTCTTTAAACCTGTGATATATTTTGTTCTATTAGCACTAGCAATTTACCATGAGTCTATCAGGCCCTGGACTACGTAGGATTTCTATTACTTTTCCTAATTTTCACAGCAGTGTGAAAATGGCGTAGGTGTTACTATGAGTCTGATTTTGTGGATGAGAAAGTTAAGGTTTGGAAGAGTGAAGTAACTTAGTGAATATTCAGCAGGTGACAAAAACAAGTTGTGTCCTATCCTGGGGCCTGTGGCTTCATTCATTTACCAATTTACTTTGGTGATTGACAAACCAGCCAAAGGGACCTAACAGTCTTTACTCCTGCCTTAGCAAGCACTGTTCATGGCTGCAGGAATGTAAGTCTCCTCCAGGACTCAGCAAGTCTGACTTTGCTTCTATATTCAATCTAATTCCTACACCCTCTAGGATCTCTTTCCTGATTTTATACACACACACACACACACACACACACAAACACACATACTGACAGACAGACAGACAGACTCACACATACACAGAGAAAGGAATGTATCCTTTGATGCAGTTCTCAGCATCATCTATGTAAGCCGCAAGGGGTTGTTAATATGAAATCCCACACTGGTCTCTGGCCTCTCTGACACAACTGATGCCCACTCTGTTTGACCAGACTGGAGCCTCACATGGTGACAGGCTTCCTTGCACTGGCTTTGGCCATCTAGTTCTCTATCAGCTGTCATGGCAGCATCAGAACCACTGTAGTTCTCTATCAGCTGTCATAGTAGCATCAGAACTGCTGTAACTGCAGTCTGGCAGCAGAGACACAGGAAGGGCACTGCTTTTAAAGCCTTAAACTTTATTTTATTGCTTTTCTAGCCACTGCACACATTTAGCTCTGAGAGCATAGAAAATGCACATAAGCAAGATGGGGGGAAAAAGGAAATTTTCATCATCCAACTACCTACAGGAAACCTTTGGTGACAGTTTGACAGCTCAGTGCAAATCCTTTCACACATGTTCTAAGTATAGAGGCTTTTACTTCCTACCCATTAAGGCTCAAAATAATTTGTAAACTGTCTTTCCTATGACAATGCAGTGCAAACAAACACTTTACACCTGCATGGAATATGTACCATTTTAAAATGATTCTTCACAGTATATCAAAAATCCAATTGAGTTGTGGTACATTTACAGGATGGAAAACTATTCAGCTATTACAAACAACTACTTCCTGAGCTCCCTGACACGGTTACAAAGTTTGTCTGCAGCCCCTCAAAAGGAAAACACCCAGTTTAACCTAATTTTAGGTGAAGCATCTGAACAAAAGCCCCCAATCACTGTGCATTCTGAAAAATTTACAAAGTATATGGATAACCCTTCAAAATGACCAGCCCCTGATTATGCAAATTTTAGGGGAAACCTCAAAACAAAACCAAACAATCCCTGAGCACTCTGAAACATTCACTGAGTTTGTCTGCAGCCCCTCAAAAGGAAAACAACCATGATATCCTAATTTCAGATAAAGTGTCTGTACAAAAGCCACCAATCCCTGAGCATTCTGAAACATCTACAAGTGTACTTATGACCCTTCAGCAGGACCTGCCCAAGATTATGCAAACTTTAGGGGAAAAAGCAGAACAAAACCAACCAATCCCTGAGATGACACATTTACCAAGTTTGTCTGTAGCCCCTCAAAATGAAAATACCCAGGTTAACATAATTTTCGGTGAAGTGTCCACAAAAAGTCCATGAGCACCTTGAGACTTTCTCAAACTTTATCTGAAGACCCTCAAAGGGACCATGCCTGAGTTATCCTAATTTTAGGTGAAGTGTCTGCACAAAAGACACCAGACCCTGGGCACTCTCAGAGGTTGGAAAGTTTATCTGCAGCTCCCGAACAGGTCAATAGACTGGTTAATGCAAATTTTAGGGAAACAGCAGAACAAAAGACACCATTCCCTGAGCACTCTGAAATATTTACAGAGTTTGTCTGCAACCCCTGAAAAGGAAAACACCCAGATTATCCTAATTTTAGGTGAAGTGCCCAAAGAAAACTCACTAGTCCCTGAGCACTCTCAAAGATTTAAAAAGTTTACCTGCACCTCAGCTCCCAAAAAGGATATTACTCAGGTTACCTAATATCAGGGGAAAAGACAGAACAAAAGCCACCAGTCCCTGAGCATTCTGACATATTTACAGAGTTTATCTGCAACCCCTGAAAAGGAAAATACCCAGGTTATCCTAATTTTAGGTGAAGTGTCCTAAGAAAACTCACCAGTCACTGGGCACTCTCAAAGATTTAAAAAGTTTATCTGCAGCTCCCCAAAAAGGATAATAAGCAGGTTACCCTAATAATAGGTGCAAAGACAGAACAAAAGTCACCAGTGCCTGTGTACTCTGAAACATTTACAGATTTTGTCTGCAGCCCTTGAAATGGAAAACACCCAGGTTAACCTACTTTTAGGTGAAGTGTCCAAAAAAAAAGCCACTAGTAACAGAGCACCCTGAGACTTTCACAAACTTTATCTGGAGACCCTCAAAGCGACCATCCCTGAATTATCTATCCTACTTTTGGGTGAAGTGTCTGCACAAAAGACACCAGTGCCTGAGCACTCCCAGAGATTTAAAAAGTTTATCTGCAGCTCCTGAACAGGACAATACACTGGTTACCACAATTTTAGGGGAAATTATGCTAATTTTAGGGTGAAAAGCAAAACAAAACCAACCAATCCCAGAGCTCTCTGACAAATTTACAAAGTTTGTCTGAAGCCCCTTAAAAGACAAACATCCAGGTTAAACTAATTTTAGGTGAAGTGTCCACAAAAAGTCCGTGAGCACTCTGAAACTTTCACAAACTTTATCTGCAGCCCCTCAACAGGACCATTCCCATGTTATCCTAATTTTAGGGGAAGTACCTGAACAAAACTCACCAGTTCCTGAGCACTCTCAATGATTTAAAAAGTTTATCTGCAGCTCCCAAAAAGGATAATACTAAGGTTACCTTAGTATCAGGGGAAAAGACAGAACAAAAGCCACCAGTCCCTGAGCACTCTGAAATATTTACAGAGTTGGTCTGAAACCCCTGAAAAGGAAAATACCCAGGTTATCCTAATTTTAGGTGAAGTGTCCAAACAAAACTCACCAGTCCCTGAGCACTCTCAAAGATTTAAAACGTTTATCTGCAGCTCCCAAAAAGGACAATAAGCAGGTTACCCTAATAATATGTGCAAAGACAGAACAAAATGCACCAGTCCGTGTATACTCTAAAACATTTACACAGGGTCTGCAGACCCTGAAACGGAAAACACCCAGGTTAACCTAATTTTAGGTGAAGCATCTGAACATAAGTCAACATTCACTGCACCCTTTCAACAGGACCCGCCCCCGATTATGCTAATTTTAGGGAAACTTCAAAACAAAAACAACCAATCCATGAGCACTCTGAAACATTTCCTGAGTTTGTCTCCAGGCCCTCAAAAGGAAAACACCCATGATATCCTAATTTTAGGTGAAGTGTCTAAACAAAACCCACCAGTCCCTTTGCATTCTGAAACATCTACAAGTACACTAACGTCCCTTAAAAAGGACCCGCTCCAGATTATGCTACTTTTAGGGGGAACAGCAAAACAAAACCAACCAATCCCTGAGATCCCTGAAACATTTAGCAGGTTTGTTTGCAGCCCCTCAAAAGGAAAATACCCAGATTGACCTAATTTTAGGTGAAGCATCTGAATAAAAGCCTGCAATAACTGTGTACTCTGAAACATTTAAAAAGTATATGGATAACCCTTCAACAGGACTCACCCCTGATTATGCTAATTTTAGGGGACATCCCAAAACAAAACCAACCAATCCCTGAGCACTCAGAAACATTCACTGAGTTTGTCTGCAGCCCCTCAAAAGGAAAACACACATGATATCCTAATTTTAGGTGAAGTGTCTGTACAAAAAAGCCACCAGTCCCTGCGCATTCTGAAACAACTACAAGTATACTTAAGACCCTTCAACAGGATGCGCCCCTGATTATGCTAATTTTAGGGGGAAAAGTAAAACAAAACCAACCAATCCCTGAGCTCTCTGACACATTTACCAAGTTTGTCTGCAGCCCCTCAAAAGGAAAACACCCAGCTTAACCTAATTTTAGGTGAAGCATCTGAACAAAAGCCACCAATCATGGTTCACACTGAAACATTTACAAAGACTCTGGATAACCCTTCAACAGGACCCGCCCCTGATTATGCTAATTTTAGGGATAAGCTCAAAACAAATCCAACCAATCCCTGAGCACTCTGAAACATTTACTGACATTGTCTGCAGCCCCTCAAAAGGAAAACACCCACGAAATCCTAATTTTAGGTAAAGTGTCTGTACAAAAAAGCCACCAGTCCCTGCGCATTCTGAAACATTTACAAGTACACTTATGACCCTTCAACAGCAGCCGCCCAAGATTATGCGAATTTTAGGGGAAAAAGCAAAACAAAACCAACCAATCCCTGAGCTCTCTGACACATATACCAAGTTTGTCTGCAGACCCTCAAAAGGAAAACACCCAGCTTAACCTAATTTTAGGTGAACCATCTGAACAAATGCCCCCAATCATTGTGTACTCTGAAACATTTACAAAGACTCTGGATAACCCTTCAACAGGACCCGCCCCTGATTATGCTAATTTTAGGGGGAAAGCTCAAAGCAAATCCAACCAATCCCTGAGCACTCTGAAACATTTACTGACATTGTCTTCAGCCCCTCAAAAGGAAAACACACATGATATCTTAATTTAAGGTGAAGTGTCTGTAGACAAACCACCAGTCCCGGAGCATTCTGAAACATTTACAAGTACACTTATGACCCTTCAACAGGACCCGCCCCAGATTATGCGAATTTTAGGGGGAAACATAAAACAAAACCAACCAATCCCTGAGCTGCCTGACACATTTAGCAGGTTTGTCTGCAGCCCCTCAAAAGGAAAATACCCAGGTTAACCTAATTTTAGATGAAGCATCTGAACAAAAGCCCGCAAGCACTGGGCACTCTGAAACATTTACAAAGACTCTGGATAACCCTACAACAGGACCTGCCCCTGATTATGCTAATTTTAGGGGACACCTCAAAACAAAACCAACCAATCCCTGAGCACTCTGAAACATTCACTGAGTTTGTCTGCAGCCCCTCAAAAGGAAAACACCCACCATATCCTAATTTTAGGTAAAGTGTGTGTACAAAAGCCACCAGTCCCTGAGCATTCTGAAACATCTACAAGTATACTTATAACCCTTCAACAGGACCCGCCCCAGATTATGCGAATTTTAGAGGTAAAAGTAAAACAAAACCAAAAAATCCCTGAGCTCTCTGACACATCTACCAAGTCTGTCTGCAGCCCCTCACAAGGAAAACACCCAGCTTAACCTAATTTTAGGTGAAGCATCTAAAAAAAAGCCAATAATCACTGTGCACTCTGAAACATTTACAAAGACTCTGGATAACCCTTCAATAGGACCCGCCCATGATTATGCTAATTTTAGGGAAAGCTCAAAACAAATCCAACCAATCCATGAGCACTCTGAAACATTCACTGAGTTTGTCTACAGCCCCTCAAAAGGAAAACACCCACGTTATCCTAATTTTAGGTAAAGTGCCTGTACAAAAGCCACCATTCCCTGATCACTTTCAACAGGACCCGCCCCTAATTATGCTAATTTTAGGGGAAACCTCAAAACAAAACCAACCAATCCCTGAGCTCTCTGACACATTTACCAAGTTTGTCTGCAGCCCCTCACAAGGAAAACACCCAGCTTAACCTAATTTTAGGTGAAGCATCTGAATAAAAGCCACCATTCCCTGGTCACTTTCAACAGGGCCCACCCCGGATTATGCTAATTTTAGGGGAAACCTCAAAATAAAACCAACCAAACGCTGAGCACTCAGAAACATTCACTGAATTTGTCTACAGCCCCTCAAAAGGAAAACACCCACGATATCCTAATTTTAGGTAAAGTGTCTGCACAAAAGCCACCAGTCCCTGCGCATTCTGAACCATCTACAAGTATACTTATGACCCTTCAACAGCAGCCGCCCCAGATTATGCGAATTTTAGGGGAAAAAGTAAAGCAAAACCAACCAATCCCTGAGTTCTCTGAAACATTTACCAAGTCTGTCTGCAGCCCCGCAAAAGGAAAACACCCAGCTTAACCTAATTTTAGGTGAAGCATCTGAACAAAAGCCAATAATCACTGTGCACTCTGAAACATTTATAAAGACTATGGATAACCCTTCAACAGGACCCGCCCCTGATTATGCTAATTTTAGGGATAAAGTCAAAACAAATCCAACCAATCCCTGAGCACTCTGAAACATTTACTGACATTGTCTGCAGCCCCTCAAAAGGAAAACACACATGATATCTTAAATTAAGGTGAAGAGTCTGTACAAAAGCCTCCAGTCCCTGTGCATTCTGAAACATCTACAAGTATACTTCTGACCCTTCAACAGGACCCGCCCCAGATTATTCGAATTTTAGGGGAAAAAGTAAAACAAAACCAAAAAATCCCTGAGCTCTCTGACACATCTACCAAGTCTGTCTGCAGCCCCTCAAAAGGAAAACACCCAGCTTAACCTAATTTTAGGTGAAGCATCTGAACAAAAGCCACCAATCACTGTCTACTCTGAAACATTTATAAAGACTATGGATAACCCTTCAACAGGACCCGCCCCTGATTATGCTAATTTTAGGGATAAAGTCAAAACAAATCCAACCAATCCCTGAGCACTCTGAAACATTTACTGACACTGTCTGCATCCCCTCAAAGGAAAACACACATGATATCTTAATTTCAGGTGAAGTGTCTTTACAAAAGCCTCCAGTCCCTGAGCATTCTGTAACATCTACAAGTATACTTATGACCCTTCAACAGGACCTGCCCAAGATTATTCAAATTTTATGGGGAAAAGCAGAACAAAACCAACCAATCCCTGACCTCTCTGACACATTTACAATGTTTGTCTGGAGCCCTTCAAAAGGAAAACATCCAGGTTAACATAACTAACAGAAATCAAGGCAATATGGCAGCATCTGAACCCAATTCTTCTTTACCAGCATGTCCTGGATACCCCATCACACCAATAAAACAAGAATTGGATTTAAAATCACTGGTCATGATGCTGGTACAAGAACACATGAAGGACATACTTAAAGAAATTCAGGAGAAAATGGATCAAAAGTTAGAAGCCCTTGGAAGGGAAACACAAAAATCATTGAAAGAAATCCAGGAGAATACAAAAGCCAATAATGAAGAAATGCAAAAAACACTTAAAGAAATACAGGAGAACTTTGCTCAACAGGCAGAGGTCATGAAAAAGGAAACACAAAAATCTCTTAAAGAATTACAGGAAAGCACAAACAAGAAAGTGAAGGAGCTAAGCAAAACCATCCAAGATCTAAAATCAGAAGGAGAAACAACTAAGAAAACTAAAAGGGAGACAACTTTGGAGATAGAAAGCCTTGGGAAGAAATCAGGAGACATAGATGCAAATATCAACAACAGAATACAAGAGATAGAAGAAAGAATCTCAGATGCTGAAGATACCATAGAAACCATGGACTCAACAGTTAAAGAAAATGCAAAATGCAAAAAGCTTGTAACCCAAAATATCCAGGAAATCCAGTACACAATGAGAAGACCAAAGCTAAGGATTATAGGCATAGATGAGAGTGAAGATTTACAACTTAAAGGGCCAGCAAATATCTTCAATAAAATTATGGAAGAAAACTTCCCTAACCTAAAGAGAGAGATGCCCATGAATATACAAGAAGCCTATAGAACTCCAAACAGACTGGACCAGAACAGAAATATCTCCCTTCACATAATAATCAAAACCCCAAATGTACTAAACAAAGAGAGAATACTTAGGGCAGTAAGACAAAAGGGCAAGTACCATATAAAGGAACACCTATCAGAATTACACCAGACTTCTCACCAGAGACTATGAAAGCTAGAAGATCCTGGCCAGATCTCATGCAGACTCTAAGAGAACACAAATGCCAGCCAAAACTACTATACCCAGCAAAACTCTCAATCACCATAGATGGAGAAACTAAGATATTCCATGACAAAACCAAGGTTACCCAATATCTATCCACAAACCCAGCCCTACAAAGGATATTAGGAGGAAAACTCCAATACAAGGAGGGAAACTTCACCCTGGAAAAAGCAAGATAGTAACCTTTCATCAAACCCAAAAGAAGATAACCACTCAAATATAAAAATAACATTGAAAATGACAGGAAGTAATAATCACTATTCCTTAATATCTATCTCTTAACATCAATGGACTCAATTCCCCAATAAAAAGACATAGACTAACAGACTGGATAAGGAAACAGAAAAAGTCTTCTGTTCCTGTCATACATATTATTTCACTGAAGATGATGATAAGCTGCACTCCCTGACTAGTTCCCTGTGTTATTCTTGGACTCTAGGAGTGTCCCTTCCTCTAGGCCTTTCAAAGGCAAAGCTGCTGGCTGTGGTGACCCATGGAACTGTAATCCTCTGCTGCGGAGGTGGATCACTCAGGGAGAGAGCCACTTCATGCCTAGTTCCAAGTCTAGTGACACAAATTTCCTCAGAGAAAAAATCAGAATGTGACACAATAAGTCACCTAATGTCCTCTTGTGGCCTTCACATGAATGTAAACATGTAAATCACACACACACACACACACACACAGACACACACATACAAACACACATACACATACATACACCCCCTAAACACAGGCATGCACACAGGCACTCACATACACATGCACAAGCCCTCACACACATAAACAAAACCTAATCCATCATGAACTAATGCTTTGCCTGTAAAAAGTGATAAGCATGAAAGAGTTGTACAACAGACCACAAACACCAGGTTGCTCTTGAGAGTCACCAGGGAGCAGAGCGCAATGCTGATGACTGACAGAAAATGAAGGTGTCTGACAGGGAGGGATCTGGGTAGTCATACCGTAGCCTTCTGGAGAAGGTTGGAATGTCTGGGAAATGCATCTGAGTGCAACAGAATTCAATCCGATTATTGATACCATATTGTCTATGTAGGACCCCTGTATGCACGCTTTGAACTGCTCTCTTTACACAGAGCCGCCATGAAGTGATTTATTGAGCACTAGACCTGTGGTGATCCGGAAGTGGAACTGCCCTAGTATACCCTTGAAGCTTCCAGACACACCAGCAATACATTAACTTGGGGCTATTTGGCACTATGTAAAACTTGATCCCTTTTCATTAAAATGTAAGATTATTGGTTTGCTGCCACCCCGTGGCTGTAAAGAGAACTGCATCAGTGTGAGTCAGACTCTATGGCTGGCAGGGAGAGAACCTAGACTGTGAACTGGACTTGATAGGACCTTACCTCTGGAGTTTGCAGCATCTTCCTCCTCCATATACTTTCATGGCATATAACGATTCATACCTTAGGCATATCTAATACACCCCAGAGATTGGAACCCGATCCTAGTCTGAGGTGAAGACAAAGAATAGACGAGATGGAGCTATAGAAGCTAGGATGAGTCTAAACAGGAACACACAGCTGCAGGCACACACAGAGCACACAGAGGAAAATCCATTTGTGCATCTCATTCATTTGCTCCATGAAACTCAAACACAATACTGTCACTATGTATAGAAAATATATACATGTGCATCCTCTATCATGTGTGTGTGTGTGTGTGTGTGTGTGTACATGCATGCAGCAGGAGGCAGAACAGAGCCTCCAGTTTTGCATGTCAGGTGCCATTTTCCTTAGACAAGGTTTGTCACTGGCCTGGAACACCCCAGCTAGGCTAGGCTGACTGCTCAGCAATACCTGGGAATCTGGGTCTCTACATTCACAGGCAAGCATGTGCTGCCACACCCATTTTATTCCTCCTGGGGATGGAACCAAGGTTCTCCTGCTCACAATGTTATCATGTTACTGACTGAGCCACTCTACTCTCTTATTCTTTTCTCAATCAGAGAACAAGAATTTTTTTCCCTTCCCCAATATAAATTTTCAAACAACAGTAAAAAAGCACATATGACCATAAGTAAACTGATATTAGGCCTGAACCCTTCCCTTAGACCAAAGGGCTGCCTTCCCTGGGATGCCCTGACAGTGAGTTGTGGGCCACACATACCTGCATTGAATGGTGATAAAAGCACTCCCCCTTTAGGCTATTCTACAGTTTAATGTGTGTGGTAGCACAGGGTGCTTTCTCACATGGGACCACAACTCCACAGAACAACTGCCTCTGGTCAGAAGGAAGGGAAGACAAAGGAACTGACTTACCTATCATGTCCCTTGTGATCTTGTCACTCTTGCTCTGTCAATGTGCCGACAGGACTCCACGTGACACTTGTTCTTGTCTGGAGCTGGTGTGCATGGGGAGTCCACAGGATTCTCTCACCTTACACTAGGAGGCAGAGAACACAGCTCCACCAGAAACACATTATTTAAATATGACGTACTGTAATAACTATACTAAATTTGTGTTTGCACATGTGTGTGTTCATGTGTGTGTGTGTGTGTGTGCTTGTGTGAGTATAGTCATGTAAATGGCATACTAAAAGTGTGAAAGCCAGAATACAATTTTATTTAGATTCAGCAGTCTCCTTCAATCTTCTTTAGAGGGAGGGTTTCTCGTCTTTCTGCTGCTGTAGTATACTGCATGTTGTACTACATGTATTATATTACGTGTTCCATGTATTCCAGGCTACCTGGCTCGTCAGATTTTAGCTAATTCTTATGCCCGTGTCTCCCATCTTGCAGTAGGAATCCTGAGATTACAGATCATGAGGACCACAAAGGGCATCAGATTATTTCAATCTTCTTATATCTGTGGAAGTCTGTTTTGTGACCAATTATATAATCAGTTTAAGAGAAGGTACTGTGAGTTTCTGAGAAGAAGGTATATTCTTTTGAATTAGGATGAAAGGTCCTATAGATATCTGTTAAATCCATTTGGTTCAAAACTTCTGTTAGTTTCACTGTGTCTCTGTTTAGTTCGTTTCCATGATCTGTCCATTGATGAGAGTGGGGTATTGGAGTACCCCAATTATTTTGTGGGGTGAAATGTGTGCATTGAACTTTAGTAAAGTTTGTTTTATGCAGGTGGGTGCTCTTGCATTTAGAGCATAGATGTCCAGAATTGGGAGTTCTTCTTGGTAGATTTTTTCTTTGATGAGTATGAAGTTTCCTTGCATGTCTTTTTTGATGACTTTTGGCTGAAACTCAATTTTATCTGATATTAGAATGGCTACTCCAGGCTTGTTTACTGGGACCATTTGCTTAGAAAAATTTTTTCCAGGCTTTAATTCTGAGGTGGCTTTTGTCTTTGACACTGAGGTGTGTTTTCTGTATGCAGCAAAATTCTGGGTCCTATTTACATATTTAGTCTGTTATTCTATGTCTTTTTATTGGGGAATTGAATCCATTGATGTTAAAAGATATTAAGGAATAGTGATTGTTGCTTCCTGTTATTTTTGATGTTATTTTTATGTTTGTGTGGTTACCTTCTTTTGGGTTTGTTGAAAGAAGATTACTTTCTTGCTTTTTTAGGGTATGGTTTTCATCCTTGTGTTGGTGTTTTCCATTTTTATCCTTTGTAAGGGCTGAATTTGTGAAAAGATATTGTATAAATTTGGTTTTATCATGGAATAGCTTGGTATCTCTGTCTATGGTGATTGAGAGTTTTGCTGGGTATTATAGTTTGGATTGGCATTTCTGTTCTCTTTGAGTCTCTGTAAGATCTGCCCACTAACTTCTAACATTCATGGTCTCTAGTGAGAAGTCTGGTATAATTCTGAAAGGTCTGATTTATATATAACTTGAACTTTTTCCCTTACTGCTTTTAATATTCTTTCTTTGTTTAGTGCATTTGGTGTTTTGATTATTATGTGACATGAGGAATTTCTGTTCTTGTCCAGTCTATTTGGAGTTCTGTAGGCTTCTTTTATGTTTGTGGGAATCTCTTTTTTAGATGAGGGAAGTTTTCTTCCATTAATTTTGTTGAAGACATTTACTGGCCCTTTAAGTTGTAAAAGCTCGCTCAACTTTTTGTATGGTTTGTTTTGTTTCTACTTGATTGATTTCAGCCCTGAGTTTGATAATTTCCTGTCTTCTACTCCTCCTGGGTGAATTAGCTTCTTTTTGTTCCAGGGCTTTCAGGTGTGCCATTAAACTGCTAATGTATCCTCTCTCAAGTTTTTTGGGGAGGCACTCAGGGCTATGAATTTTCCTCTTAGCACTGCTTTCATTGTAATCCCATAGATTTGCATATGTTGTGTTTTCATTTTCATTAAATTCTAAAAAGTCTTTGATTTCTTCCTTATTTTTTTCTTTGACCAAGGTATCATTGAGTAGAGCATTGTTCAGTTTCCATGTGTATGTGGGCTTTCTGTTGTTTTGTTGCTATTGACTGTTGCTGCCAGCAGCTACAGTGAATCAGGTCCTGGAAGAGAAGCTAAGGGATGGATGGGGAAGCTGTGAAAAGAATGAGGGCCAGGACAATAGTTTACTGATAGCAGCCGAAACTTTAACGGAGGTCAGACCATTTAACAGTTTGGGCAAGCCTCTCCTCCCAGCCTCCGGGGGTGAGTTCCAGGGAAGTAGTCTGGCTGTTCAATGAGTGTTGGCAGGGAAGTAGTCTGGCTGTTCAATGAGTGTTCGCTTCAATGCTCAGGCATCTGGGCAGGTCACTTGCTTAATTCAGGAATTCATAGACCTGGAGGAACAATGAACTTAACCTTCACTCTAAGTGTTCCACCCTAGGTGGAGCAGGATCCTGACTAGCACTGGAATCCCTGCTCAACTTAGGCTAGGAGAAGTTGAGCTTGACCAATGTCAAGTTCACTCTGAGCACTCCACCCTAGGATAAAAATTCCTGCTGTAACCTACTTCCCTATTATACCCTAATATCATATTCCTGCCTGAAGCCCTTGTCCTTGGCCAATGTCAAGTTCCTACCATGTGGCATGACACCCCAATATGGCTCTGTACAATTGAAGACCACTTTTACTCCGTAGTGATGTGATAGGAGGCATGGGATTAGTTCAATCTTCTTATATTTGTTGAGGTCTGTCTTGTGACCAATTATATGATCGATTTTGGAGAAGGTACCACGAGAAAAAAAGGTATATTCTTTTGCTTTAGGATGAAATGTCCTATATGTGTCTGTTAAATTCGATTGGTCCAAAGCTTCAATTAGTTTCACTGTGTCCCTGTTTAGTTTCTGTTTTCCTGATTGGTCCATTGAGGAGAGTGGAGTGTTGAGGTCACCCACAATTATTGTGTTAGGTGCAATGTGTGCTTTGACCTTTAGTAAAGTTTCTTTTATGAATGAGGGTGCCCTTGCATTTGAAACATAGATGTTCAGAATTGAGAGTTCTTCTTGGTGGATTTTTCCTTTGACCAGCAAGAAGTGTCCTTCCCTGTCTCTTTTGATGACTTTGGGTTGAAAGTCAATTTTATCTGATATTAGTGAAGGACCCCCCCTCTTTTGGGAGATCAAGTCTCGGGATGGTGCACACCCAAGAAAACATGAGAGACCGGCTTGATGCAAGGACAGGAGGCAGTTTATTATCAGAGCTCCGGGCTGACCTGTATCTCACGCAGGAGATAGAGGTGTCAATCCCCAGGCTCAAAAGCCAGGGGTTTGTATAGGAAAAGTCAGGGGATTTGGCACGCTTTCACATGATTGGTTGATACAAACATTGGCGGGAGGAATTGGCGCACAGTTACATCAGGAGGCAGTACATGCACATGGGTGCATCAGCAATGTAGGAGGGCGGGCAGCTTATCTTTGTTAGCAGGCAGTCTGGCTAACATCAAACTATATCAAAGAAGCGGGGCACAGAATGCCACCAGTCCAGATGGCTCATGACTCAGTGGAGATTGTCCTGGCATGTCCCTTATCTTTATGGTCAGTCAGTTCCTGGAATAACTTAACAGCCTTGTCTCAGGCCTGTCCGGGCATGGTCGGCATTATACTGTTCTGTTCCCTTCTCTAGGTCTTGTTCACTGCCTTAATTATGGATTCTTAGAAGTTCTAACTCATTTCATCCCCCTCTTCTTCTACTGTGTAATTCTAATCTTAGAATGTAAAAATTGGTATCTTCATATGGGGAATGGTAATCATATCCTTCTATTTTAACTATGGGTTGATACTGGCGTTGGAGAACCATAAGCTGCACTGCATTTATCCTATCCCTAACGAAAGCAAGTCCCTTATTTATCAAGCAAGGGCCAAAGATTAAAACCAAACATATAAAAAGAATAGGTCCCGCAAGGGCAGAAAATAATGTGGTCATCCATGGAGACTTGGAGTACCATGATTCACACCATCCCTGTTGTTCTCCTCGTTCTCGCTTTCTCTTTTCATGTCTTTCTCTTCATTTCTGCACAGAATCTCTGACTACTCCTGTGTGGTCCACAGAAAAACAGCATTCTTCTTTTAAGGCTGCACACAGTCCTCCTTCTTTTAAAAATAACAAATCTAAACCTCTTCTATTTTGTAACACTACTTCAGATAAGGAGGTCAGAGATTTCTCTAAGGCATTAATGGATTTTTCCAGCATCTCTAAGTCTTCATTTACCGCTTCCTTTAGAGTCTGAAAATACTGAGCTCCTTGTGTTCCTTCAACTAGGGCTGTTACACCCGTCCCTACTCCCACCACAAGACCAGCTTCCAGCATCATAGCTGGAGTTAGGGAAACTGGCTCTCTCTCTATTCTCTCACTGGTATACTTATCTTCTAGGTAGGAAGCAGGGTGATAATACACTCGGGCTAGAAGCTGAACCATGACACAGAAATCACGAGAAGGGTCACAAACACTAGTTGATATGCAGTGGGTAAGCCCTGTGTTACAGGCCCACCAGCCAACTGGAGATGGTACAAGGTAATAGCTAGTATCTGTCCTGCCCACAGAGTGAGTTCGGCCACATAGATGATGGTGGGAAGGGGGAGGTGTCCCTATGCAAAGACCGGGGCTCTCCCCTGACACTGTCATGTCAGTCATGGTTAACTTCTTTCCCATCCCCCAGGAGCAGGAAGCATGATTACTGGTTTTATTGAAATCCCCATTGTAAGCAATTCCTTCATAGTAAGGGGGGCTGGAGGATAAGCATAACCAGCGGTCTATAGTGGCATCTGGATTGGTGCTGTTAAGGGCATAGACAGCTCCTCTAACCAGGTTTAACAGTCTCTGCCCCTTTGAGGGATATCTAGGGATTATGGCCGAGGGTCTGTCAGGAATGACAGTGTTAAGGGATTTTACAGGGACAGATGGGACAGTTATAGGGGTCAGAGGCTTGGACCTGGCAGGAGGACCCTGTTCTGGGAGGATCTTGTTGGGTCTGATGGGCACACTGGGATGGTTCTCTACTGTCAGTTTGATTTTGAAAATCAATCCAGGATCTGTTCCTGAGGCATGCACTTGCAAACCACAACTGTTTCCCCTAAACCAGCTCTGACGCTCTTGTCTCCCTTTGTTAGTGAATTTTATAAGTATCTGGATACAATATTTACCTTTGCAAACTCCATTGGGGCTGTTGCTATGGGCACACCCATTCTCAGGGTATTTAGAACTGTCTCTCTCGCCCTGGTTTGACTTATCATAGCTACCATTCCTCTTTACTGTGATCAGGTCCCAAGAAGAGGGTGGATTCCAGTAAATATCTCCCGCGGTTTCACAACCCCATGCAGCACAATAGAAATCAGATGCCCCTATGCTGGAAGTTCCTGACTTGTCCTTGGACGGGGCATACATAAAATGCCGCAGAGGAAGGTTGGACAGGTAGAACAGCCCTGAGCACCCATATGTGTTCCCAATCCCTCCTGTGATGCTCTGCTTTTCAGCTGGTGGTTCAGGAGGTCAGTGTGGTCAGGGATATCCCAGGAAAGTGATCCTGCTGCTAACTTACAAATATCAGGCATGAGGTCGGGCCACCAAGTCCAAGGGGGGTGTACAGTGGTTGAGGGGCTGCAGATAAAGTTTGTGAAAGTTTCAGAGTGCTCAGGGACTGGTGGCTTTGGTTTGGACACTTCACCTAAAATTAGATACTCTGGGTGTTTTCCTTTTCAGGGGTTGCAGACAAACTCTGTAAGTATTTCAGAGTACTCAGGGACTGGTGGCTTTTGTGCAGACTCTTCTCCTAAAATTAGATAACTTGATGATGGTCCTTTTGAGGGTCTTCAGATAACGTTTGTGAAAGTCTCAGGGTACTCAGTGACTAGTGTCTTTTTGTCTTTGGACACTTCACCTAAAATTAGGTTAACCTGGGTGTTTTCCATTTCAGGGTCTGCAGACAAACTGAGTAAATGTTTTAGAGTACATAGGGACAGGTGGATTTTGTTCTGTCTTTGCACCTAATATTAGGGTAACCTGCTTATTATCCATTTTGGGAGCTGCAGATAAACTTTTTAAGTCTTTGAGAGTGCCCAGTGACTGGTGAGTTTTGTTAGGACACTTCACCTAAAATTAGGATAACCTGGATGTTTTCCTTTTCAGGGGTTGCAGGTAAACTCTGTAAATATTTCAGAGTCTTCAGGGACTGGTGGCTTTTGTTCTGTCTTTTCCCCTGATATTAGGTAACCTGGGTATTATCCTTTTTGGGAGCTGCAGATACTTTTTAAATCTTTGAGAGTGCTCAGGGACTGGTGAGTTTTGTTCAGACACTTCATCTAAAATTAGGATAACCTGGGAATGGTCCTGTTGAGGGACTGCAGATAAAGTTTGTGAAAGTTTCAGAGTGCTCAGGGACTGGTGGCTTTGGTTTGGACACTTCACCTAAAATTAGGATAACCTGGATGTTTTCCTTTTCAGGGGTTGCAGGTAAACTCTGTAAATATTTCAGAGTCTTCAGGGACTGGTGGCTTTTGTTCTGTCTTTTCCCCTGATATTAGGTAACCTGAATATTTTCCTTTTTGGGAGCTGCAGATAAACTTTTTAAATCTTTGAGAGTGCTCAGGGACTGGTGAGTTTTGTTCAGACACTTCATCTAAAATTAGGATAACCTGGGAATGGTCCTGTTGAGGGACTGCAGATAAAGTTTGTGAAAGTTTCAGAGTGCTCAGGGACTGGTGGCTTTGGTTTGGACACTTCACCTAAAATTAGGATAATCTGGGTGTTTTCCTTTTCAGGGGTTGCAGACAACTCTGTAAATATTTCAGAGTGCTCAGGGAATGGTGTCTTTTGTTTGGACACTTCACCTAAAATTA
The DNA here is from genome assembly GCF_947179515.1 of Apodemus sylvaticus. NCBI lineage: Eukaryota > Metazoa > Chordata > Mammalia > Rodentia > Muridae > Apodemus > Apodemus sylvaticus. Next base: position 96,934,083 of record NC_067495.1, on the reverse strand, counting down.
GGATAATCTGGGTATTTTCCTTTTCAGGGGTTGCAGACAAACTCTGTAAATATTTCAGAGTGCTCAAGGACTGGTGGCTTTTTTTTCTGATGTTTCTGCTAAAATTGTGGTAACCAGTGTATTGTCCTGTTCAGGAGCTGCAGATAAACTTTTTAAATCTCTGAAAGTGCTCAGGGAGTGGTGTCTTTTGTGCAGACACTTCACCTAAAATTAGGATAACTAGGGGAAGGTCCCTGTGACCTGTCTTCAGGTCAAATTTGCCAAAGTCTCAGGATGCTCAGGGACTTTTTGTGGACACTTCACCTAAAATTAGCTTAACCTGGGTGTTTTCCTTTTGCGGGGCTGCAGACAAACTTGATATATGTGTCAGAGAGCTCAGGGATTGGTTAGTTTTGTATTGCTTTTTCCCCTAAAATTAGCATAATCTGGGGCGGCTGCTGTTGAAGAGTCATAAATATACTTGTAGATGTTTCAGAATGCTCAGGGACTGGTGGCTTTTGTACAGACACTTCACCTGAAATTAGGGTATCATGGTTGTTTTCCTTTTGAGGGGCTGCAGACAAACTCAGTAAATGTTTCAGAGTACTCAGGGACTGCTGGCTTTTGTTCTGATGTTTCCCCTAAAATTGTGGTAACTAGGGTATTTTCCTGTTCAGGAGCTGCAGATAAACCTGGTAACCGAGTCATAAAAGAATATACATGGAATGCAATCTCTGATAAGTGGATATTAATTAGCCCAGAAACCCTCAATACACAAGGCACAAATCGCATAAAAAATGACTCCCATGTAGAAGTATGGAGAGGGTCCTGATCCTGGAAAGGATTGACCTAGCATTGGAGGGGAATATAAGGACAGAGAATAAAAGGAGGGAGGTGATTGGAGAATGGATGGACAGAAGAAGGTTTATGGGATATATGGGGAGGGGGGATCCGAGAAAGGGGAAATCATTTGGAATATAAACAAAGAATATAGAAAATAAAAATATTTTAAAAAAAAAAGTAAGATTATTGGTTTTCTGCCGCCCCGTGGCTGTAAAGAGAACTGCATCAGTGTGAGTCAGACTCTATGGCTGACAGGGAGAGAACCTAGACTGTGAACTGGACTTGATAGGACCTTACATCTGGAGTTTGCAGCATCTTCCTCCTCCGTATATTTTCATGGCACATAACGATTCATACCTTAGGCATATCTAATACACCCCAGAGATTGGAACCCGATCCTAGTCTGAGGCGAAGATAAAGAATAGACATGATGGAGCTATAGAAGCTAGGATGAGTCTAAACAGGAACACACAGCTGCAGGCACACACAGAGCACACAGAGGAAAATCCATTTGTGCATCTCATTCATTTGTTCCATGAAACTCAAACAATACTGTCACTATGTATAGAAAATATATACATGTACATCCTCTATCAAATGTGTGTGTGTGTGTGTGTGTGTGTGTGTGTGTGTGTGTGTGTACATGCATGCAGCAGGAGGAAGAACAGAGCCTCCAGTTTTGCAAGTCAGGTGCCATTTTCCTTAGACAAGGTTTGTCACTGGCCTGGGACACCCCAGCTTGTCTAGGCTGACTGCTCAGCAATACCTGGGAATCTGGGTCTCTACATTCACAGGCAAGCATGTGCTGCCACACCCATTTTATTCCTCCTGGGCATGGAACCAAGGTTCTCCTGCTCACAGTGTTATCACTTTACTGCCTTATTCTGTTCTCAATCAGAGAACAAGTATTTTTCCCCTTCCCCGATATACATTTTCAAACAACAGTCAAAAGCACATACGACCATAAGTAAACTGATATTAGGCCTGAACCCTTCCTTTAGACCAAAGGGCTGCCTTCCCTGGGATGCCCTGACAGTGAGTTGTGGGCCACACATACCTGCACTGAATGGTGATAAAAGCACTCCCCCTTTAGGCTATTCTACAGTTTAATGTGTGTGGTAGCACAGGGTGCTTTCTCACATGGGACCACAACTCCACAGAACAACTGCCTCTGGTCAGAAGGAAGGGAAGACAAAGGACCTGACTTACCTATCATGTCCCTTGTGATCTTGTCACTCTTGCTCTGTCTATGTGCCGACAGGACTCCACGTGACACTTGTTCTTGTCTGGAGCTGGTATGCATGGGGAGTCCACAGGATTCTCTCATGTTACACTAGGAGGCAGAGAAAGGAGAAGGCAAGCCCATGGGAGAGAGAGGGAAGGAGATGAGGAAGCACATGAAGTACAGGGATGGCGAATTCTGAGTGCATTCAGACAAGGGGATGTTGTGCACTTGATTCTTCTATGTGCCTCTCACAGGTCCTCCCTACACACACACACACACACACACACACACACACACATGCACACACATGCACACCTCCACCAGAGATTCATTATGTAAACGTAAATATATACAGTCTCCTCTTTCATGACTTCTGCTTCTTGACTCAAGTTCTCCTGCATTTCTTTAATTTTTTTTTTTTTTTTTTTTTTTTTTTTTTTGCGTTTCTTCTTTATTGGCTTCTATCTCTTGAGCCTTATTCTCCTGCATTTCTTGAAGTGATTTTTCTGTTTCCATTATACGGGTTTCTAGCTTATTCATGTTCCCCTGTATTTCTTTAAGAGATTCATTTATATCCTTTTTGTGTTCTTCTAGCAGCATCATGATCAGTGATTTTAAATCCAAATCTTGTTTCTCTGGTGTGTTGGCATAACCAGGACTTGCTGATGTTGGAGAGTTTGGTTCAGATGCTGCCATATTGCCTAGATTTCTGTTAGTAGCGTTCCTGCGTTTGCCCATTGCCATCTTGTTCTCTGGAGTTAGTTGGTCTTGTCCTTGGCTGGTGTTTGGGCCTCCTGAGGGGCTCTGGGGCTATTACTGCAACACTATATGGCTGGGTTTCCCCTGTAGCTGATTGCTAATGTGCTGTCTTCCTCTTGGGTGCCCTTGCAGCTCTAGTGTGCTTTGCCCCAGATTGTGTCTGTAAACCAGATGGAGCACGTTTGCACCTTCAGGGAGTGCTGATGGTGTATGCTGCCGGGACCTTTTCCGCGTGCTGATCACTCTGCTGGGCAGCCGATCTCCCAACCGGGTTGGTGCACACAAGGCTAGCCTGGCTGCTCAGGCCCTGGGTCCAGGTAAAAGCATGGGAGGCCAAGGTCCTAGCAAAGTTCCCCTCGGGCTATGACTGTTAATTGGGTCTGTCAGGTGGCCAGGATGGCAGGCGTGTGCTAGCGCTCCCTGAAAGTGCCTGGAGAGTCTGCTGGGCTAACAACCTCCTGGGCGGGTTGACACAGAGATGGCCCACCAAACCGCCCAGTTCTTGGGGTCAGTCTAGGGACTGTTGGGGCCTAGACCCCCGCTTTGTTAGCCTCAGGCTATGCCTGTTAGCCGGCTTTGCCTGCTAGAGCTCTCTGGTGTCCTGTAGGCAAAATGGCGGTGCGCGTGACGGCCCGGGCAAAAAAATAAAAAACCTCCTGGCTGGGTTGGCACCCCGATGGCCCCCCAAACAGCCCAGGGCCTGGGTGCAGGCCAACGCCCGTCGGGCTTAGACCCCTCGATGTTGGCCTCGGGTTATCTTTGTGTATCTCAGTCTGTCCAATCTCTCTGGAGTCCTAAACCAAGATGAAATTCTTAGGCAAATGGATGGAGCTGGAGAACATCATACTAAGTGAGGTAACCCAGACTCAAAAGGTGAATCATGGTATGCACTCACTAATAAGTGGATATTAACCTAGAAAACTGGAATACCCAAAACATAATCCATACATCAAATGAGGTACAAGAACAATGGAGGAGTGGCCCCTTGTTCTGAAAAGACTCAGTGAAGCAGTATAGAGCAAAATCAGAGTGGGGAAGTGGGAAGGAGTGGGTGGGAAAACAGGGGGAGGGAAGTGGACTAATGGGACTTTTGGGGAGTGGGGGTCCAGAAAAGGGGAAATCATTTGAAATGTAAATAAATTTATCAATAAATTAAAAAAATACATACAGTCATAACTGTACTAAATTTTTGTTTATACGTGGGTGTTCATGTGTGTGTGTGTGTGCCTGTGTGTGAGTGTTCTTGTGTGAGTACAAACATGAAAATGGCATACTAAAAGTGTGAAGGCCAGTGGACAATATTTTTTAGATTCAGTTGTCTCCTACAACCTTCTTTACAGGCACGGTTTCTCTTCTTTCTGCTGCTGTAGTATACTGCATTTATTATACTACATGTATTATATTATGTGTTCCATGTATTCCAGGCTACCTGGCATGCCAGATTTTAGCTAATTCTTGTGCCCATGTATCCCATCTTGCAGTAGGAGTCCTGAGATTACAGATTGTGAGGACCACATGTGCCCTTTCCCCTGATTTGTTAGAAATGAACTCAGATCATGAAGTGTGCTTCAAAAGAAGTGCTTGTACTTGCTGAGCCTCCTGCAAGTTAAAAATGTTATCTTCTCCGCTCCATAATCAACTTTAAAATTCTAACTGAAAAGTGTCTCTTTCTTCTTCCTTTTCAGATACCAGTGATAACCTGAGCCTTCCTGTCCTGACACTCTGGAAATTCTTCCTTTTATGAAGGGCTTCAGCCTGCTTCTCCTCTACCTCTAGCACAGCTACTTACTGACTCGCTTGGTGCACCTGCTTGCTGTCTTGGACCCTAACTCCAAAGGGATGACTTTCTCTGTTTCTCTTATCCCTCTCTTCTTCTTTCCCAACAGCTAACAAAGCTTATAGTCTGTCTACTTGTTGTGTTTTCTTTGCAAAATGGTAGGTTATTCTTGAGATTAAACAAAAAGCCAATTGTTCACTGTGCAAAATAAGAGAATATTTAAATGTCAAGTGGAAATGAATGTGCTAGGAAAATACAGCCCAAGAAGAGTTGCATAGTTTGTGACTATGACCTCAACAATAAAGAGGCAGAGGCTGAAAAAAAAGGAAGCAGATGCTGAAAGATCACAAAATGTTCAAAGTCAGCCTGCTCTACATAGTGAGTTGCAGGCCATCTAGGAGTATATGTATAATAGCACCAAACCACAGAATAGTCGAACCCGGGACCCCAATGTGTTCAAGGCATGGTGCTCTACTGCTAAGCTATATCAAGAGGCCAGTGAGTAGAGTGATTACAGCCAATATCAACATAAAATGACTGAAGCTGCCTTTAAAGGGCATGTAAGGATGTGCATCATGTCTTTGTGCACGATTTATGGCTTCTAGTTTATTATTTTATGGAGTTTTTCTGTTATTTCTTCTAGGACAAAAGAATATTTTTTTTATTCGATATATTTTTTATTTACATTTCAAATGATTTCCCCACTCCCAAAGAGTCCCGTAAGCCCCCTTCTCTCCCCCTGTCCTCCCACCCACCCCTTCCCACTTCCCCGGTCTAGTTTTGCTGAATACTGCTTCATTGAGTCTTTCCAGAACAAGGGGCCACTCTTCCTTTCTTCTTGTACCTCATTTGATGTGTGGATTATGTTTTGGGTAATCTAGGTTTCTAGGTTAATATCCACTTATTAGTGAGTGCATACCATGATTCACCTTTTGAGTCTGGGTTACCTCACTCAGTATGATGTTCTCTAGCTCCATCCATTTACCTAAGAATTTCATGAATTCGTTGTTTCTAATGGCTGAATAGTACTCCATTGTGTAGATATACCACATTTTTTGCATCCACTCTTCTGTTGAGGGATACCTGGGTTCTTTCCAACACCTGGCAATTATAAATAGGGCTGCTATGAACATAGTAGAGCATGTATCCTTATTACATGGTGGGGAATCCTCTGGGTATATGCCCAGGAGTGGTATAGCAGGATCTTCTGGAAGTGAAGTGCCCAGTTTTCGGAGGAACCGCCAGACTGATTTCCAGAGTGGTTGTACCAATTTGCAACCCCACCAGCAGTGGAGGAGTGTTCCTCTTTCTCCACACCCTCTCCAACACCTGCTATCTCCTGAATTTTTAATCTTAGCCATTCTGACTGGTGTAAGGTGAAATCTCAGGGTTGTTTTGATTTGCATTTCCTTAATGACTAATGATGTTGAGCATTTTTTAAGATGCTTCTCCGCCATCCGAAGTTCTTCAGGTGAGAATTCTTTGTTTAACTCTGTACCCCATTTTTTAATAGGGTTGTTTGGTTTTCTGGAATCTAACTTCTTGAGTTCTTTATATATATTGGATATTAGCCCTCTATCTGATGTAGGATTGGTGAAGATCTTTTCCCAATTTGTTGGTTGCCGATTTGTCCTCTTGATGGTGTCCTTTGCCTTACAGAAACTTTGTAATTTTATGAGGTCCCATTTGTCAATTCTTGCTCTTAGAGCATACGCTATTGGTGTTCTGTTCAGAAACTTTCTCCCTGTACCGATGTCCTCAAGGGTCTTCCCCAGTTTCTTTTCTATTAGCTTCAGAGTGTCTGGCTTTATGTGGAGGTCCTTGATCCATTTGGATTTGAGCTTAGTACAAGGAGACAAGGATGGATCAATTCGCATTTTTCTGCATGCTGACCTCCAGTTGAACCAGCACCATTTGTTGAAAAGGCTATCTTTTTTCCATTGGATGTTTTCAGCCTCTTTGTCGAGGATCAAGTGGCCATAGATGTGTGGGTTCATTTCTGGATCTTCAATCCTGTTCCATTGATCCTCCTGCCTGTCACTGTACGAATACCATGCAGTTTTTAACACTATTGCTCTGTAGTATTGCTTGAGGTCAGGGATACTGATTCCCCCAGAATTTCTTTTGTTTCTGAGAATAGTTTTAGCTATCCTGGGTTTTTTGTTATTCCAGATGAATTTGGTAATTGCTCTTTCTAACTCTGTGAAGAATTGAGTTGGGATTTTGATGGGTATTGCATTGAATCTGTATATTGCTTTTGGCAAAATGGCCATTTTAACTATATTGATTCTACCGATTCATGAGCATGGGCGGTTTTCCCATTTTTTGAGGTCCTCTTCCATTTCCTTCTTCAGAGTCTTGAAGTTCTTGTCATACAGATCTTTCACATGTTTGGTAAGAGTCACCCCAAGATACTTTATACTGTTTGTGGCTATTGTGAAGGGGGTCATTTCCCTAATTTCTTTCTCAGCCTGCTTATCCTTTGAGTATAGGAAGGCCACTGATTTGCTTGAGTTGATTTTATAACCTGCCACTTTGCTGAAGTTGTTTATCAGCTGTAGGAGCTCTCTAGTGGAGTTTTTTGGGTCACTTAGGTAGACTATCATGTCGTCTGCAAATAATGATAGTTTGACTTCTTCCTTTCCAATTTGTATCCCTTTGACCTCCTTATGTTGTCGAATTGCCCGAGCTAGTACCTCAAGTACAATATTGAAAAGATAAGGAGAAAGGGGGCAGCCCTGTCTAGTCCCTGATTTTAGTGGGATTGCTTCAAGTTTCTCTCCATTTACTTTGATGCTGGCTACCGGTTTGCTGTATATTGCTTTTACTATGTTTAGGTATGGGCCTTGAATTCCTGTTCTCTCCAAGACTTTAAGCATGAAAGGATGCTGAATTTTGTCAAATGCTTTTTCAGCATCCAATGAAATGACCATGTGGTTTTGTTCTTTGAGTTTGTTTATGTAGTGGATTGCATTGATGGATTTCCGTATATTGAACCAACCCTACATTCCCGGGATAAAGCCTACTTGATCATGGTGGATGATCGTTTTAATGTGTTCTTGGATTCGGTTGGCAAGAATTTTATTGAGTATTTTTGCATCGATGTTCATAAGGGAAATTGGTCTGAAGTTCTCTTTCTTTGTTGGATCTTTGTGTGGTTTTGGTATCAGAGTAATTGTGGCTTCGTAGAAGGAATTGGGTAGTGTTTCTTCTGTTTCTATTTTGTGGAATAATTTGAAGAGTATTGGTGTTAACTCTTCTTTGAAGGTCTGATAGAATTCTGCAGTGAAACCATCTGGTCCTGTGCTTTTTTTGGCTGGAAGGCTTTCTATGACTCCTTCAATTTCTATAGGCATTATGGGACTGTTTAGATGATCTATTTGGTCCTGATTTAATTTTGGTATTTGGTATCTGTCAAGGAAATTGTCCATTTCCTCCAGATTCTCCAGTTGTGTTGAGTACAGGCTCTTGTAGTAGGATCTCATGATTTTTTGGATTTCCTCAGTTTCTGTTGTTATATCTCCCTTTTCATTTCTAAGTTTGTTAATTTGGATACTTTCTCTGTGCCCTTTGGTCAGTCTGGCTAAGGGTTTATCTATCTTGTTGATTTTCTCAAAGAACCAGCTCCTGGTTTTGTTGATTCTTTGTATGGTTCTCTTTGTTTCTACTTGATTGATTTCAGCCCTGAGTTTGATGATTTCCTGCCTTCTACTCCTCCTGGGTGAAATAGCTTCTTTTTGTTCCAGGGCTTTCAGGTGTGTCATTAAGCTGGTAATGTAAGCTCTCTCCATTTTCTTTTTGGAGGCACTCAGGGCTATGAGTTTTCCTCTTAGCACTGCTTTCATTGTGTCCCATAGATTTGGGTATGTTGTGTCTTCATTTTCATTGTGTTCTAAAAAGTCTTTAATTTCTTTCTTTATTTCTTCCTTGACCAATGTATCATTGAGTAGAATATTATTCAGTTTCCACGTATATGTGGGTTTTCTGTTGTTTTTGTTGCTATTGAAGACCACTTTTACTCCATAGTGATCTGATAGGAGGCATGGGATTAGTTCTATCTTCCTATATTTGTTGAGGTCTGTCTTGTGACCAATTATATGGTCGATTTTGGAGAAGGTACCATGAGGTGCTGAGAAAAAGGTATATTCTTTTGCTTTAGGATAGAATGTTCTATATATATCTGTTAAATCTAATTGGTCCAAAGCTTCAATTAATTTCATTATGTCCCTGTTTAGTTTCTGTTTTCCTGATCGGTCCATTGAGGAAAGTGCAGTGTTGAAGTCACCCACAATTATTGTGTTAGGTGCAATGTGTGCTTTGAGCTTTAATAAAGTTTCTTTTACGAATGAGGGTGCCCTTGCATTTGGAGCATAGATGTTCAGGATTGAGAGTTCTTCTTGTTGTATTTTTCCTTTGATCAGCAAGACGTGTCCCTCTGGATCTCTTTTGATGACTTTGGGTTGAAAGTCAATTTTATCTGATATTAAAATGGCTACTCCAGCTTGTTTCCTGAGACCATTTGCTTGTAAAATTGTCTTCCAGCCTTTTACTCTAAGGTAGTGTTTGTCTTTGACCCTTAGGTGTGTTTCCTGTAAGCAGCAAAATGTAGGGTCCTGTTTACGTATCCAGTCAGTTAGTCTATGTCTTTTTATTGGGGCATTGAGTCCATTGATGTTAAGAGATATTAAGGAATAGTGATTGTTACTTCCTGTCATTTTTGACGTTATTTTTAAAATTTGATTGCTTAACTTCTTTTGGGTTTGATGAAAGGTTACTTTCTTGCTTTTTCCAGGGTGAAGTTTCCCTCCTTGTATTGGTGTTTTCCTCCTATTATCCTTTGTAGGGCTGGGTTTGTGGATAGATATTGGGTAAACTTGGTTTTGTCATGAAATATCTTAGTTTCTCCATCTATGGTGATTGAGAGTTTTGCTGGATATAGTAGTTTTGGTTGGCATTTGTGTTCTCTTAGAGTCTGCATGAGATCTGCCCAGGACCTTCTAGCCTTCATAGTCTCAGGTGAAAAGTCTGCTGTGATTCTGATAGGTCTTCCTTTATATGTTACTTGGCCTTTTTCTCTTACTGCCTTTAATATTCTTTCTTTGTTTAGTACATTTGGTGTTTTGATTATTATGTGACGGGAAGTATTTCTGTTCTGGTCCAGTCTGTTTGGAGTTCTGTAGGCTTCTTGTATATTCATGGGCATCTCTCTCTTTAGGTTAGGGAAGTTTTCTTTCATAATTTTATTGAAGATATTTGCTGGCCCTTTAAGCTGTAAATCTTCACTCTCATCTATGCCTATAATCCTTAGGTTTGGTCTTCTCATTGTGTCCTGGATTTCCTGGATATTTTGGGTTACAAGCTTTTTGCTTTTTGCATTTTCTTTAACTGTTGAGTCCATGGTTTCTATGGTATCTTCAGCGTCTGAGATTCTTTCTTCTATCTCTTGTATTCTGTTGTTGATATTTGCATCTATGTCCACTGATTTCTTCCCAAGGCTTTCTATCTCCAAAGTTGTCTCCCTTTGAGTTTTCTTAGTTGTTTCGCCTTCTGATTTTAGATCCTGGATTGTTTTGCTTAGCTCCTTCACTTGCTTGTTTGTGCTTTCCTGTAATTCTTTAAGAGATTTTTGTGTTTCCTCTATCATGACCGCAGCCTGTTGACCAAAGTTCTCCTGTATTTCTTTAAGTGTTTTTTTGTGTTTCCTCCTTATTGGCTTTTGTATTCTCCTGGATTTCTTTCAATGATTTTTGTGTTTCCCTTGCAAGGGCTTCTAACTTTTGATCCATTTTCTCCTGAAATTCTTTAAGTATGTCCTTCATGTGTTCCTGTACCAGCATCATGACCAGTGATTTTAAATCCAAATCTTGTTTTACTGGTGTGATGGGGTATCCAGGACATGCTGGTAAAGGAGAATTGGGTTCAGATGTTGCCATATTGCCTTGATTTCTGTTAGTGACGTTCCTGCGTCTGCCTTTTGCCATCTAGTTCTTACTGGTGTTAGTTGGTGTTGTCAATGCTGGACTCACCAGTGCAAGCTGCCCCTTCCCAGGTGGCCTCTGGTGCACAGCTTACCTCCTGCACTGCCTGGAGACAGGGTGTTGTTGTCCAGGCTGTTTAGACCCCGAAGCAGACACCTGAAGGCTCCTGCTGGGGCCTGCTGGATTCACTGGAGCACACCAACTTCTCCCTGCTGGCCGCCTGGAAGCCCCACCTGCCTCTTTCAGGACTTAGGAGATGTGGTGTTGCCGCTCATGCTGATCTGGATCCGGAAGCGTAGAGGCTACTGCCAGAGGCCTCAGGACCGAAATCTAGGCTCTCTCCCGCTGGCCGCCCGGAAGCACCACCTGCCTCCTTCAGGACCTGGAGATGTGGCACTGCTGCTCAGGCCGATCTCTCCCGCTGGCCGCCCGGAAGCACCACCTGCCTCCTTCCGGACCTGGAGATGTGGCACTGCTCCTCAGGCCGATCTGGATCCGGAAGTGGAGTGGTCGGAGGGCTACCACCAGAGGCCTCAGGACCGAAGCCCAAGCTGGAACGAGCTGTGCTGTGAACTCCCAGACTGCCTCTAAAGAATATATTTTTAATGAAAAGAAAATAGTACTAAGAACAGGAAATTTTGTGTTCTTTGAGACATGGCATACACACAATAAATTGAGGGTGTTGGGTCAAATTAATTATAATGTGTTTCTGCAGGGTTAGTAAGATCAGGACAAGGTGGGCAGAGGTTGGGACCATGGCATTGCAAGGTTGGGTACACTGACAATTGGGTTTCCTTCACCCTCGTGTGCCTCCCTAGGAGGAAGGCTACCAGGAGCTCTCTGAGACTGAGGCTCCACGGCTGCTCCAATGCAGGTTTAAATGATCTCTTCAGCCTAAATGTGGATTTATAAAGGAACTGAGGGAGGATAAACCTTGAAGATCAGTCAGTGTCATGGGAACAGCATACAGAAGTGCCTTGATCCTGCTCCTGGAGGAAACAGTCTTTTGTCCTTTCCACTAGCTTAGAAGAACTCTAGTGAAGCCTTTGTCTTTCACTACTGGGTTCCCTGGATGTGCATTAGTATCAGCTGGCATTTGACAGTTTGAATCCCTGACATCCAGGGTGCAGAGTTATGTTGATGGTATGAAATCTATCCAGTTGAATGGTAAATGGCCACAAGAGGAAGGACATCTCAGAAGACTAACAAGTGGTACACTAGCCTAGGTGATGGCCACAGGACTGTGACAGGCATCATGGTTGCAAACACCTCTTATTCTGCTTCTGGAGAGTGCAGTCCCTGCATTGGACCATGGTCAGATTCTTTACATCCAACCCAGCATCAAAGGCTCTCTGTTCCCCAAGGTTGCTGTCCATGAGCACTCACTTTATCCTTTTTTATTTTTTTAATTTTAAAGTTATTTTTTTGTTTATTTTCATTCCAATCAATTTATGCCTTCCCACAGATCCTCATCCCATTCCTCCTCCCTGTTGCCTACAAGAAGGTGCTCACCCCATGCCTCCTCCTTCCTGGGCCCTCAAGTCTAGTAAGGATCAAGATCATTTTCTCCCACTGAGGCCAGACCAGACAGTCCTCTGCTGTATATGTGCCAGGGGCCTCAGATTGGGCCTGCATGCTCCTGTTTGATGTCTCAGTCTCTGGGATCTCCCTGGGAGTGTAGGTTAGTTGAGTCTTCTGCTCTTCCTATGTGGTCATTCTCTTTTTCAGGTTATTCAGTCCTTGACCAAATTCAACCTCAGGTTGAATCCAATGGTCAGGTGTAAGTATCTGCCTCTCTGTAAGTCAGCTGCTGGTAGGGCCTCTCTCAGGAAAGACTTGTCAGGGTTTGGTCTGTGAGCACACCATAGCATCAGTAATAGTGACAGACCTTGGTCACCCCCAGGAGATGGATCCCAAGTTGGGCTGGTCATTGGCAGCATTTCCCTCATTCTCTTCCCCAGTTTGGTTTCTGCGGTTCTTTTAGACAGGAACAATTCTGGATCAGAGTCTTGACTGTGGTATATTTACACTGTCTATCTAAAGGAGGTGGAATCTTTGAGTTCCCTCTTCCCTTTTTGGGGGTTTTGGCTAAGGTCAAATGATTCCTGAGAGTCTCTTACCTCCTAGGTCTCTTGTCCTATATAGATGGTTCCCCTACTTCCCATTTCCAGAGGATGCACATTTCCATTCATTCTCCTGGCCCTGTACAATACTCTCTTCTGTCCCCTCCATATCAGACCCTGTTCCTCCTTTCCTAGAGTAAGTCTACTGTGGACTCCCCTTGTAAACTTTGTATATTTTGTAAACTTTGTAAACCATCTAGACAGGAAAGCTGCCATGTCACATCTTGAGGAACTCCAGCAGCCAGGACACACCCCCAGACTTCCTTAACTGTCATTAGAGTGATTCCAGCCTTTGTAAAGTTCATAAAGTTTATCTCTAGCCTCTCATCAGAACCTGCCCCAGATCATGCTAATTTTAGGTGAAAAGTCTGAATGAAAGCCACCAACCCTGAGCATGAAAACCCACCAATCCAGGAACAGGAAAACTCACTAATCTCTGAGCTCCCCCAGACTCAGCACTTGAAATCCCACCATCACTCACAGTGGACATCTCCTCTCTAGAAAACTCAGTCCCCAAGGAAACACTTTACAAAGACTGTGTGTGTTTCTTTCCCAGTTATCAGCTCCCTCTTGGAAGGAGAGGAAGCCACTCCTGTATTTGTCTCTCCACAACCTGAACCCTCCCAACAGGTCTCTTTTATGAGATTTGCTGTCGGGTATGACTCTCCCACCTGAATTAAAACAAAAACAAGGAAAGAAGTGGAGTGGGGCTGAGGCTCCTGAGGTCCTCATCTCAGCTGTGGATACACACACCTCACCCATTCCCTCCCCACCCACTGGCCCTGTAGGGACAAAGCCTCTGGTGAGTCTTGCCTCTTAGCACCTGTCACTACAGTCCCTCTCCTAGGCCATGGTGAGAAGGGATTGACTCTTCTTTGAAGGAGATTATTGTAGAGTCCTCTAAGTTTCAGTAACACTTGACTAATCATACATCTAATGCAGACAGTTTCAAAGCAGGCCAAGGCCATCTCCTCCGACTAGCAGCAATCAATTGTGGACTTAGTACTGTTTTCTCAAGAGGTCTCTGGAGAGTTGAAGACAGCTGGTGGAGAGTAGTCTGCCTAGTTACTTTACATTTACCCACTGGACTATATGAAGTGAAAAATAGTGTGTGGCAAAGTTGAGGAAAAGATTACCAGCCTCCCAAAATTTTTAAAACAGTTTTTGAAGGCCTGAAAGTTAAGGAACATTTTAAAAGAGAATAGAGGTGTGTTCAACAAGTTACTGGAAACTTTGATGCCCTGAAAGATGAGAGCATATTGCTAATTCAGTAACATTATTATGAATTTGGCATTATACTGTTAACTGAACTATTAATCCAACATAAAATTGAGTTAAAATGGAGGAACCCGAATAATTCAGTATTATTTGTTATAGCTCTGTCAGGTTTTGAAGAGCAAATAATTATTTGCTCTTAATATTCTTATTTTCTTTTTATTGAAAATAGATTTTTTTTTGTCATACAAGAAATGACACAAAAAAATCTCCTAAAACACTAAAGTGGATGCCATGAATTTTACACAAAGACCTGATATGAATCCCTGGAAGCCTGTGAATTTTGCTTCAGTGTCTGTAAATTCATATATGAAGTGATCAGACTACTCACAGGTATGGGGATGTAGCTCAATGGTAGAGCACATGCTTTGCATGTATGGGGTACTGGGTTTGATTCCCTGCATCTCCATTTAATCTCTTCAACGTTGGATTTTTTATTTTCAGATCCTTTTCTACCCAAGGTGTCTCAGACTTTAACTTTTTGTTATGAAGTGATAGATTCATTGGTAATTATTGATGAAAGAACGAATCTAGGGCCATGACAACAATGTTGCTCTATGACATGACATTTCCATGGAGAACTCCACAGACTGGGGAGAACACTGTGGTCATGCCTCCAGGAATATGTTTTGTTCACAGCTTGAGTGAAGCTCTGCTTTCTGGCTGGTTGCAGTTTCCCTTGTGGGTAAGCTTTCTCAGGTTGGGGGCCTAGATAACAGGAGGGAATTAGTTCTACTTTAAGAGACTGGAAGAGAGGGTGGGGTGGAGCCATCCCTAGTTACTAAACAGAATGCTCATTGTGGTTGTCATGGAAACCTAGAGTCATTGTGGAAACCTTCTTCAGTGTGTACCTAGGAGAATATGTAGTGAAAGGAGCATTCTCTGGAGCCAGGCTTGTGGGTTCCCAGAGGTGAGCACTTGAATCTCCCTGAGGGTGGAAGACAGATGCTGGGATTCCAGACCCAAGGAGGCTCACTCCCACTTGGAGATTTGTGGTCAGTCTGTTGCTAGCAGAAGGAGAGGGATTGGGACCTTTCTGCCTCCTCAGAAGCTTTTGTACTAGGGTGCACTGAAGCTATTGTCAGAGTGTTCTTGTGGGGTCAGTTAGAGAAAGGAGATTGAACTGTGTGCATTCCTAATCAGTTAGAGCTCTCTCTCTCTCTCTCTCTCTCTCTCTCTCTCTCTCTCTCTCTCTCTGTCTCTCTCTCCCTGTCTCCCTCTCCCTCCCTTGTCACTCTCTCCCTCTCTCCCTCTTTTCTTTCCCTCTCCCCCATGTCCGTCTCTCTCTCCCCCCTCTACCCTCCCTCTCCCTCTCTTCTACCTCTCTCTCTCTCTCTCTCTCTCTCTCTCTCTCTCTCTCTCTCTCTCTCTCTCTCTCTCTCTCTTTCTCTCTCTCTCGTAATTTTCAGTTTTGCTTTGCTTTGAGAGAGCATTCCACTGTGTCATAACCTCAGTTCCTGGTGATGAGATTACAATTTTGGGGCACTGTGTGTGCTAGGGTTCAGTTTGAGATTCAAGTTGCATTCTTTTGTGGTATCTACTCTGCCATGTGACCATGATGTCTTCTAAGAATCCCTACAATGCTATTGCCTGCATATGGCACTAATGTCACTAATAAATCTCTTATAAAATGAACAATCCTATTCAATGTTCCTGGGAACAACAGAACACCTGAAACCTTTCAGAGTTTTCTATTTATCTGTTCTGAGTGAACTTTGGGACCTTTCTGCATGTTTCATAAAAATTCGTTATTGGATAGAGAGTTTTCAAACTTTCCTCTTAGCCATGGACTTAAACTTTCTCATTTTCTTTTTCACCCATGCATTTGGAACAGTGCAAGTTTCAGATTTTACAGATTTCACTTTCTCCAGTTCTCCAATTATGTTTTTTATTTGGTATCTTGTCTACAAAATCTTCACCTAACCTGCAGTGACAAGTAGTTTCTTCTACATGTTCTGTTACACATTTCATATATTTTTATATTTTTATATCTCTAATCTATTTTGAACTGTCTTTCCATGTAGTAGACTGCTGATTCTAATTTATATTTGTGGATGAGGATATACACTTACCTCAGCACTGTTTCCTGAAAGACCACCCTTTCTGCACAGAATTGAGTTTGTATATTTATGGAATACCAGTTGTCCAAGACGCCCGTCATGGAACATATTCTAATAATCCCAGAGCCTGAGGTGGGGGCATGTAGCAGGAATATATTCAATTCTTCTCAGCCCAGCCTACACACTAGCTTGATATGAGCATGAGATGCACTGAGAAATGTTGGCTCCAAATTAGCAGTTGTCTGTAAATGTGTGGATGTCAGTATGACTGTTGATTTCCATTTTTCTGGACTTGTCAACCTTAATTCCAATACCATTCTGGTTCAGTTACATTAGGTCTATATGGAGGTCTGTATTCAGACAATGTTCTTCTCTGACTTTCTTCTGATTCTTAGTTTTCATTTTCTATGCATGAATCTATGAAGTTTGACTTTAGAGACCCAATTAAAATAAATAGTATTATCTTATTCTTGTTGCATGAAACATGTAGAATAATTTTGAAACAATAGACATCTTACCACTAATGAATAGTCAGAGTCAAGAACATAATAGACTCTGGATTTGTGTATGTAGTTATTTAGGAATGTTTGGAGCCTTTCTAATGTATAAGCAGTATGCAGGTCTGTTGAGGTTCAATGTGATTCCATGTGCAAAACATATCCTGCCATGTCAAACAGACAGAGGGACCAAAGGACTCTGGATAAATTCTATTACATCAGATGTCCCAGAATGCTCACTGTTAGATTACTGGTCCTCACACGTGGTGCACATGTGGTGCGTGTCCAGCTCTTTCTGGAGTCATTGTTAATATTGTTCCTTCACAATCCTCCCATGCAGAGGTGAGTGTGTGCTACACCCCTTTATGCTCCAGGAGGGTAGTAGCACTTCCAGCCACTCACCCTGGGAATCGCCACCTACCTCAAATTTCACATGGCTAATTGATTTTATCTCCTGCGGGTCCTATGTCCATCTATCCATCTGAGTCTCTTTCTCCCCCTAAGTCATGCTGGTTCCTTTCTCCTCCCTCCTACTTCCTTGATTTGGCAACTCTAAGGGTCCAGCCTGTTCCTTTCTCCCCAACCATTACCTGCTGGAATCTTTATTGATCAATCAAAACCCAACTGGGTCACTTTTCAGTTAGAATTTAAAATGGATTATGGACCGGAGAAGATAACATTTTTAACTTGCAGGAGGCTCAGCAAGTACAAGCACTTCTTTTGAGGCATGCTTCATGATCTGAGTTCAGTTGTAACAAATCAGGGGAATGGCCACAAGTGGTCTTCATGATCTGTAATCTCAGGGTTCCTATAACAAGATGGGAGACATGGGCATAAGAATTACCAAAAATCTGACGAGCAAGGTAGCCTGGAATACATGGGGCACGTAATATAATACATGTAGTACAATAAATGCAGTATACTACAGTAGCTGAAAGAAGAGAAACCCTCCCTGTAAAGAAGGTTGGGGGAGACAGCTGAATCTAAAAAATATTGAATCCGGGTTTCCATGACAACAATAAATGCTCCTCCCCTCTCTCTGCTCAGGAACTAGGAATTCTCTGCCCATCCCTCCCTTTCTTTCTCTCAATGCAGAACTCATTCACTCTTGTTATCTGTCGCATTACAAAGCATAAGGGAAACTACCACCAGCCAGAAAGCAGAGCTTTACTCAAGCTGTGAATAAAACATTCCTAGAGACTTGCTAGGCCCAGGCTCAAATCACTAGACTAGGTCTCCATGGAAACATTGTCATGGTTATAGAGCAACATTGTTGCCCTGGTCATAGATGAGGTCTTTTATGTTCCTCAGGAGATTATGGAGATATGTTAGGTTGTGTCACCCTGTGTAAAATGAGACCCAAAGAGTCTAAAAACTTGGAGATGCCGGGAACCGAACCCGGGACCGCATGCATCCAAAGCATGGGCTCAAACCTCAGAGCTACATCTCCAGCCTGGCCACTTGCCAGGTTTATAGCCTATATCAATAATGAGTGACCAAAACTGCATTTATAGGGTTTGAAAGAATCTGCAGCACATCTTTATATGATTTGTTGCTTTCTAATTTATGATGTTTGTGGGATTTTTTTTTGCAATCTTTTCTTTTTTTTATTCGATATAATTTATTTACATTTCAAATGATTTCCCCTTTTCTAGCCCCCGACTCCCCGAAAGTCCCGTAAGTCCCCTTCTCTTCCCCTGTCCTCCCACCCACCCCTTCCCACTTCCCCGTTCTGGTTTTGCTGAATACTGTTTCACTGAGTCTTTCCAGAACCAGGGGCCACTCCTCCTTTCTTCTTATACCTCATTTGATGTGTGGATTATGTTTTGGGTATTCCAGTTTTCTAGGTTAATATCCACTTATTAGTGAGTGCATACCATGATTCACCTTTTGAGTCTGGGTTACCTCACTTAGTATGATGTTCTCTAGCTCCATCCATTTGCCTAACAATTTCATGAATTCATTGTTTCTAATGGCTGAATAGTAGCATAAGGGAAACTACCACCAGCCAGAAAGCAGAGCTTTACTCAAGCTGTGAATAAAACATTCCTAGAGGCGTGCATGGCCCAGGCTCTCCTCACTAGACTAGGTCTCCATGGAAACATTGTCATGGTTATAGAGCAACATTGTTGCACTTGTCATAGATGAGGTCTTTTATATTCCTCAGGATATTATGGAGATATGCTAGGTTGTGTCACTCTGTATAAAAAGAGACCCAAAAAGAAAAAGTAAAGATTTGGAGATGCCGGGAATCGAACCCGGGACCACATGCATCCAAAGCATGGGCTCAAACCTCAGAGCTACATCTCCAGCCTGGCAACTTGCCAGGTTTATAGCCTATATCAATAAAGAGTGAACAAAACTGCATTTGTAGGGCTTGAAAGAATCTGCAGCACATCTTTATATGATTTGTTGCTTTCTAATTTAAGATGTTTGTGGGATTTTTATGTTTTTCTTGTATGCGAATAGAATCTCTTTTCAATGAAAAGAAAATAGTATTAGCAACAAGAAATTCTGTGTTCTTTATAACACGGCATACATACAATACATTGAGAGGATTGTGTGAAATTAATTATAATGGCTTTCTGTAGGTTTAGTAAGAACCGGCCAGGGTGGGGCAGACCTTGGGAAGATGGCATTGCAAGGTTGGGTCCCTTATTGCTAGGGCAGCCCTTAGCCTTGTGTGCCTCCCTTGGGGGAAAGATACCAGGAGCTCTTGGGGAACGAGGCCGGCATTCCTTTACCATGTCATGGAGTGCCAAAGCTTGGAAATCCCTGGTTCTTGTTTGTTCCTTTATAATCCCCTTCCCCTGGATCTCTGGGCCTCTCTCCTATCCTGTTGTACCATCAGGAAGGTCAGTGGCCTGAGCTCAAGCTTGAATAAAGACTCTCATGTGCTTGCATAGGGTTCCTGGTGCTCTCTTTGGGGTTTTCATGATCTGGGTACAACACTGGGTCTTCAGGTAGAACTCTTTCCAGTTTTCTGAGGAACCACCAGATTGACTTCCACCAGCTTGCAATCCCACCAGCAAAGGAGGAGTGTTCGTCTTTCTCCACATCCTCACCAGCATCTACTGTCTCCTGAGATTTTTATCTTAGCCATTCTAACTGGTGTGAAGTGGAATCTCATGGTTGTTTTGATTTGCACTTCTCTGGTGACTAAGGACTTTGAACATTTCTTTAAATGCTTCGTGGCCATTTGAGATTCCACTTTTGTAAATTAGTTTTCTGTTTAGATGTGTACTCCAATTATTAATTGGGTTATTTGTTTGTTGGGAGTTTAACTTGTTATGTTCATTTATATTTTGGATGTGCAACCTCTGTCCAATGTAGGGTTACTGAAGATTGTTTTTCCTAATCTATACATTGTTCTTTTGATGTATTGATGGTCACTTTTGCCTTACAGGAGCTTTTCAGTTTCATGACGTTCCATTGGTTAATTGTTGCTCTTAGAGCATGAGCCACTGGGGTCCTTTTTAGAAAATTTTTCTCTGTGCCAATGAGTTTGAGGCTCTTTCCAAATTTCTCTTCTTTTAGATCCAGTGTATCTGGCTTAGTTTTGAGGTCCTTGATCCACTTGGACTTGAGCTTTGTGCAAAGTGACAAATATGGGTCTATTTTCAGTTTTTTACATAGAGACTGCCAGTTATATCAGCACCATTTATTGAAGACTCACTATTTTCCCCCTGTATGTTTTTGGGTTCTTTGTCAAATTTCAAGTGTCAATAGGTATATGGGATAACTTCTGGGTCTTTGATTCTATTCCATTGATTGAATTGTGTGTCTTTGCACCTATAACCCCCTAGGTCTTTATCACTATTACTTTGTAGTACAGCTTGAGGTCAGGATGGTGATTTCCCCAGAAGTTCTTTCATTGTTGCAAATTGTTGTAGATATTCTTGATATTTTGTCTTTCCATAAGGAGTGGAGAATTGATCTTCCCATGTCTGTGAAGAATTCTGTTGGAATTTTGATGGGGATTAGATTGAATCTACATATTTCCTTTGGTAAGATGGCCATTTTCGTTATGTTAATATTGCCATTCCATGAGCATGGGGGATTTTCTGAGGTCTTCTTCAACTTCTTTTCTCAGGGATGTGAAGTTCTGTCATACACATCTTTCACTTGCTTGGTTAGAGTTACTCTGAGATACCTATTGATATTTGTGTCTATTGTAAAGAATGTTGCTTCCCTAATTTCTTTCATTTCTTTCCCTGGCAGTTTGTCATTTGTATAAATGAAGACTACTGTTTTGTGTGCTTTAATTTTATATCCTGTCACTTTGCTGATGTTGTTTATCAATGGTCGTACTTCTCTGGTGGAATATTGCAGGGCGATTATATATGCTATCATATCATCTGCAAATAGTTATACTTTGATTTCTTCCTTTCTAATTTGTTTCCTCTTGATCTCCTTTGGTTGTCTAATTGCTCTAGCTAGAACTTTGAATACTAGATTGAGTACATAGGGAGTGGGCGAAATTTTCTTGTCATAGATTTTAGTGGGATTGCTTCATATCATTTGATGTTGGCTTTTGGTCCGATGTATATTTCTTTTATTATGGTTAGGTACTTGTCATGAATCCCTGATGTCTCCAGGACTTTCAACATGAAGAGGTGTTGTATTTTGTCAAAGAATTTTTCAGAATCTAATGAGATGATCATGGGTTTTTTTTCCTTTTGAGTTTGTTTATTTAGTGGATTATATTGATGGATTTCCATATATTTATCTATCACTGCATCCCTGGGATGAAGCCAACTTGATCATGGTGAATGATTGTTTTGATGTGTTCTTAGATTCAGTTTGAGGGAATTTTATTGAGTATTTTTGTATTGATATTTATAATAGAGATTGGCTTGAAGTTCTTATTCTTTCTTGGGTCTTTGCATGGTTTAGGTGTCAGAGTAATTGTGACTTCATAGAATGAATTAGGTAGTGTTCCTTCTGGTTTTATATCAGGGAATAATTTTAGGAGTATAGGTATTAGTTCTTTGAAGGTCAGGTAGAATTGTGCACTACAATCATCTGTCCCTGGAATATTTTGGTGAGAGGGTTTTGATGACTTTTTCCTTAAGGGTTATGGGATGGTTTAGATAGTTGATCTGATCTTGATATAAATTTCATGTGTGGTATCTGTCTAGAAAGTCATCCATTGCATCCAGGTTTTCCACTTTGGTAGACTATAGGCTTTTGATGTGGGTTATGATGATTTTTTTTTTTTGTATTCCCCGTGCTTCTGCTGTTAATTCTCCCATTTCATTTCTGATTTTGTTAATTTGGATAATGTGTCTGTGCCCTCTGGTTAGTCTAGCTAAAGGTGTGTCTATCTTGTTGATTTTCTCAAAGTATCAGCTCTTGGGATTGTTGATTCTTTGTATCTTTGTCTAAGTTTGTAACTGTTGGATTTCAGACCTGAGTTTGACTATTTCCTGCCATGGACTCCTCTGGGGTGTTTGCTTCTTTCTATTCTATGGCTTTCAGGTGTGCTGATAAATTGCTTGTATGGGATCACTTCAATTTCTCTTTGAAGGCATGGAGTGCTATGAATTTTCCTCTTAATTCTCCTTTCTTTGTGTCCAATAAGTTTGGCTATGATGTTTCTTCATTTTCATTGAAGAGTATATAGAGATGGCAGATTATAGAAGTCTGAGTCTAAGAATAAGTACATTGTTCAACTTAGCCCATTACAGAAATGGTACAATGAATGCAATGAAAATAAGATGCAATGACTTGGAATAAAGACAACAAGCATTGGCAGAGAAGATGAGGTAGTAAAGGAGAGTGAGAGGAAATAAAAAGTGAAGACAGAAGCACAGGAGAGGGAAGGAGAGAGGGACCCCAAGGTAAAGTGTGGGGAAGAGATAAGTAGTAACAACCCATTGCCCATGGGGAGAGAGTGCTTAGGCAGTGCTGGAGAATTGCTGATACTCAACCGACCAAGTGCTATGAATTATGTGTCAGTATTTCTCTGTGAGTCAGGATTCTTTTGCATTATATTTCTCTCTGGATGATTTACTTAAATATTCTTCCTTTATTTGAAATAAATTCACCATTTCTCTCCTAAAATATGCTAATTCCAGATTCCAGTCCCTGTACTTGTCTCAGATCCACTCTCCTTTCCCTCCTATTTGGATCTACTTTCTTCCTATCTCTCATTACAAAAGCACAGGCTTCTAAGATATCACTTCGAAAGATAACAAAATGACTTAGAATAAGATAAAGCACAACGCGGCGCCTTTCCTGCACAGAAGCCACTTCAGAACTCGGCCTCCCACCAGTCAGGAGAGGTGCATCCATCTAGGTTCCATACTCCAGGGATCAGACAGACTGAGGTACACAAACATAATCCGAGGCCACCACCGCGGTGGTCTGCAAGTTTCATAGAATTCGATTAGAATATGAACATTTCATGCTTTTCCCCAGCCATGGACTTAATTCTCATTTTTTTAACCTATGGAAGATTTTATATTTTAAGGATTTCTTCTTCTCTAGTTCATCTAATTCCTTTTATTTAATCTAGTGTCTGTGAAATATTCACTTAGAACCTAGTGATAGAGTTTTCTTCTGTACAATCTGTTAGAAATTATATAGGCTTATATTTATATAAAATGATCTGCATATGATATGTAGATATTAATTTATATTTGTTTTTAAATATTTATTTTCTTATTTTATGTGAGTGCTTTACCTTCATGTACAGTACCATGAGTGCACCAGATCTCCACAAGGTGTGAGCCACCATGTGTTTGCTGGGAACTCAGGACCTCTGAGAAGCTCAGGCATTACTCTTAACCATGGAGCCATCTTCCAGCCTATATTTTATATTTGTGTGTATGCATAAGCTTACCTCAGCACTGTACTCTGATGGATGACCCTTTCTGCACAGATTCGACGTTGCATATTTATCAAATGTCAGGTACTTTAGGTCTATATGGAGGTCTTTCTTCAGACAATATTCTTCTCTGACTTTGTTCTGTTTCTTACTTTCTTTTTTCTAGACATTTTTATATAAAGTTTGGAATAAGACACCAAATTAAAATAAATTGTATCATTATTCTTCTTGCTTTGAACATGTAGAACAATTGTGAAACAATATGTATCTTGTCAATAATGACAAGTCTGACCCATGAACATAATAGACTCTACATTTGTGTATGTCGTAATTCAGCAAAGTTTTGAGCCTTTCCTATATATAAGCAGTATAGGACTATGTACCAATATCACTCACAAACATTTGACACTGTTGATTCAACTATTCCTGGTATTATGTTAAACTACAAGTACTATTTGTTGCATTCTCGGTGAACCGAATATTAAATTTTCTGTGAAGTGTCAGAAACCAAATGTCAATGATCCTCATGAAGGATCTCCATGGAACACTCAATGATGGAGACTTTATTTGATGTTTAATGCAGTTTGCCCCTACTGCCTTAAGAGAACATAGAGGCTACTGATTTTATTGAAGGGAATGAGAGAAATGTCCCAGAGACAAGTCCACAGGCCATCTTCTCGAGATTCACACTAAGAGATCATGATTGTGTAGCTTTCAGCATCCTGTGTGTAACTGTTACTGGTGAATATGTTGGAAGGTGTGTTTTGACTTCTTGGCCCCTCAAGCAACACATTAATGGATACCAGGGATCTAGACTAGTGAGGAGGAGAGGCACTGTGTATGTGGGAACAGGGATTCCTAGAAAGAAGCTGGGTCTGCAAAGATTGATTGACTGACTGGAACTTCATTGATGTGGAGATGACAGAATGTTGCAGGCCTAACTACAGTTTATTTGTGATCTCTTTAGTCCAGAAGACTATGTTCCCTGGCCCATCAGTGTTGGAATCACCTAGCATCTTGTCATTGTCAGATAAAATTGGACCTGGAATACTAACACAAACGTGTTACATTTCACATTATATTATCTTTAAAAAAATATAGTTTTCTACCAAACAAAAAACTAAGTGTCATCAGATAGGAGCTAATGCCAACAGCTGATGTTTGGCCTAGTTAATACTTCCATCAATATATTTAAGAATAGTTTGATTTGTACCTTACTTGCTCTATGACTGTAAACGCTTCATGAAGCTGATTCCATATTGTACCATGGATTTTGTAGTAACCTACATCTCTGTCACTCATATTTTCTCATACATATTTGACCCCAGAATGAACCTATTCACTTTGTGGTGGTAGCTGGGTATTGCATCAGCATTTGTAAGCATGTCATTGTGTACATCTTTGTGTGTGTGTGTGTGTGTGTGTGTGTGTGTGTGTGTGTGTGATTGTCTGTGAAGTTACCAGGAATATTCTCTGTGTGGGACATTAAGGTTAAATATTTAGCTCATGACCTTCACAGTCAGATGCAAGCATATTTGAGGAACATATGGGCCTTGAATTCCTGTTCTTTCCAAGACTTAGCATGAAAGGATGCTGAATTTTGTCAAATGCTTTTTCAGCATCTAATGAAATGACCATGTGGTTACAGAAAATGTGGTATGTTTATATAATGGAATACTGCTCAGCAATTAAAAACAGTGAATTCATGAAGTTCTTAGGCAAATGGTTGGAACTGGAAAATATCACCTAAGTGAGGTAACCCAGTCACAAAAGAACACACACAGAATGCAGTCACTGATAAGTGGATATTAGCCCAGAAGCTCTGATTACCCAAGACACAATTCACATATCAAATGATTCCCAAGAAGAAAGAAGGAGAGGTCCCTGGTCCTGGACAGGCTTGATCCAGCATTGTAGGGGAGTACTAGGACAGAGAAGAAGGAGGAGGTTGATTGGAGAATGGGCAGAGGGACAAGGGCTTATGGGACTTATGGGGAGAGAGGAGGGAACCGGGAAAGGGGAAATCACTTGGAATGTAAACAAAGAATATAAAAAAATGAAAGAAAAAATATATCAAAAACAAATCAAAACACCATGCCATCTCAAACAGACAGAGGGACCAAGCCACTTTGGAGTAAATGTATTACATCATGTGTCCTTGAACTCAGTGTTAGATGAGTGGTTCTCACATGTGGTGCATATATGCTGAATGTCAAGGCCTTTCTGGTGTCATTGTTATTATTGTTTAGTCAGCACACTCGTGTATGCTTTATCTCTTCCTTTAGTGTGTATCCTTCTGTGGTTTGGTGTTATTTTACATGTGCATCTAGCTGGCCTGGAACTCACTATGTAGAGCAGGCTGACTTTGAACATTCTGTGATCTTCCAGCCTCTGCCTCCTGATTGTTGAGGTCATGATAGTCACACACTATTCAACTCTTCTTGGGGTATATTTTTCTAACACATTCATTTCCATTTGACATTTAAACAGTCTCTTATTTTACATAGGGGACAATTTGCTTTTCATTTAATCTCAAGAATAACCTACCATTTTGCAAAGAAGAACACAACAAGTAGACAGGCTATAAGCTTTGTTAGCTGTTGGGAAAGAAGAAGAGAGGGATAAGAGGAACAGAGAAAGTCGTCCATTTGGAGTTAGGGTCCAAGACAGCAAGCAGGTGCACCAAGCGAGTCAGTAAGTAGCTGTGCTAGAGGTAGAGGAGAAGGAGGCTGAAGCCCTTCATAAAAGGAAGAATTCCAGAGTGTCAGGACAGGAAGGCTCAGGTTATCACTGGTATCTGAAAAGGAAGAAGGAAGAGTCACTTTTCAGTTAGATTTTTAAAGTGGATTATTGAGCAGAGATGATAACATTTTTAACTTTTACTTATGGTCATATGTGCTTTTGACTGTTGTTTGAAAATTTATATCTGGGAAGGGGAAAAATACTTGTTCTCTGATTGAGAAAAGAATAAGAGAGTGGAGTGGGTCTGTCACTAAAGTGATAACATTGTGAGCAGGAGGACCTCTGTTCCATCCCCAGGAGGAATAAAATGGGTGTGGCAGCACATGCTTGCCTGTGAATGTAGAGATCCAGATTCCCAGGACTTACTGAGCAGTCAGCCAAGCCTAGCTGGGGTGTCCCAGGCCAGTGACAAACCTTGTCTAAGGAAAATGGCACCTGACATGCAAAACTGGAGGCTCTCTTCTGCCTCCTGCTGCATGCATGTACACACACACACACACACACACACACATTTGATAGAGGATGTACATGTATATATTTTCTATACACAGTGACAGTATTGTTTGAGTTTCATGGAACAAATGAATGAGATGCACAAATGGATTTTCCTCTGTGTGCTCTGTGTGTGCCTGCAGCTGTGTGTTCCTGTTTAGACTCATCCTAGCTTCTATAGCTCCATCATGTCTATTCTTTATCTTCGCCTCAGAGCAGGATCGGGTTCCAATCTCTGGGGTGTATTAGATATGCCTAAGGTATGAATTGTTATATGCCAAGAAAATAATCAGAGGTAAAAAATTCTGCAAACTCCAGAGTTACGGTCCTATCAAGTTCAGTTCACAGCCTGTTTTCTCTTCCTCCCAAACAGATCATCAGGCCTGAATCACACTGATGCAGTTCTCATTACAGCCACAGGGTGGCAGCACACCTATAGTCTTACATTTCAATGGAAAGGGCTCATGTTTTACAGAGTGCCAAATATCCTCTTGTTACTGTATTGCTGTCTGGAAGCTTCAAGGGTATACTAGAGCAGTTCCCACTTATGGAGCACCACAAATCTAGTGCTCAACAACTCACTTCATCGCTGCTCTGAGTAAAGAGAGCAGTTCAAACCGTGCATACAGGGGTCCTACATAGAGAACATGGTATCAATAATCTGATTGAATTCTGTTGCACTCAGATGTGTTTCCCAAACATTCCAACCCTCTCCAGAAGCCTATGCTACGACTTCCCAGATCCCTCCCTGTCAGAAATATTCATTCTCTTTCAATCATCAGCATTGTGCTCTGCTCCCTGGTTACTTTAAAAAGCAACCAAGTGTTTGTGGTTTGCTGTACAATTAATCTTTCATGCTTATCATTTCATACACAAAGTTGGAAACATTTGTTTATGATAACTTAGGTTTTGTTTGTGTGTGTGAAGGTCTGTGCACATATATGTGTGTGCCTGTGTACATGTGTGTGTTTGGAGAGTTATGGATGTGCATGTAATCCTTGTTCATATGTGTGTGTCTATCTCTGTCTCTCTCTGTCTCTGTCTCTGTCTCTCTCTCCCTCTCTCTCTCTCTCTGTCTCTGTGTGTGTGTGTGTGTGTATGTCCGAGGTTCATGTGCATGTTTACATTACTATGAAGTCCACACACAGACAAAAACACACACACAGTGTGCTTCTGCATCAGTGACAAAAAAATGTCTACAGCCCTTCTTGTCAGCCGCAGTAAGAAGACAGGCCAAGCAGGAGTTGTGTTCACAGGGAACTTCATTTATATAATGCTAGGTCATTGATGCCACCTTAGAGAAGAATTTCAGAAAGAGACACAGCAAAGCATCAGGACTGAGTCTATTAAGTACTAAGACAAAGTCTCACACAGGCAAAGGGCACTATAAAAGTAATCAAATGAATTGGATGGACAGGGGCTTTCAAGAGAGAGTGGCCCTCAAGGGTCATTAAGAAGTTTATATCTGTGAGCCTGTGGAGTTTGAAGTTATAAGTCTGAACTCTAATCATATACAGCAAGTTGTAAAGGAAAGATTAAAATGTATAGGGCATTTACAACTAAAGTAAACTGCATGAAATGGCTTTTTATTTTAGTCTCGAAGACAGCTCTTCAGTGAATGAACTTGTAAGTGGCTTTTGCAGTGTCTGAATTGCAGATTTAGGAATGAGAAGGCAGGTGCTAATATAGGAAACCTGAAGGCTATAAGCAGTCTGGCCCCAAGAAGCACATTCACTGTTTAATACTTGAAATGCCTTTAGGAAACCATGCATCATTCTCTCTGTTGGCTGCTTTGGTTTAACCAGCTGTGTTTCTAGAGTCATCAAGAAAGGCAATCTATATCTATGGGTTAGGAGATATTTCATGTCTTGCTTGGCTTCACTGTTACCCGACTTGTTATTTTGCCTCTTTCCTCCTATAGAAATACACAACTTCAGAAGGGGGGGTATAGTTTAGTCAGGAAAGCTAGGTAATTAGGTGGTCTATTAGTAATATGTATAACCTATCTATCCACAGACAGTACATCCAGTCACCTTACAGCTTCTTGAGGTAATGCACATCTTCTTAGATACCCCTGCCATTTCTTCTCATTTACTTATCTTCTCAGGTGCCTGTGAAGACCATGGAATGAAAATTCTCAACCTGCTTCTTCTGAATTTATCTCAAATGCAGTCCTTTTACTTGTCTGCAAGCTCCTATTTACCTACATAATTAGACCAGCAGTGACTGCACAGGAGAGAGACCTAAGGGTCTGTATAGAATCCCATTCAGCTCTTTACACTACAGAGCAGAAAATGTTAACACTGAGGGACACAGGGTCAAGCCTGAGCTAACAGTCTCATGCAGCCCAAGACCCCAGAGGTAATGGACGGGAGACTTAGAACACCCCCATCTCAATACTGTCCTTATGCAACCAGAAATGACAGGAGAAGCATAATGTACACAGGCCTAGATCATGCAATGCAAACATGAGATCATGTCCTAAGCAGACAACATATTCCAAAAGCAAACAAGGGGCTTCAATGCCAGCCAGAACATAGGACTGCCAAATTCTGGTCAACCCACATTTTGCTCAGTTTCGTTTTCTCAACCAAGATCATCTGCATAGATTCTAAATGATCAAGCCAGGTCTGAATAAATGCAGCAGAATGAATGTCACAATTAGGTCTGCAGAACTGACAAGTATTTTACCTGAGGGTACCCCAAGACTCATTTTATCCCACCACCCTCCCCCTGTTTTGTTATGGACAATAGTATTTAGTTTTACTCGTGGTCCCTTGGGCTATCTACTCTTGTTTTGGTCATGGAAGCATTTGTAGGTCCTGTCTATTGGAGTGGGCCATAAATCAATTCAGATGTTGGTTGTTGACCGCCACAGGACTATTCCACAGATGCCATAGCATGTCTTGCTGGCAGGACCACATTGAAGATCTAAGCATTTATGACTAGACTGATGTTCACATTTCTCTTTGGATAGCTTGCTTTTGGTATTTTCCTGTACCAAAGACACTAGAATCTAGGGGTACAGGTTCTATGTAGGCACCAGGATGTGTCATCTGCATGTTCAGTGTGTGTATGTGTGTGTGTGTGTGTGTGTGTTTCTTTAAGCAATGAGGCCTTGCTGTCAGCTTGAACAAAGCAACTTATTGTCTTGGAAATATCCTGTGTTTGGGGGTCTTTTCATGGGAAACCTCGGGCTTAAATTTCAATTAGATTCAACCCTTCCAAGTATGGAAGATTTGTTTGGTGACACTAGATGGACAGATGACACACCCTCTGTCTCTCCCTTTATTTGGAGATCACATTTGCATTGACTTCACATATTTTAGACTATTTCTACTGCAATAATCTCTTTAACACCTCTCCACTGCCCATGGATTCTGTCTCCACTGCATTCTCTTGCTCAACACCATCATCACCCCTCTCCCAAAGCACGTGATCCTCCTATTCTTGTACCCTCAGCACTCACCCACATCATCTACTCTACTCTCCCCTCTCAGAGGATTCTTGTGTCCCCTTAGTCACTCCTTCTATGCAGAACCTCTCTGGGTCTATGGATTGTAGCTTGGTTATCATTATTTATTTAACTCATGATACTCACATATAAGCAAATATGTACAATGTTTATCATGCTGCATCTGAGTTACCTCACTCTGGAATATTTTTTACTCATCCATCCATGTGCTTGCAAATTTCATGTATTTATTTATTGTTGACATCTGAGTGAAACTCTGTCAGGGACCAGCTCTGGCATTCATGTTCTCTCTTGAAGATATCTGAGGACAGAGTGTGTAGGTGGGAGCAAGACTTGCTCTTGCAAGATATTAGGGTTGCAATTTTATAATGTTTACCTATCTTAAGTCTAAGTTACTTTTCAATGGTAGCTGGCCTGCCTATTCTTTGAGCCCAAGCACTGCAGGCTGTAGCTTTTAGCACCTCATCATGAAACAGGGGGGTTAAGTAAAGGATTAACTGCCAGGAATTTGCTATCTCTTGGCCAGAAGACTTGCCACTAGCTTGTCAATCAGGAAGAAGGTTTTAGAACAAGAAACATTTACTGAACCAGATTAGAGTCACTAGCAAAAGGAAATTCTTTACCACAAGCAAATATGTATAGACTAACATAAATTCATATAGAAAATCATGCATAAACAGTCATACAACTTCATGCAATTGAGAAGAACTTAGTTGCATGCTAAAATCATAATTACATACATACCTAAACATACACACACACACATACACACACACATCCATACTTACCTACATATATACACACATCGATACTTACCTACATATATGGAGCAATAAACCATGTGCCTGTGCAGAAAGAATTCACTCACTCTGGATGAAAACTGAACTACCATCTTTACTGCATAGAGAAAGAGAAAGCTTCTGCCCTTTTATTGGTAAAAGAATTAAACCTCAGTCTTTAAGGAAAAAGCTCTGTTGTCTTTTAGAAAGATTAAGGCAGCCTTGCTGTTAAGAAAATACCTGTTCAGTCCCATGGCAAGGAGAAGCCTGCCTGCTCCTTCTGCTTTCTCTGCAGCTTCTTCTGAGTCCCTCTGTCTCTCTGCATACTGCATATTGCTCTCTTAATCCCCAAGTTTGCTTTTAATTTCTAAGTTATTCTGCTCTGCTGTCCTTCTCCTGCCTTCTCCTAATCTTTTTTTTTCTTTTTTTTTATTCGATATAATTTATTTACATTTCAAATGATTTCCCCTTTTCTAGCCCCCCCCACTCCCCGAAAGTCCCGTAAGCCCCCTTCTCTTCCCCTGTCCTCCCTCCCACCCCTTCCCAGTTCCCCGTTCTGGTTTTGCCAAATACTGTTTCACTGAGTCTTTCCAGAACCAGGGACCACTCCTGCTTTCTTCTTGTATCTCATTTGATGATTTTGAATTCTACCAGACCTTCAAAGAAGAGTTAACACCAATACTCTTCAAACTATTCCACAAAATAGAAACAGAAGGAACACTACCCAATTCCTTCTACGAAGCCACAATTACGCTGATACCAAAGCCACACAAAGATCCAACAAAGAAAGAGAACTTCAGACCAATTTCCCTTATGAACATCGATGCAAAAATACTCAATAAAATTCTTGCCAACCGAATCCAAGAACACATCAAAACGATCATCCACCATGATCAAGTAGGCTTTATCCCGGGAATGCAGGGTTGGTTCAATATACGGAAATCCATCAATACAATCCACTACATAAACAAACTCAAAGAACAAAACCACATGGTCATTTCATTGGATGCTGAAAAAGCATTTGACAAAATTCAGCATCCTTTCATGCTTAAAGTCTTGGAGAGAACAGGAATTCAAGGCCCATACCTAAACATAGTAAAAGCAATATACAGCAAACCGGTAGCCAGCATCAAACTAAATGGAGAGAAACTTGAAGCAATCCCACTGAAATCAGGGACCAGACAAGGCTGCCCCCTTTCTCTTTATCTTTTCAATATTGTACTTGAGGTACTAGCTCGGGCAATTCGACAACATAAGGAGGTCAAAGGGATACAAATTGGAAAGGAGGAAGTCAAACTATCATTATTTGCAGACGACATGATAGTCTACCTAAGTGACCCAAAAAACTCCACTAGAGAGCTCCTACAGCTGATAAACAACTTCAGCAAAGTGGCAGGTTACAAAATCAACTCAAGCAAATCAGTGGCCTTCCTATACTCAAAGGATATGCAGGCTGAGAAAGAAATTAGGGAAATGACCCCCTTCACAATAGCCACAAACAGTATAAAGTATCTTGGGGTGACTCTTACCAAACATGCGAAAGATCTGTATGACAAGAACTTCAAGACTCTGAAGAAGGAAATGGAAGAAGACCTCAAAAAATGGGAAAACCTCCCATGCTCATGGATCGGTAGAATCAATATAGTTAAAATGGCCATTTTGCCTAAAGCACTATACAGATTCAATGCAATACCCATCAAAATCCCAACTCAATTCTTCACAGAGTTAGAAAGAGCAATTATCAAATTCATCTGGAACAACAAAAAACCCAGGATAGCTAAAACTATTCTCAGCAACAAAAGAAAATCTGGGGGAATCAGTATCCCTGACCTCAAGCAATACTACAGAGCAATAGTGTTAAAAACTGCATGGTATTGGTACAGTGATAGGCAGGAGGATCAATGGAACAGGATTGAAGATCCAGAAATGAACCCACACACCTATGGCCACTTGATCCTCGACAAAGAGGCTGAAAACATCCAATGGAAAAAAGATAGCCTTTTCAACAAATGGTGCTGGTTCAACTGGAGGTCAGCATGCAGAAGAATGCGAATTGATCCATCCTTGTCTCCTTGTACTAAGCTCAAATCCAAATGGATCAAGGACCTCCACATAAAGCCAGACACTCTGAAGCTAATAGAAAAGAAACTGGGGAAGACCCTTGAGGACATCGGTACAGGGAGAAAGTTTCTGAACAGAACACCAATAGCGTATGCTCTAAGAGCAAGAATTGACAAATGGGACCTCATAAGGTTACAGAGTTTCTGTAAGGCAAAGGACACCATCAAGAGGACAGATCGGCAACCAACAAATTGGGAAAAGATCTTCACCAATCCTACATCAGATAGAGGGCTAATATCCAATATATATAAAGAACTCAAGAAGTTAGACTCCAGAAAACCGAACAACCCTATTAAAAAATGGGGTACAGAGTTAAACAAAGAATTCTCACCTGAAGAACTTCGGATGGCGGAGAAGCATCTTAAAAAATGCTCAACTTCATTAGTCATTAGGGAAATGCAAATCAAAACAACCCTAAGATTTCATCTTACACCAGTCAGAATGGCTAAGATTAAAAATTCAGGAGACAGCAGGTGTTGGAGAGGGTGCGGAGAAAGAGGAACACT
Source organism: Apodemus sylvaticus (assembly GCF_947179515.1). Lineage (NCBI taxonomy): Eukaryota > Metazoa > Chordata > Mammalia > Rodentia > Muridae > Apodemus > Apodemus sylvaticus. The sequence continues at coordinate 96,900,620 of NC_067495.1, read as the reverse complement.
CCTCCACTGCTGGTGGGGTTGCAAATTGGTACAACCACTCTGGAAAGCAGTCTGGCGGTTCCTCCGAAAACTGGGCACCTCACTTCCAGAAGATCCTGCTATACCACTCCTGGGCATATACCCAGAGGATTCCCCACTATGTAATAAGGATACATGCTCTACTATGTTCATAGCAGCCTTCTCCTAATCTTGCTCTCTCCTCCTGCTCTGATGTAATAGTTCCCTACAATGTAGTGGACATAGTTTTTTTTCTAACTATTCTAGGGAAATGGATCACATGGATTTTACAAAAATCCATATCTTTTTTTACAAGTTCACTAAAATGTCAAATGTAAATTCAAATCATAAAATTAATAAGTTGTGGGAAGCCATTAGAGACCCTCACTTTGGCTTACATGGCAAAGGCCCTGAGAAAAGCAAACAAGAGCCTCTCCCATGGGCATTGGTTTAGCCATTGTTTCGAGATAACTGCAGAATAGTCCTGCCTGCATCAATACCGCCAACTCCGACTCCAGGGATCTTCATCAGATAACCTCCTCATCTCCTGCAGTAAATGCCAGGAATACCTCTGCTCCTCTTTGTCCTTGCCTTGGTGTACGCCCCTCCTGAAAGCCTTAAAACCTGTGAACCCCAGAACATTAAAGGAGGCTTTGACATGACCCAGATTGACTTATCTTTCTTGGTGCTTGGCCTCCTTCTCTCCCCCCCCCCCCCGCCTTTGACCCTCAGGCAGCACCTCTTCGGGACCCAGGAATAACTGACCCGCTGGACAGGTTACAATAAGTAGTATACAACAGAGAGTGTCTGCATATGTATCCATTAAAACTAGATGTTCATTAATTGTAACTAGCTTTACAGGTTGCTGGAGGTTTAAAACCCATAAGTTGTTACAGAACTTTTGTATAAATCAACCCAGTCAATATTTTATCTTCTGTCCTTTCACCTACAATAAATCATCTCTTCTCTTTTATGACCTTTAGTTAATTGTTTTACAACCTCTTGGAATGTGTTCTAAGTTGTAAATAACTGCTTTCTATCTCTGAATCAATTAACTTGTGACCCATGGAGACTGACAGAATTCTCACTGTAGTTTTAATATTAGAAAGGATTTTAAGATCAGTTCTATTATGAAGGCACAGGGCCTGCACCCTGATGTCTGCATATATTATATTATACCATTCAGGTTTGACTGGGTATGGGACACCTGAGTATGTGAATAGGTGGATCTCAGATTCATTGCCTAATTTCGGGTATCTTTCTTCTGTTCCCTTGGCCACCTTCTATGTGATAGTTGTGCTTTATCTTTTTCTAAGTCATTTTGTTATCTTTCGATGTGATATCTTAGAAGCCTGTGCTTTTGTAATGAGAGATAGGAAGAAAGTAGATCCAAATAGGAGGGAAAGGAGAGTGGATCTGAGACAAGTACAGGGACTGGAATCTGGAATTAGCATATTTTAGGAGAGAAATGGTGAATTTATTTCAAAAAAGGAAGAATATTCAAGTAAATCATCCAGAGTGAAATATAATGCAAAAGGATCCTGACTCACAGAGAAATACTGACACATAATTCATAGCACTTGGTCGGTTGAGTATCAGCAATTATCCAGCACGACCTAAGCACTCTCTTCCCATGGGCAATGGGTTGCTACTACTTATCTCTTCCCCACACTTTACCTTGGGGTCCCCCTCTCCTTCCCTCTCCTGTGCTTCTGTCGTCACTTTTTATTTCCTCTCACTCTCCTTTACTACCTCATCTTCTCTGCCAATGCTTGTTGTCTTTATTCCAAGTCATTGCATCTTATTTTCATTGCATTCATTGTACCATTTCTGTAATGGGCTAAGTTGAACAATGTACTTAATCTTAGACTCAGACTTCTATAATCTGCCATATCTATATACACTTCAATGGAAATGAAGAAACATCATAGCCAAACTTATTGGACACAAAGGAAGGAGAATTAAGAGGAAAATTCATAGCACTCCATGCCTTCAAAGAGAAATTGAAGTGATCCCATACAAGCAATTTATCAGCACACCTGAAAGCCATAGAATAGAAAGAAGCAAACACCCTAGAGGAGACCATGGCAGGAAATACTCAAACTCAGGACTGAAATCCAGCAGTTACAAACATAGACAAAGATACAAAGAATCAACAAACCCAAGAGCTGATACTTTGAGAAAATCAACAAGATAGTTACACCTTTAGCTAGACTAACCAGAGGGCACAGACACAGTATCCAAATTAACAAAACCAGAAATGAAATGGGAGAATTAACAGCAGAAACACGGGAAATACAAAAAAATCATCATAACCCACATCGAAAGCCTATAGTCTACAAAAGTGGAAAATCTGGATGAAATGGATGACTTTGTAGACAGATACCACACATGAAAGTTATATCAGGATCAGATCAACTATCTAAACCATCCCATAACCCTTAACGAAAAAGTCATCAAAACCCTCTCACCAAAATATTCCAGGGCCAGATGGTTGTAGCGCACAATTCTACCTGACCTTCAAACAACTAATACCTATACTCCTAAAATTATTCCCTAATATAAAACCAGAAGGAACACTACCTAATTCATTCTATGAAGTCACAATTACTCTGATACCTAAACCATGCAAAGACCCAAGAAAGAATAAGAACTTCAAGCCAATCTCTATTATAAATATCAATACAAAAATACTCAATAAAATTCCCTCAAACTGAATCTAAGAACACATCAAAACAATCATTCACCAAGATCAAGTTGGCTTCATCCCAGGGATGCAATGATAGATAAATATATGGAAATCCATCAACATAATCCACTAAATAAACAAACTCAAAGGAAAAATATACACGTGATCATCTCATTAGATTCTGAAAAATCCTTTGACAAAATACAACACCTCTTCATGTTGAAAGTCCTGGAGACATCAGGAATTCATGACAAGTACCTAATCATAATAAAAGAAATATACATCGGACCAAAAGCCAACATCAAATGATATGAAGCAATCCCACTAAAATCTATGACAAGAAAATGATGCCCACTCCCTATTAATTCAATCTAGTACTCAAAGTTCTAGCTAGAACAATTAGACAACAAAAGGAGATCAAGCGATACACATTGGAAAGGAAGAAATCAAAGTATAACTATTTGCAGATGTTATGATAGCATATATAATCGCCCTGCAAAATTCCACCAGAGAAGTATGACCATTGATAAACAACATCAGCAAAGTGACAGGATATAAAATTAAAGCACACAAATCAGTAGTCTTCATTTATACAAATGACAAACTGCCAGGGAAAGAAATGAAAGAAATTAGGGAAGCAACATTCTTCACAATAGACACAAATAGCAATAGGTATCTCGATGTAACTCTAACCAAGCAAGTGAAAGATGCGTATGACAGAACTTCACATCCCTGAGAAAAGAAGTTGAAGAAGACCTCAGAAAATCCCCCATGCTCAGGGAATGGCAATATTAACATAGTGAAAATGGCCATCGTACCAAAAGGAAATATGTAGATTCAATCCAATCCCCATCAAAATTCCAACAGAATTCTTCACAGACATGGGAAGATCAATTCTCGACTCCTTATGGATAGACAAAATATCAAGAATATCTACAACAATTCGCAGCAATGAAAAAACTTCTGGGGAAATCACCATCCCTGGCCTCAAGCTGTACTACAAAGTAATAGTAATAAAGACCAAGGGGGTTATGGGTGCAAAGACACACAGTTCAATCAATGGAATAGAATCAAAGACCCAGAAGTTATCCCATATACCTATTGACACTTGAAATTTGACAAAGAACCCAAAAAAACATACAGGGGGAAAATAATGAGTCTTCAATAAATGGTACTGATATAACTGGCAGTCTCTATGTAAAAAACTGAAAATAGACCCATATTTGTTACCTTGCACAAAGCTCAAGTCCAAGTGGATCAAGGACCTCAACACTGAGCCAGATACACTGGATCTAAAAGAAGAGAAATTTGGAAAGAGCCTCAAACTCATTGGCACAGAGAAATTTTTTCTAAAAAGGACTCCAGTGGCTCAGGCTCTAAGAGCAACAATTAACCAATGGAAGGTCATGAAACTGAAAAGCTCCTGTAAGGAAAAGTGACCCTCAATACATTAAAAAAAAAAAAAAGCAACGTATAGATTAGGAAAAACAATCTTCAATAACCCTACATCAGACAGAGGGCACACATCCAAAATATAAATGAACACAACAAGTTAAACTCCCAAAAAACAAATAACCCAATTAATAATTGGAGTACACATCTAAACAGAAAATTAATTCACAAAAGTGGAATCTCAAATGGCCAGGAAGCATTTAAAGAAATGTTCAAAGTCCTTAGTCAAAAGTGCAAATTAAAACAACCAGGAGATTCCACTTCACACCAGTTAGAATGGCTAAGATAAAAATCTCAGGTGACAGTAGATGCTGGTAAGGATGTGGAGAAAGACGAACACTCCTCCTTTGCTGGTGGGATTGCAAGCTGGTGGAAGTCAATCTGGTGGTTCCTCAGAAAACTGGAAAGAGTTCTACCTGAAGATGCAGTGTTGTACTCAGATCATGAAAACCCCAAAGAGAGCACCAGGAACCAGGAATCCTATGTAAGCACATGAGAGTCTTTATTCAAGCTTGAGCTCAGACCACTGACCTTCCTGATGGTACAACAGGATAGGAGAGAGGCCCAGAGATCCAGGGGAAGGGGATTATAAAGGAACAAACAAGAACCAGGGATTTCCAAACTTTGGCACTACATGACATGGTAAAGGGATGCCGGCCTCGTTCCCCAAGAGCTCCTGAAGTCCTTCCCCCAAGGGAGGCACACAAGGATAAGGGCAGCCCTAGCAATAAGGGACCCAACCTCGCAATGCCATCTTCCCAAGGTCTGCACCACCCTGGCTGGTTCTTACTACACCTACAGAAAGACATTATAATTAATTTCACACAATCCTCTCAATGTATTGTATGTATGCCATGTTTTAAAGAATACAGAATTTCTTGTTGCTAATACTATTTTCTTTTCATTGAAAAGAGATTCTGTTCTCATAGAAGAAAAACATAAAAATTCCACAGAAATCTTAAATTAGAAAGCAGCAAATCATATACTAAGATGTGCTGCAGATTCTTTCAAGGCATATAAATGCAGCTTTGGTCACTCTTTATTGATAAAGGCTATAAACGGGCACTTTGCCAGCCTGGGGATGTAGCTCTGTGGTTTGAGCCCATGCTTTGGATGCATGTGGTTCCGGGTTGAATTCCCGGCGTCTCCAAGTGTTTACTTTTCCTCTTTGTGTCTCTTTCTCCACAGGGTGACACAACCTAGCATATCTCCATAATCTCCTGAGGAAGATAAAAGACCTCATCTCTGACCAGGGCAACAATGTTGCTCTATAACCATGACAATGTTTCCATGGAGGCCTAGTCTAGTGAGGAAAGCCTGGGCCACGCACGCCTCTAGGAATATTTTATTCACAGCTTGAGGAAAGCTCTGCTTTCTGGCTGGTGGTAGTTTCCCTTATGCTTTGTAATGCGACAGATAACAAGGGTGAATGAGTTCTGCTTTGAGAGAAAGGAAGGGAGGGATGGGCAGAGCATTCCTAGTTCCTGAGCAGAGAGAGGGGAGGAGCATTTGTTGTTGTCATGGAAACCCGGATTCAATATTTTTTAGAGTCAGCTGTCTCCTCCGATCTTCTTTATAGGGAGGGGCTCTCTTTGTGCTGCTGGAGTATACTGCATTTATTATACTACATGTATTATATTACATGATCCATGTATTCCAGGCTACCACGCACACCAGATTATAGCTAATCCTTATGCCCATATCGCCCATCTTGTAGTAGGAATTCTGAGGTTACAGATCATGAGGACCACATGTGGCCTTTCCCCTGATTTGTTAGAACTGAACTCAGATCATGAAGCGTGCCTCAAAGGAAGTGTTTGTACTTGCTAAGCCTCCTGCAAGTTAAAAATGTTATCTTCTCCGGTCCATAATGCATTTTAAATTCTAACTGAAAAGTGACCCAGTTGGGTTTTGATTAATCAATAAAGATTCCAGCAGCTAATGTTTGGGCAGAAAGGAATAGGCTGGACCCTTAGAGTTGCCAAATCAAGGAAGCAGGAGGGAGGAGAAAGGAACCAGCATGACTTAGGGGGAGAAAGAGACACAGATGGATGGATGGACATAGGACCTGCAGGAGATAAAGGCATGGAGCCATGTGAAATTGGAGGTAAGTGGTGATTCCCAGGGCGAGTCGCTGGAAGTGCTACTACCCTCCTGGAGCATAAAGAAGTGTAGCACACACTCACCTCTACATGGGAGGATTGTGAAGGAACAATATTAACAATGACTCCAGAAAGAGCTGGGCCCGCACCACATGTGCACCACGTGTGAGGACCAGTAATCTAACAGTGAGCATTCTGGGACACATGATGTAATAGAATTTATCCAGAGTCCTTTGGTCCCTCTGTCTGTTTATGTTTTGCACATGGAATCACATTGAACCTCAACAGACCTGTATACTGCTTATACATTAGAAAGCCTCCAAACATTCCTAAATAACTACATACACAAATCCAGAGTCTATTATGTTCTTGACTCTGACTATTAATTAGTGGTAAGATGTCTATTGTTTCAAAATTATTCTACATGTTTCATGCAACAAGAATAAGATAATACTATTTATTTTAATTGGGTGTCTAAAGTCAAACTTCATAGATTCATGCACCAGAAGAGGGCATTAGATCCATTAGAGATGGTTGTGAACCATCATGTGCACCATGTGTGAGGACCAGTAATCTTATACTGAGAATTCTGGGATACCTGTTATAATAGATTCACTCTATTGTCCCTTGGTTTCTCCATCTGTTTGACATGGCAGGGTATTTTTTGCACATGGAATCACATTGAACCTCAACAGACTGCTGATGAACAAAAGAAGGGATACGGTTAAACTATTGAGGAGATAAAGATTCTGGAAGGGAACGAACCTACCCAGAGTGTCCCCACGTTCTTTTCACCTGATCTGACTGACAGACTCCACAGCACACTGTGTTCTTCTCAATGAGCTCCTGCTTCTGGGATGAAGATACGAGACCCTTCTCTGTCACCCTGGAAGGTAACACACAGGGAAATAAACCCATGAAATAGAGGAAACCAAGAGGAGACAGCACTTAAAACCCAGAGGATGGAATGGTGGTGGCTTGTCTGAGCAGACTCCTTCAGAGGAAGGTATGCACAATGACTTTCCACTTCCCATCTCATCACACAACCATGAACACACCAGGCCATGCCAGGGAATGTATACACACAGTGGAAATGTAAGCCTGTGCATTTACCACTAGCATTCTGGGTTCCCTCCCTGAATATGCCCTATGCACAGTCACAGAGTGAAACATTGAGACTCAGCAAATTCAGCAGAGGCATCAGATGAAGATTTAATTTATTCCACTGGCTAATAGGGGAAAACAGAGCATGAAACCATATAAAGACATATGAGAGGTAACTGTGAAGAAATGGGTAATCTGAGTCATACTGATAAACAAATCAGGATGGAGAATAAGCAAGCACATCAGTGAAGTTCCAATGAGTCAATCAATCTTTGCAGACCCAGCTTCTTTCTAGGAATCCCTGTTCCCACATACACAATGCCTCTCCCCCTCATGAGTCTAGATCCATTAATGTGTTTGTTGAGGGGCCAAGAAGTCAAACCACATCTTCCAACAGATTCACCAATAACAGTTACACACAGAATTCTGAAAGCTACACAGTCATGATCTTTTAGTGAGATTCTTGTGAAGGGGGCCTGTGGACTTGTCTCTGGGACATTTCTCTCACTTCCTTCAATAGAATCAGTAGCCTCTATAGGCTCTTAAGGAAGTAGTGTCAAACTGCATTAAACATCAAATAAATTCTCCAACACTATGGAATTCATGCAGATCCTTCATGACTATCCTGGACATTTTATAATCAGTTCAAAGAGAATGCAGCAGATAGACACTGAAGCAAAATTCACATGCTTCCAGAGATCTATATCAGGTCTTTGTATAAAATTTATGGCATCCAATTTAATGTTTGAGGAGATTTTTTTTGGGTCATTTCTTGTATGACAAAAAAAATCTATTTTCAATAAAAAGAAAATAAGAATATTAGGGCAAATAATTTTATGCTCTTCAAAACCCAACAGACCTATAAAAAATAATACTGAATTATTTGGGTTCCTCCATTTTAACTCAATTTTCCGTTGGATTAATAATTCAGTTAATGGTATAATGCCAAATATATAATAATGTTACTGAATTAGCAATATGGTCTCATATTTCAGGGCATCAAAGTTTCCAGTAACTTGTTGAACACACTTCTATTCTCTTTTAAAACGTGCCTTAGCTTTCAGGCCCTCAAAAACTATTTTCAATTTTTTTTGGGAGGTTGGTAATCTTTTTTCTCAACTTTGCCACATACTATTTATCACTTCACATAGTCCAGTGGGTAAATGTAAAGTAACTAGGCAGACTACTCTCCACCAGCTGTCTTGAACTCTCCACAGACCCTGGTTCTGGAAAGACTCAGTGAAACAGTATTCAGCAAAACCAGAACGGGGAAGTGGGAAGGGGTGGGTGGGAGGACAGGGGAAGAGAAGGGGGTTTGCGGGACTTTCGGGGAGTGGGGGGGCTAGAAAAGGGGAAATCATTTGAAATGTAAATAAATTATATCGAATAATAATAAAAAAAATAAAATAAAATAAAAAAAATTTTTTGAGGAGGCTGGTAATCTTTTTCTCAACTTTCCCACATACTACTTATTACTTCATATAGTCCAGTGGGTAAATGTAAAGTAACTAGGCAGACTACTCTCCACCAGCTTTCTTGAACTCTCCACAGACCTCTTGAGAAAACAGTACTAAGTCCACAATTGATTGCTGCTAGTCGGAGGAGATGGCCTTGGCCTGCTTTGAAACTGTCTGCATTACATGTATGATTAGTCAAGTGTCACTGAAACTTAGAGGACTCTACAATAATCTCCTACAAAGAAGAGACAATCCCTTCTCGCCATGACCTAGGAGAGGGACTGTAGTGACTGGTGCTAAGAGGCAAGACTCACCAGAGGCTTTGTCCCTACAGGGGCAGTGGGTGGGGAGGGAATGGGTGAGGGGTGTGTTTCCACAGCTGAGATGAGGACCTCAGGAGCCTCAGCCCCACTCCACTTCTTTCCTTGTTTTTGTTTTAATTCAGGTGGGAGAGTCATACCAGACAGCAAATCTCATAAAAGAGACCTGTTGGGAGGGTTCAGGTTGTGGAGAGACCAATACAGGAGTGGCTTCCTCTGCTTCCAAGAGGGAGCTGAGAACTGGGACAGAAACACACACAGTCTTTGCAAAGTGTTTCCTTGGGGACTGAGTTTTCTAGAGAAGAGATTTCCACTGTGAGTGCTGGGGGGATTTCAAGTGCTGAGTCTGGGGGAGCTCAGAGATTAGTGAGTTTTCCTGTTCCTGGATTGGTGGGTTTTCATGCTCAGGGATTGGTGGCTTTTGTTCAGACTTTTCACCTAAAATTAGCATGATCTGGGGCAGGTTCTGATGAGAGGCTAGAGATAAACTTTATGAACTTTACAGAGGCTGGAATCACTCTAATGACAGTTAAGGAAGTCTGGGGGTGTGTCCTGGCTGCTGGAGCTTCTCAAGATGGGACCTGGCAGCTTTCCTATCTAGATGGTTTACAAAGTTTACAAAATATACAAAGTTTACAAAGGGAGTCCACAGCAGACCTACTCTAGGACCCTGTGAATTTGAATATAAGTCTTAATTGTCTCCTCCCCTCCGCAACTAAGCTGGCTGGCACGTTGTCGGGGAGAGATTTCTTGCTTTGGAGTTCTGAATGGCATGAGGCTAGCAAAAGAACCGCCACCACTAACACTCAGGCAGGCCATCCAGAATGGAATGCGGAGATGTTACTGGGGGAAGGCCTATATGAAGGAAATAATAACCAGATTGGGTTTCCCATCGCAGTGTATGCGCAGATTGCGGTGGCCGCCCGCCATGCTTGGACTCTGTTACCATCTAAGGGAGATCTTAGTAGAAATCTAACAGCTGTGAAACAGGCTCCCGACGAACTCTTTCAGGATTTCGTAGACCGATTGCTAAAAACGACTAATAGAATTTTTAGAAATTCTCAGGCAGAGAATCCGCTGGTTACTCAACTAGCCTATGAGAATGCTAATGCGGCCTGCCGGGAGGCCATTAGACCCCAGAGGGGAAAGATGGACCTAGCTGGTTACATCCGTCTTTGTTCTGAAATCGGTCCCTCCTATAATCAGGGTTTAGCTATGGCGGCAGCGCTGCAGGGAACCACTATCCAGGGGATTCTTTCGCAGAGACGAGGGAATAGAAGGTGTTTTAAATGTGGTAGTCTGGGTCATTTTAAAAGTGATTGTCCTGATAATAAGCCTAGTATAAACGAGCAATCAGGTGGTCCACCAGGAACGTGCCATAAGTGTAGAAAAGGAAATCATTGGGTAAAGGGATGCAAGTCAAAAAATAATTTTCAAGGCAGACCCGTGTCGGGAAACGGGGGGAGGGGCCAGCCCCAGGCCCCGATGCATCTAGGACAAACTGTCTGTGGGGCACAGCTGCTGCCGAGCCAAGGAAATCCATCTTTGACCTCGCCAGAGCTACACCAGGAAGTGCAGGACTGGACCTCTGTTGCGTGTGCCATGACGTACTAGCGCCAGAGATGGGTGTTCAGGTTTTGCCCACGGGAGTCTTCGGACCATTACCTGAAGGCACATGGGGATTGCTGTTAGGACGAAGCAATTCTACTGTAAAGGGACTACAGATTTATCCAGGAGTCATAGACAGTGACTATGAGGGAGAAATTTAAATTATGGCTGCTTCCCCTCATGGTGTCATAACTATACCGGCTAATCAAAAGAATTGCTCAGCTAGTTTTGGTTCCTTTACATCCACTGCCTTCCAAATTCATTAAAGATAAAAGAGGGGAGGAGGGCTTTGGCTCCTCCGGAGTGTTTTGGGTTCAATCTATTACAAATAAAAGACCTAACCTTAAATTGACTATTGAAGGAAAGAGTTTTGAAAGATTAATAGATACGGGAGCTGATGTTACAATTATTAAGGGACAGGATTGGCCGTGTAATTGGCCATTGACAGAGACCCTAACGCATCTGCAGGGTATCGGTTACGCAAACAACCCCAAACAGAGCGCGAGACTTTTAACTTGGAAAGATGCAGAAGGAAATTCAAGACAAATTCGGCCTTTTGTGATGCAGAACTTGCCTACTACCCTCTGGGGTAGAGACCTTCTATCTCAGATGAATTTAATCTTGTGTAATCCTAATGAAATCGCCTCTAAGCAAAAGACAGTGTCGGAGGAATCCGTACCTGCTCAGGGGCTTAGAAATGAAGGACAAGGCACTAGAAAGTTTAAAAACCCCCAGGCAAACCCTAACTCTAGAAGTCTGGGGCATTTTCGGTAATGGCTACTATCCTGCCTGCACCCCATGCCGATAAAATTCAATGGCTTAGTGACAATCCTGTGTGGGTTGATCAGTGGCCTTTATTTAAGGAGAAATTGGAGGCCGCCTCTCTGCTGGTTCAGGAACAGTTAGAGGCGAAACATTTAATAGAGTCATTATCTCCATGGAACACGCCAATATTCGTAATTAAAAAGAAGTCCGGCAAATGGAGATTGTTACAGGATTTAAGAAAGGTAAATGAAACAATGTTGCCCATGGGAACCTTACAAGCGGGTCTTCCATCCCCCGTGGCTATCCCTAAAGGGTTTCATAAAATAGTCATAGATTTAAAAGATTGTTTCTTTACTATTCTATTGCACCCTGAGGATTGCAAAAGGTTCGCATTCAGTGTTCCTTCTATTAACTTTACAGAGCCTATGCACAGGTATGAGTGGACAGTGCTCCCTCAGGGTATGGCTAACAGCTCGGCTTTATGCCAGAAGTTTGTAGCACAGGCCATTCAACCTGTGAGACAGAAATGGCCAGATATTTACTTTATCCATTTCACAGATGATTTTCTAATTGCAGGAAAAAATCCTCAGACCTTGCTTTTATGTTTTAGAGATTTGCAGCAAGCCTTGGTCGCTAAAGGGCTACAGATAGCTCCAGAAAAGGTTCAGATCCAGGAGCCATATAATTATCTGGGTTTTAAACTTACAGACCAGTCAATTTTTTTCCCAGAAGATAATTATCCGCAGAGACAATTTGAAAACTTTAAATGATTTTCAGAAGTTATTGGGTGACATTAATTGGCTTCGGCCGTATTTAAAACTTACAACAGGAGAATTACAACCTTTATTTGATATTCTTAAAGGGGATGCTGATCCGACATCTCCTAGGGTATTAACTTCAGAAGGACTTTTGGCTTTACAGACAGTGGAGAAAGCTATTGAAAATCAATTTGTTACCTATATAGATTATTCTTTACCTCTGCATCTGCTAATTTTTAATACTACTCATTCGCCTACAGGTTTATTATGGCAAAAGGCTCCTCTGATGTAGATTCATTTGAGGGTGTCTTCAAGGCGTAATATCTTGCCATATTATGAGGCAGTAGCCCAAGGAATTATGCTTGGTAGAAAGCAGGCGCTGACTTATTTTGGTAAGGAGCCGGACGTTATTATACAACCTTACAGTGTAAATCAAGATGAATGGCTAAAACAGCATAACACAGATTGGCTGCTAGCTCAGATTGGTTTTAAAGTGTGTATAGACAATCGTTATCCTCAAGACAAGTTAATAAAGTTTTTAAATATGCATGAGGTTGTATTTCCTAAAATGACATCTCTACGGCCATTACAGAACGCACTCCTAATTTTCACAGATGGCTCGGCTAAAGGAAAAGCCGGATATCGTGTTAACAATCAACAGGTGGTCGTAGACACGCCTGGGTTATCCGCTCAGTTATCAGAGCTTACAACAGTGCTGTGTGTTTTTCAAACTGTAAATAGTACGTTTAATCTCTTTACTGGCAGTGCTTATGTTGCATTTTCTATACCGCAATTAGAAACCTGTGGCACGTTTAATTTTAATACGCCAGCTGGATCCTTGTTTTCACAATTGCAAGGTATCATTCTTGCTAGAAAAAAATCCTTTTTATATAGGACACATCAGATCCCACTCGGGTCTCCCTGGACCTCTGGCTCAGGGTAATGAGCGCATTGACAAGGCGCTAATAGGTCAAGCCTTGGCACTCACACCCGTAGAATTGGCAAAATGTGATCATGATAAATTTCATCTTTCTACTCATACGTTGAGACTCCGTCATAAGATCACAAAGGAGCAAGCTAGAATGATCGTAAAGCAATGCCCTAATTGTCTCACTTTAGCACCAGTGCCCCATTTAGGGGTTAACCCACGTGGCCTCATGCCCAATCAAATTTGGCAAATGGATGTAACTCACTATACAGAATTTGGGAAATTAAAATTTATACATGTTTACATTGATACGTGCTCAGGACTTATTTTTGCTTCCCTGCATACGGGAGAAGCCTCTAGAAATGTAATTGATCATTGTTTACAAGCCTTTAATACCATGGGGGTACCCAAGGTCATTAAGACAGACAATGGACCAGCCTACACTGGTAAGAACTTTATCTCATTTTGTAAGGAATTTAATATAAAACTTAAAACTGGAATTCCTTATAATCTAATGGGACAAGGAATCGTGGAGTGTGCCCATCGCACACTTAAAAATTGGCTTATTAAAACTAAGAAGGGAAATTTATATCCTCCTCGGTCTCCAAAATCACATCTTGCCTTTGTTTTATTCGTTTTAAATTTTCTCCAAACGGATGCTAAAGGTCAGTCCGCTGCAGACAGACACTGGCATCCAGCTACTTCCAATTCCTATGCCATGGTTAAGTGGCGCGATCCTTTAAATAATTCATGGAAAGGCCCAGACCCCGTTTTAATATGGGGAAGAGGTTCAGTTTGCGTTTTCTCCCAGGAGGAAGACGGAGCGCATTGGTTACCAGAGAGATTGGTAAGACAAGTGAATTCCACCCCCAAAACTGTTGGTAAGTATAATTAAGTCAAAAGGCTGTTTTTCAAGCCGCTTCCCATTTACTTGGGAAGGTAGAGTTCCTTTGTGTTCTTGCAAATTAAGTTACAAGCCAGGCCTCTTGCCTGAGGCCACTGAATTTCAATTAAACAAAAACCGGTTTGAGCTCCCAAGACTAACCAGACAGGTTGTTCTCTTAATCTCCTTTTATATTTCAAGCAGATAACACTCAGAAGAGGAAATTGCTTCAGCGATGGCCCTAGGTTGAGGATGGGTAGCCTTTACAGCCAGCCAGCGCTTATCCGCAGAGAATTTACTCTGCCAGTGAAATTCCTCAGAGATGAGGCTACATGGTACTCGGAATCATGCGTGTTTGTTATTACAACAAACATGGGCATCAGTTGAGGTGCGAGGCGAGGCACTGCAAGGGAAAGGGAAAAAAAAATCCTGGCTCCGAGTTTCCCTGAAAAGCACGCCCAGCTGCATGGGGGTTTGACATCAAAAGACTGTCCTGGAAAAAAAAGGCGGTCTAACCCCCCCCCCCCCGAAAAAGATGTCCATAATGCTTAAGGGGGCTAGGGCCTCTTTTTTCACTCACTGATAAATGCCCGTCATCCATTGGATGAACTTATTTATTTCCACTGAGTTGTTTATAATTAATAATTAAGGGGGAATTGTCTCCTCCCCCCCGCAACTAAGCTGGCTGGCAAGCTGCCCAACTCTTCTGATGACTACCTCCGGCCTTTGTTCCTGTGAACAATAAGGCTCCGCACCTCGGCTATCGACACCGCCCCCAAGCCGGTGTTTACCTGAGTCGCCAGCCCGAAGGCAGATGACCCGCTGAGACCTGGAGCCAGAGAATTCACAGGACCGCCTTTGAAGCCACCGACTTGTGGGGGGTTTGTCGAACCCCCAAAAGACTATTTAACCTGTCTTAAAATTATTAAAACTAGTCTTGACCAGAATTCCCGCCTTGACTCACGTCTCTTGTCGCCTCCTCTGTCCCTGTAACCTCAAAATTCTCTCAACAGGTAACCCGGTTTACATGTGGCTGCTGGCAGCTACACTTAATTGTTTTCCTTTAACTTCAATCTTATGGGAAGATTGAACACTGAATATATGAATACTTGAAAAGGATAAATTTCCTATTTTAGGAAAATGAAATTTGAATTTTTTATGAATATAATCGTAAAATTGAAGAGCTACATGTAGCTATCCAGTGCCACAGTAATACAAAACATCTGGTCTAGATATTTTTTAATAACTTAATCTCCTCACTTAGTTATACACCAAAGATCATATATAATGGACAAAGCAAATCCCCTGTTTTATTATATCTGAGTTCTAGTACAGGATATAGACCTAACTTTGATTATTCAGTGACTCCTACACTGATGAAAATCAATCTTATATTGACTCTTTCTCAGGTATGGTTGATTTTACAAGGAGTGACCTTATACTTATTCATGCCTTTTGATATACATGCTTTGTGGTTTTTTTTATTCGATATAATTTTTTATTTACATTTCAAATGATTTCCCCTTTTCTAGCCCCCTACTCCCGAAAGTCCCATAAGCCCCTTTCTCTTCCCCTGTCCTCCCACCCACCCCTTCCCACTTCCCCGTTCTGGTTTTGCTGAATACTGCTTCACTGAGTCTTTCCACAACAAGGGGCCACTCCTCCTTTCTTCTTGTACCTCATTTGATGTGTGGAATATGTTTTGGGTATTCCAGTTTTCTAGGTTAATATCCACTTATTAGTGAGTGCATACCATGATTGATCTTTTGAGTCTGGGTTACCTCACTTAGTATTATGTTCTCTAGCTCCATCTATTTTACTAAGAATTTCATGAATTCATTGTTTCTAATGGCTGAATAGTACTCCATTGTGTAGATATACCACAGAAAGTAACAATCACTATTCCTTAATATTTCTTAACATCAATGGACTTAATGCCCCAATAAAAAGACACAGACTAACTGACTGGATACGTAAAAAGGACCCTACATTTTGCTGCTTACAGGAAACACACCTCAGGGTCAAAGACAAACACTACCTTAGAGTAAAAGGGTGGAAGAAAATTTTACAAGCAAATGGTCTCAGGAAACAAGCTGGAGTAGCCATTTTAATATCAGATAAAATTGACTTTCAACCCAAAGTCATCAAAAGAGACTCTGAGGGACACTTCTTGCTGGTCAAAGGAAAAATACAACAAGAAGAACTCTCAATCCTGAACATCTATGCTCCAAATGCAAGGACACCATCATTCATAAAAGAAACTTTATTAAAGCTCAAAGCACACATTGCACCTAACACAATAATTGTGGGTGACTTCAACAATGCTTTGTGTTTTGAGAAGAGAAACTTAGAAGAAGGGTGGCTAGATCAGAAAGGAAATACCCTCTATCCCTAAGTGAGAAGATTTGAATCAGAGACTTCAGGATAATACAGCAGTGAGAAGGAAATGGAAGGGGGGAGAGTAAATGGCTCCCTGGGTAAAGTGCTTGCCAGAAAAGCATGAATCCTGAGGTCAGCTCTCCAGAATTCACGAAAACTTGTATGAGACAGTACATGTCTGTAATCCCAGAGCTCCTTCAACCAGACTAGCTGTGGTAACAAAACAATTCCCAGGATCTCAGGAGACTGCAAGCTTAGCATGAACAACTGCTAACAGGAGACAGTGCCAACAAGGTGATAGGTGAGGACCACAGCCGAGTGGTGGGTGCTTCTGATGTAATGCTTTTGATTCCCTGTGACTCTGTTTCCTTATTTTCTTGCTGTATGGTATGGGGGAAGAGATTTCCTACTGATCCTCAGTAAGAACAAATATCACAATGGAGTAAAGAGTAGTAATGAAGCAGACAAGGTGAGAGATCAAGCCTGCATTCCAGATGACATAGCTGTGTGCAGACCCCAGGACCCTGGGGGGGGGTGTTCTTCTAATCTGATGGCTTCCAATCAGTCAGTCAATGTTTGTAGACCCAGCTTCTTTCTAGGAATCCCTGTTCCCACATACACAATGCCTCTCCCCCTCACTAGTCTAGCTCCCTGGTATCCACTAATGTGTTTGTTGAGGGGCCTAGAAGTCAAAACACATCTTCCAACAGATTCACCAGTAAAAGTTACACACAGGATGCTGAAAGCTATACAGTCATATTCTTTTAGTGTAAATCTTGAGAAGATGGCCTGTGGATTTGTCTCTGGGACATTTCTCTCACTTCCTTCAATAGACTCAGTATCCTCTGCATGCTCTCAAGGAAGTAAGGGTGAACTGCATTAAACATCAAATAAAGTCTCCATCATTGAGTAATCTATGCAAATTCTTCATGACTATCCTGTACATGTCTTTACTGACATTTAATAATCGGCTCACAGAGAATGCAACAGATAGTACTTGTAGATTAAAACAATACTAGGAGTATTTGAATCAAAAGTGTCAAATATTTGTGAGCAATATGGGTGCATAGACCTATACTGTTTATACATTAGAAAGCCTCAAAACATTGCTGAATTACTACATACACCAATCCAGAGTCTATTATGCTCATGAGTCTCACTATTCATTCGTAGAAAGATGCCTATAGTTTCAAAATTATTCTACATGTTCAGTGCAGCAAGAATAAGAATTAAACTATTTACTTTAATTGGGTGTCCAACTCCAAACTTCACTGATGACTGTATAGAAAAAGACACTAAGAAACAGAACAAAATCAGAGAAGAACATTGGCTGAAGAGAGACCTAAATGGAAAAATAAAAGTTCATGTCTGTTAAAAACTCTAATCCATTTTCCCATACATTGTCTCAGCATCCTGAACCAAATACAAATGAAATTGTGAAGGGTTATGAAAAGAGGAGAACATTTGACATATGAATGCATAGTTGTTCTATGAAATACTTTGCATCATTACCACATTTTTCAAATTGAGAATGTTACCTAATATTAAAGAAGTATTTAATGAACATTAAAAAATGTATGTCAAAGTCAGGGGCTTAATGTGTCATCATCTCGACTCCAAGGCCAATATTAAATATTCTGTACTTTCATCCGTTTTCTCATTTAGAAATCTAGACACTTTTTTGAGCTCTATAAACTGCAAGCATTTTGGACACTACACCAGAGACCTCTAAATAAACTGTGTCTGCCTCTGGGCATTATGAATCCCACACACATGCTATTTTTATAATTATTATAGAACTATTTCTTTAAACCTGTGATATATTTTGTTCTATTAGCATTAGCAATTTACCATGAGCCTATCAGGCCCTGGACTACATAGGATTTCTATTACTTTTCCTAATTTTCACAGCAGTGTGAAAATGTTGTAGATGTTACTATGATTCTGATTTTGTGGATGAGAAAATGAAGTTTTGGAAGAGTGAAGTAACTTAGTAAATATTCAGCAGGTGAAAAAAAGCAAATTCATTTTTTTATTCGATATATTTTTTATTTACATTTCAAATGATTTCCCCTTTTCTAGCCCCCGACTCCCCGAAAGTCCCATAAGCCCCCTTCTCTCCCCCTGTCCTCCCACCCACCCCTTCCCAGTTCCCCGTTCTGGTTTTGCAGAATACTGCTTCACTGAGTCTTTCCAGAACAAGGGGCCACTCCTCCTTTCTTCTTGAACCTCATTTGATGTGTGGATTAGGTTTTGAGTATTCCAGTTTTCTAGGTTATTATCCACTTATTAGTGAGTGCATACCATGATTCACCTTTTGAGTCTGGGTTACCTCACTTAGTATGATGTTCTCTAGCTCCATCCATTTGCCTAAGAATTTCATGAATTCGTTGTTTCTAATGGCTGAATAGTACTCCATTGTGTAGATATACCACATTTTTTGCATCCACTCTTCTGTTGAGGGATACCTGGGTTCTTTCCAGCATCTGGCAATTAATTATAAATAGGGCTGCTATGAACATAGTAGAGCATGTATGCTTATTACATGGTGGGGAATCCTCTTGGTATATGCCCAGGAGTGGTATAGGAGGATCTTCTGGATGTGAGGTGCCCAGTTTTCGGAGGAACCTCCAGACTGATTTCCAGAGTGGTTGTACCAATTTGCAACCCCACCAGCAGTGGAGGAGTGTTCCTCTTTCTCCACATCCTTGCCAACAGCTGCTGTCTCCTGAGTTTTTGACCTTAGCCATTCTGACTGGTGTAAGGTGAAGTCTCAGGGTTGTTTTGATCTGCATTTCCCTAATGACTAATGATGTTGAGCTCTTCTTAAGGTGCCTCTTGGCCATCTGAATTTCTTCAGGTGAAAATTCTTTGTTTAGATTTGTACTCCATTTTTAAATAGGTTATTTGGTTCCCTGGGGTCTAACTTCTTGAGTTCTTTGTATATATTGGATATTTGCCCTCTATCAGATGTAGGGTTGGTGAATATCCTTTCCCAATTTGATGATTGCCATTTTTTCCTTTTAACAGTGTCCTTTGCCTTACAGAAACTTTGTAATTTTATGAGGTCCCATTTGTCAATTCTTGATCTTAGAGCATAAGCTATTGGTGATCTGTTCAGGAACTTTTCCCCCATGCCCATGTCCTCTAGGGTCTGCCCCAGTTTCTTTTATATTAGTTTCAGTGTGTCTGGTTTTACACGGAGGTCCTTGGTCCACTTGGAGTTTTTTTTTTTTTGAATGGTGGTATGCATCTTTAATCGAAGTGCTGGAAAGGCAGAAACAGACAAATTTCCTAATACAAGGCCAGCCTGTTCTGCAAAGCAATATTCAGGACAGCGAGGATTACATGCAGAAACCCTGTCTAGCAAAGGAAAAAAATAAACAAAAATACAACCACCCAAAACAATTACAACAGCAAGAACATATCCAGGAAGGAAAGCATGTGATGTACTAGGATAGGAAAATATGAACAAGAGAATTGAGTAAGATCAACATACGAAGATACCAGTTGACAAATACAGAACATAATTGTTAATTTTTTGTCCCATGGAACATGTTTCTAAATAAGTTTCAGTAGTCTAAAATACAGTGATAAATATTTAGTGATAAATCATAAAGTTGAACATGTTCAATTAAAACATCTGTGCTATCTTAAAATGATGATTTTACACCTGTGTTTGTATTCCAAGTAAGTCCAATACTGAATGTTATTTCATTATAAAACAAAATAGCAGAATCTTGAGGGGCAGCACAGTCACATGAGTAAAGTAAACCCCTTAGAGCTCTAGGGGCATATTCTTTGTTGTGGTCGTTTCATGTCTATGAAAGGCACAAGCATTTTCTTTTTTCTTTTTAAATTATCTCCTAAATGTATTTTTTATTGATATATTTTTATTTACATTTCAAATGATTTCCCCTTTTCTGAGTCCCCACTCCCATCAACTCCCATAAGCCCTCTTCCCTCCCCCTGTTCCTCGATCTAGCCCTTCCCGCTTCCCTGTTCTGGAATTCCCCTATACTCTTGCACTGAGTCTTTCCAGAACCAGGGGCCGCTCCTCCATTCTTTTTGGACATCATTTAATATGTGGATTATGTCTTGGGTACTCAAGGTTTCTAGGCTAATATACACTTATCAGTGAATGCATACCATGATTGATCTTTTGAGACTGGGTTCCCTCACTTAGTATGATGTTCTCCAGCTCCATCCATTTGTCTAGGAATTTCATGAATTCATTGTTTCTAATGGCTGAATTGTACTCCATTGTGTAAATATACCACATTTTTTGTATCCATTCCTCCACTGAAGGACACTTGGGTTCTTTCCAGCTTCTGGATACAACAAATAGGGCTGTTATGAACATAATGGAGCATGTGTCCTTATTGCATGCTGAAGAATCCTCTGGGTATATGCCCAGGAGTGGTATAACCAGGTCCTCAGGAAGTGTCATGCCCAGTTTTCTGAGGAACTGCCAGACTGATTTCCCAAGTGGTTGTACCATCTTGCCATCCCACCAGCAGTGGAGGAGTGTTCCTCTTTCTCCACATCCTCACCAACATGTGCTGTCTCCTGAGTTTTTGACCTTAGCCATTCTGACTGGTGTGAGGTGAAATCTCAGGGTTGTTTTGATTTGCTTTCATTGTGTCCCATAGATTTGTGTATGTTGTGCCTTCATTTTCATTAAATTCTAAGAAATCTTTGATTTCTTTCTTTATTTCTTCCTTGACCAAGGTATCATTGAGTAGAGTATTGTTCAGTTTCCATGTGTATGTGGGCTTTCTGTTGTTTTTACTGTTACTAAAGACCACTTTTACTCCATAGTGATCTGATAGGAGGCATGGAATTATTTCAATCTTCTTATATTTGTTGAGGTCTGTCTTGTGACCAACTATATGATCTGTTTTGGAGAACGTACCATGAGGTGCTGAGAAAAAGGTATATTCTTTTGCTTTGGGATAAAAAGTTCTATATATATCTGTTAACTCCAATTGGTTCAAAGCTTCAATTAGTTTCATTGTCTCCCTGTTTAGTTTCTGTTTTCCTGATCGGTCCATTGGTGAGAGTGGAGTGTTGAAGTCACCCACAATTATTGTGTTAGGTGCAATGTGTACTTTGAGCTTTAGTAAAGTTTCTGTTATGAATGAGGGCACCCTTGTATTTGGAGCATAGATGTTCAGGATTGAGAGTTCTTCTTGTTGGATTTTTCCTTTGACCAGCAAGTAGTGACCTTCCATGTCTCTTTTGATGACATTAGGTTGAAGGTCAATTCTATCTGAAATTAGAATGGCGACTCTGGCTTGTTTCCTGGGACCATTTGCTTGTAGAATTGTCTTCCAGCCTTTTACTCTAAGGAAGTTTTTGTCTTTGACACTGACGTGTGTTTCCTGTAAGCAGCAAAATGTAGGGTCCTGTTTATGTAACCAGTCTGTTAGTCTATGTCTTTTTATTGGGGAATTGAGTCCATTGATGTTAAGAGATATCAAGAAGTAGTGGTTATTGCTTCCTAACATTTTTGATTATAATTTTATACATGTGTGGTTATCCTTTTTGGGTTTGATGAAAGAAGCTTAATATCCTGCTCTTTTCAGGGTATAGTTTCCCTCGTTGTAATGGTGTTTTCCCCCTATTATCCTTTGTAGGGCTGGGTTTGTAGAAAGATATTGTGTAAATTTGGTTTTGTCATGGAATATCTTGGTTTCTCCATCTATGGTGATTGAGAGTTTTGCTGGGTATAGTAGTCTCGGCTGGCATTTGTGTTCTCTTAGAATCTGCATGAGCTCCACCCAGGATCTTCTAGCTTTCATGGTCTCTGGTGAGAAATCTGGTGTAATTCTGATAGGTTTTCCTTTATATGTTACTTGCCCTTTTTCTCTTACTGCCCTAAGTATTCTTTCTTTGTTTAGTACATTTGGGGTTTTGATTATTATGTGACGGGAGGTATTTCTGTTCTGGTCCAGTCTCTTTGGAGTTCTGTAGGCTTCTTGTATATTCATGGGCATCTCTCTCTTTAGGTTAGGGAAGTTTTCTTCCATAATTTTGTTGAAGATATTTGCTGGCCCTTTAAGTTGTAAATCTTCACTGTCATCAATACCTATAATACTTAGATTTGGCTTTCTCATTGTGTCCTGGATTTCCTGGATATTTTGGGTTACAAGCTTTTTGCATTTTGCATTTACTTTAACTCTTGAGTCCATGGTTTCTATGGTATCTTCGGCATCTGAGATTCTTTCTTCTTTCTCTTGTATTCTGTTGTTGATATTTGTGTCTATGGTCCCTGATTTCTTCCCAAGGTTTTCTATCTCCAAAGTTGTCTCCCTTTGTGCTTTCTTAGTTGTTTCTACTTCTGTTTTTAGAGCCTGGAAATTTTTGCTCAGTTCTGTCATTTGCTTGTTTGTGTTTTCCTCTAATTCTTTAAGCGATTTTTGTGTTTCCTCTTTCATGAATTTGCCTGTTGATCAAGGTTCTCTTGTATTTCTTTTAGTGATCTTTGTGTTTCCTCCTTATTAGATTTTGTATTCTCCTGAATTTCTTTCAATTATTTTTGTGTTTCCCTTGTAAGGGCTTCTAATCTCCTCAATTTCTTTAAGTATGTCTGTCATGTGTTCCTGTACCAGCATCACGACCAGTGATTTTAAATCCAAATCTTGTTTTTCTGGTGTGTTGGGGTATCCAGAACTTGCTAATGTTGGAAAAATGGGTTCAGATGCTGCCATAATGCCTTGGTTTCTGTTAGTAAAGTTCCTACATTTGCCTTTAGCCATCTAGTTCTCCCAGCAGTTAGATGGTCTTATTGTCACTGGCTGGTGCTTCAACCTACTGTGGATCTTTAAGGTTATCTCTGCAATACTGGATGACTGGATTTCTTCTGGACCAGATTACTGATATGCTGGCTTCCTCTTTTGTGCCTTTGGAGCCCTTCTCAGTCTTGCCTCAAGCAATGCTATAGTTAGGTTGTCAAGGTCAACCAGGTGTTCTCTGTCTGCTCTATTATAGAGGGAAGAAGTTGTGGTGGGGGTCACTCCTTCTGTTGATTCTCACATAGGACACAGGTCCTGTGATGGACTGGCTTGCAGATGAACCGCCTAAGTGCTCAGTTCCTGAGTGCAGGCAGACCCCTAGCGGTTTGCACCACCAGAAATCTAAAGCTCAGGGTGTTACAGTACCTAGTGATCCTTTAGTGTCCCTGCAGCCAGCAAATATGGCTGCAGGGCTTCTCTCCTTCCACAGCTTCCTGGGCAGGACAAGGGCCCAGAGCCTGGCAGGCTGGCAGACAAAAGCTGCCTACGTGCTCAGTTCCTGAGTGCAGGCAGACCCCTGGCGGTTTGCACCACCAGAAATCTAAATCTCAGGGAATTACAGTACCTAGAGATCCTTTTGTGTCCATGCAGACAGCAAATATGGCTGCGGGGCTTCTCTCCTTCCACAGCTTCCTCAGATATAGTTTTATTAGTAGTTCCTATCATACAAACAAATCCTAATACACTGAAATATGTTAATTATATACGTTAAAATATTCTTAATAAAGTGTGTGTGTGTGTGTGTGTGTGTGTGTGTGTGTGTGTGTGTGTGTGTGTGTTTCTGTGTCATTTTTCATAGAGTACTGCGTTTGGGGAGTTGGAAAAACAGATGGATAGATGGTTCAGCAGGTAAGAGCTATTTGTCCCTCCAGAGGACCTGAGGTCAGTGACCAGCACCCATGTCATGAAAGTCACAACTGCCTGCAACTCCAGCTACAGATGATGCAAACTTCCGGGCACTGACACATTCACAACACTCCTCACCCGTGACTAAGTATAAAACCTTGTAGTAAGCCACCTTTTGTTCATCTCTATTACAAGATGGCGCTGGCCAGATGCAGCTCCCTGGTAGTAAATTACTTTAGTACATGTGCAGTGTGCTGTATTCGTTATCACACTTACATGCTAATGAAGAATTCACTTAGTTGGCCTATGAGGAAGCGGCTGGCTATCTCTCTTGGCAGACGGGGCTGAGTAGGCTATATAAGGTCAGGCAAGGAGAGAGCTCGGGGCCGCCAAAAGAAGATATAAGCTTTGTTCAAGGTTCCCGAAATAAACCATAAGAAGGAAGAAACTCCCTGGTGTTGTGTCTTCCTTGCCAGCCAGGCTGGGCGTGACATTTGGTAGCCTGTATGGAGACTTCAGAACCTGCTGCGGTTGGGGGTAGTGCACTGGTAAGTTCCTGGTAAATGGGGTTAAATTAAAAATTCCCGTTATATGGGAGGGAAGTTCCTGGTATTTGGGACAAGTTTAAGTTATAAAGGAAAGTCAAAAAGAAAAAAATTCTCGGTAAAAGAGGCCAGCGAGTCTCCGGTCTGAAGTACAGACTAAGGTGGAGAGTGTGGCTAGTTAGCCCCTTCCTGCAGATTAAGGCAGAGTGGTAAGAAGTTTGAGGTGGAACAAAAGGAAAGAGGATTTGCATAGTAACGAACTAATAACAAACTCTGCAGCTAAGAACCATGAGAATTACAAGAAAGTTCATGACCCTGCTTTTACAGCAGTATGCTTTCTGCTAGCCTGCGTGGTTATTTGGGGGAGTAGTTTTAGGTTCCGCCACTAATTATGCAATAGCAGTGATAAAGAAACTTGTTAGGATGGGGACTTAAGTCGCATCCAATTTTTCTGGCTCTTCATTGAGCTATCTTAGAGACGGAAGATTCTGAGAGTGAAGGAGAAATTCACTCTCGTGAGCCAGTGAGGTAATAAAAAGAAGAAAGAGACTTAAGAACAAAAGACAAAGGCCCGCCAAGGTGTCAAATTTCCACTCCACTCTGCCAGCCCCACCTCCTTACCAGGAGGGCATTTAGTTGGTGGGTCCCCCTCTCCCCGACACTTTCTGGTCGTTCCTTTTGCCCAGAAGTCTGTGGGCAGGTCGCCATGGGCCCCTCTCTCCGGGTGAAACCATTCCAGAGTGCCCTGCCCTTTACAAAGAAAAGAGAACTCTCCCCGGGGCTCCCAGAGGGAGCCAGTGCTTGCTTTAAGAATAGCCCTCTTAAAGGAGCTACGAGATTTAAAAGGACAAATGGTCACTCTAACTTCAAGATTTATTTCAAAGATAGAAAAAGCCAGAGCCAAAACAAGTCCCTTGACTTTAAAATTTTAAAAAGCACTTTGAATCTTCCACGGAGGGCTGGCTCACACCTGAGGAATTTATGCAGCTTACCCGAGCTGAATTCTCTGGGGGAGAATATATTCTTTAGAAGTCAGAGATAGTTAAAACAGCTGGAAAAATCAAAAGTAAAAACCATTACTGTTTTTGGGCGGCGGCGGCGGCGGCGGTGAAGGCAGTGCAGCAGTGGCTGGTCCAGCTGAAGGGCCATCAGCAGTGGAACCAAGTCGACACAGGGTCCAGTTAGGCCCTGCGCCCACGACCACTGACCTTCGCTGACCAGCTGGGCTGCAAGCAGCTGCAGATTTGCTGTGCCTTTTGCTGCATGGAAGCCACTTCAGAACTCGGCCTCCCGCCAGTCAGGAGAGGTTCACCTCCATCTTGGTTTCGGACTCCAGAGAGATCGGGCAGACTGAGGTACACAAACATAACCCGAGGCCAACATCGCAGGGGTCTGAGCCTGACGAGCGTTGGCCTGCACCCAGACCCTGGGTTATTTGGGGGGCCATCGGGGTGCCAACCCAGCCAGGAGGATTTTTTTGCCCTGGCCAGCGCGCACGCGGCCATTTTGCCTACAGGACCCAGAGAGCTCGGGAGGGCAGAGAAGGCTAACAAGCATAGCCTGAGGCTAACAAAGCGGGGGTCTAGGCCCCAACAGGCCCTGGACTGACCCCAAGAACTGGGCGGCTTGGTGGGCCATCTGTGTGTCAACCCACCCAGGAGGTTGTTAGCCCAGCAGACTCTCCCAGCGCTTTCGGGGAGCGTGAGCACACACGCCCGCCATCCTGGTCACCTGGCAGACCCCGTTGACAGTCATAGCCACAGGGGAACTTTGCTCGGACCTTGGCCTCCCAGGCTTTTGCATGGACCCAGGGCCTGGGCGGCCAGGCTAACCTTGTGTGCGCCAGTCTGGTTGGGGGGATCAGCTGCCCAGCGGAGTGATCAGGTGAGGTCCCTGCAACGTACACCGTCTGCGCTCCCTGGGGGTGCACACGGACTCCATCTGGTTAACAGACACAATCTGGGACAAAGCACACTAGAGCTGCAAGGGCACCTAAGAACACATCAGCAGGCCAGGGGGAGAAGTTGGTGTGCTCCGGTGAATCCAGCGGGCCCCAGCAGGAGCCTTCGGGTGCCTGCTTTGGGATCTGAACGACCAGGGCCACAGTGCTCGGTCTCCAGGAAGTGCGGGAGACCCGGTGTGCACCCAGAGGCAGTCTGGGAGCTCACAGCGCGGCCTGCTCCTGTGGCCCAGAGCTTGGGTCCCAGTCCTGAGGCCTCTGGCTGGAGCCCTCAGCTCAACACTCTCTGCTTCCGGATCCAGATCAGCCTGGGCAGCAACACCCAGGTCCTCTCCAAGTCCTGCAAGAGGCAGGAGGGGCAGGAGGGGCTTCCGGGCGGCCAGCTGGGAGAAGTCAGTGTGCTCCAGTGAATCCAGCGGGCACCAGCAGGAGGCTTCTGGTGTCTGCATTGGGATCTGAACAGCCTGGGCAACAGCACCCTGTCTCCAGGCAGTGCAGGAGGTAAGCTGTGCACCAGAGGCCACCTGGGAAGGAGCAGCTTGCACTGGTGAGTCCAGTACTGACAAGACCAAGTAACACCAGTGAGAACTAGATGGCAAAAGGCAAACGCAGGAACGTCACTAACAGAAATCAAGGCAATATGGCAACATCTGAACCCAATTCTCCTCTACCAGCATGTCCTGGATACCCGAACACACCAGTAAAACAAGATTTGGATTTAAAATCACTGGTCATGATGCTCGTACAGGAACACATGAAGGACATACTTAAAGAAATCCAGGAGAAAATGGATCAAAAGTTAGAAGCCCTTGCAAGGGAAACACAAAAATCATTGAAAGAAATCCAGGAGAATACAAAAGCCAACAAGGAGGAAATGCAAAAAACACTTCAAGAAATACAGGAGAACTTTGGTCAACAGGCTGAGGTCATGAAAGAGGAAACACAAAAATCTCTTAAAGAATTACACGAAAGCACAAACAAGCAAGTGAAGGAGCTAAGCAAAACCATCCAGGATCTAAAATCAGAAGTAGAAACAACTAAGAAAACTCAAAAGAAGACAACTTTGGAGATAGAAAGCCTTGGGAAGAAATCAGGGGACAGAGATGTAAATATCAACAACAGAATACAAGAGATAGAAGAAAGAATCTCAGATGCTGAAGATTCCATAGAAACCATGGACTCAACAGTTAAAGAATATGCAAAATGCAAAAAGCTTGAAACCCAAAATATCCAGGAAATCCAGGACACAATGAGAAGACCAAACCTAAGGATTATAGGCATAGATGAGAATGAAGATTTACAACTTAAAGGGCCAGCAAACATCTTCAATAAAATTATGGAAGAAAACTTCACTAACCTAAAGAGAGAGATGCCCATGAATATACAAGAAGCCTACAAAACTCCAAACAGACTGGACCAGAACAGAAATACTTCCCGTCACATAATAATAAAAACACAAATGTTCTAAACAAAGAAAGAATATTAAAGGCAGTAAGAGAAAAAGGCCAAGTAACATATAAAGGAAGACCTATCAGAATGACAGCAGAATTTTCACCTGAGACTATGAAGGCTAGAAGGTCCTGGGCAGATCTCATGCAGACTCTAAGAGAACACAAATGCCAACCAAATCTACTATATCTAGCAAAACTCTCAATCACCATAGATGGAGAAACTAAGATATTTCATGACAAAACCAAGTTTACCCAATATCTATCCACAAACCCAGCCCTACAAAGGATAATAGGAGGAAAACACCAATACAAGGAGGGAAACTTCACCCTGGAAAAAGCAAGATAGTAAACTTTCATCAAACCCAAAAGAAGTTAAGCAATCAAATTTAAAAAATAACGTCAAAAATGATAGGCAGTAACAATCACTATTCCTTAATATCTCTTAACATCAATGGACTTAATGCCCCAATAAAAAGACACAGACTAACTGACTGGATACATAAACAGGACCCTACATTTTGCTGCTTACAGGAAACACACCTCAGGGTCAAAGACAAACACTACCTTAGAGTAAAAGGCTGGAAGACAATTTTACAAGCAAATGGTCTCAGGAAACAAGCTGGAGTAGTCATTTTAATATCAGATAAAATTGACTTTCAACCCAAAGTCATCAAAAGAGACTCTGAGGGACACTTCTTGCTGGTCAAAGGAAAAATACAACAAGAAGAACTCTCAATCCTGAACATCTATGCTCCAAATGCAAGGGCACCCTCTTTCGTAAAAGAATCTTTATTGAGACTCAAAGCACACATTGCACCTAACACAATAATTGTGGGTGACTTCAACACTGCACTTTCCTCAATGTACCGATCAGGAAAACAGAAACTAAACAGGGACACAATGAAACTAATTGAAGCTTTGGACCAATTAGATTTAACAGATATATATATATATATATATATATATATATATATATATATATATATATATATATATATATATATATATATATAGTACATTCTATCCTAAAACAAAAGAATATACCTTTTTCTCAGCACCTCATGGTACCTTCTCCAAAATCGACCATATAATTGGTCACAAGACAGAACTCAACAAATATAAGAAGATCGAACTAATCCCATGCCTCCTATCAGAGCACTATGGAGTAAAAGTGGTCTTCAATAGCAACAAAAACAACAGAAAACCCACATACATGTGGAAACTGAACAATATTCTACTCAATGATACCTTGGTCAAGGAAGAAATAAGGAAAGAAATTAAAGACTTTTTAGAATACAATGAAAATGAAGACACAACATACCCAAATCTATGGAACACAATGAAAGCAGTGCTAAGAGGAAAACTCATAGCCCTGAGTGCCTCCAAAAAGAAAATGGGGAGAGCATACATTACCAGCTTAATGACACACCTGAAAGCCCTGGAAAAAAAAGAAGCTAATTCACCCAGGAGGAGTAGAAGGCAGGAAATCATCAAACTCAGGGCTGAAATCAATCAAGTAGAAACAAAGAGAACCATACAAAGAATCAACAAAACCAGGAGCTGGTTCTTTGAGAAAATCAACAAGATAGATAAACCCTTAGCCAGAATGACCAAAGGGCACAGAGAAAGTATCCAAATTAACAAACTTAGAAATGAAAAGGGAGATATAACAATGGAAACAGGAAATCCAAAAAATCATCAGATCCTACTACAAGAGCCTGTACTCAACACAACTGGAGAATCTGGAGGAAATGGACAATTTCCTTGACAGATACCAAATACCAAAATTAAATCAGGACCAACTAGACCAACTAAACAGTCCCATAATGCCTAAAGAAATAGAAGGAGTCATAGAAAGTCTTCCAACCAAAAAAAGCACAGGACCAGATGGTTTCAGTGCAGAATTCTATCAGACCTTCAAAGAAGAGTTAACACCAATACTCTTCAAACTATTCCACAAAATAGAAACAGAAGGAACACTACCCAATTCCTTCTATGAAGCCACAATTACGCTGATACCAAAACCACACAAAGATCCAACAAAGAAAGAGAACTTCAGACCAATTTCCCTTATGAACATCGATGCAAAAATACTCAATAAAATTCTTGCCAATCGAATCCAAGAACACATCAAAACGATCATCCACCATGATCAAGTAGGCTTTATCCCGGGAATGCAGGGTTGGTTCAATATACGGAAATCCATCAATGCAATCCACTACATAAACAAACTCAAAGAAAAAAAAACACATGGTCATTTCATTGGATGCTGAAAAAGCATTTGACAAAATTCAGCATCCTTTCATGCTTAAAGTCTTGGAGAGAACAGGAATTCAAGGCCCATACCTAAACATAGTAAAAGCAATATACAGCAAACCGGTAGCCAGCATCAAACTTAATGGAGAGAAACTTGAAGCAATCCCACTGAAATCAGGGACCAGACAAGGCTGCCCCCTTTCTCCTTATCTTTTCAATACTGTACTTGAGGTACCAGCTCGGGCAAATACGTAAGTGACCCAATAAACTCCACTAGAGAGCTCCTACAGCTGATAAACAACTTCAGCAAAGTGGCAGGTTACAAAATCAACTCAAGCAAATCAGTGTCCTTCCTATACTCAAGGAATTTAAGAATTGCTCTTTCTAACTCTATGAAGAATTGAGTTGGGATTTTGATGGGTATTCCATTGAATCTGTATATTGCTTTTGGCAAAATGGCCATTTTAACTATATTAATCCTAGCGATCCATGGGCATGGGAAATTTTTCCATTTTTCGAGGTCTTCTTCCATTTCCTTCTTCAGAGTCTTGAAATTCTTGTCATAACGATCTTTAACATATTTTGTAAGAGTCACCCCAAGATACTTTATACTGTTTGTGGCTATTGTGAAGGGTGTCATTTCCCTAATTTCTTTCTCAGCCTGCTTATCCTTTGAGTATAGGAAGGCTACTGGTTTGCTTGAGTGTGGAAGGGGATTATAATGGAACAAACAAAAAGCAGGGGTATGCATGCCTTGGCATTACATGAGATGGTAAGGGATGTCGGCCTTTAAGCTGATTGGTTTACAGCACCTGGTTAAACCTTAAGGAGGGCACATACATCAAAAAGAGCACCTCGACCTGGAAACAACTTATGTTTTCTTAGACCATTCTGTTGTTATCAGCTAGCAGCAGCCAATTTGTCTGTTTTGCAACTACCTGGGACATTTCATGATTTTTTTCAGACCTCAAGAGTGTGAACCACAGCTCTCTAAGCTATGTTTCTTCACCAGATATATCACCCTTGTGCATATATCCTAAAGACACCCCACCATACCACAAGGATACATGCTCCCCCATGTTCATAGCAGTCTTAATTGTAATAGCCAGAAACCACCCAGATGTCCCTCAACAGAATAATGGATACAGAAAATGTGCTTCACTTGCTCAAGGGAATACTACTCAGCTATAAAAACAAGGAAATCATGATTTATCAGGTAAATGCGTGGAACTAGATAAGTGAATATTACCCAAAATGTACTGATTACCTAGAATACAACCCAGAGAACACCACGGCATGCAGAAATGTCAAGTAAGGAGGCTTCAATCCTGCTTAGAAGTGGGGGATGGATAATCACAGTAGGCAGAGGGAGGGAGGGACCTGTGTGGGAGAAGGGAGGAATAGGGGAAAGGAGGAACAGGGTCTGATAAGGAGGGGGCAGGAGAGAATATCGCAGAGGCCCAGGAGAATGGATGGAAATGTGCATCCTCTGGGAATGGGAAGTAGGAAGAGCATCTATATAGTACAAGTGACCTAGGAGTTAGGAGACTCTCAGGACTCATTGAAGGTGACCTGAGCCAAAACCCCAACATGGGGAAGAGGGAACTAAAAGATTCTACCTCCATTAGATAGACAGTGTTAATAAACCACAGTCAAGACTCTGATCCAGAATTGTTCCTGTCTAAAAGAACCGCAGAAACAAAACTGGGGAAGAGACTGGGGGAAACGCTGCCAATGACCAGCCCAACTTGGGATCCATCTCATGGGAGTGACCAAGGCCTGTCACTATTACTGATGCTATGTTGTGCTCACAGACCAAACCCTGACAAGTCTTTCCTGAGAGAGGCCCTACCAGCAGCTGACATACAGAAAGGCAGATACTTACACCTGACCATTGGATTCAACCTGAGGTTGAATTTGGGGAAGGACTGAATAATATGAAAAAGAGAATGACCACATAGGAATAGCAGAAGACTCAACTAACCTAGACTCTCAGGGAGATCCCAGAGACTGAGACACTAACCAGGAACATGCAGGCCCCATCTGAGGCCCCTGGCACATATCTAGCAGAGGACTCTCTAATTTGGCCTCAGTGAGAGAAAATGCTTTTAATCCTTACTAGACTTGAGGACCCAGGAAGGAGGAGGCATGGGGTGAGCACCTTCTTGTAGGCAAGAGGGAGGAGGAAAGGAAGGGATATAGAAGGCAGAAATTGATTGGAATTTAAATAAACAAAAAATAACGTTAAAAATAAAAAAAATTAAAAAGGAGAAAGTGAGTGATCATGGACAGCAACCTTGGAGAACAAAGAGTCTTTGATGTTGGGTTGAATGTAAAGAATCTGACCATGGTCCAATGCAGGGACTGCACTCTCCAGAAGCAGAATAAGAGGTGTTTGCAACCATGATGCCTGTCACAGTCCTCTCCACATCACCTAGGCTAGTGTACCACTTGTTAGTCTTCTGAGATGTCCTTCCTCTTGTGGCCATTTACCATCCAACTGGATAGATTTCATACCATCAACATAACTCTGCACCCTGGATGTCAGGGATTCAAACTGTCAAATACCAGCTGATACTAATGCACATCCAGGGAACCCAGTAGTGAAAGACAAAGGCTTCACTAGAGTTCTTCTAAGCTAGTGGGAAGGACAAAAGACTGTTTCCTCCAGGAGCAGGATGAAGGCACTTCTGTATGCTGTCCCCATGACACTGACTGATCTTCAAGGTTTATCCTCCCTCAGTTCCTCTATAAATGCACATTTAGGCTGAAGAGATCATTTAAACCTGCATTGGAGCAGCCGTGGAGCCTCGGTCTCAGAGAGCTCCTGGTAGCCTTCCTCCTAGGGAGGCACACGAGGGTGAAGGAAACCCAAGTGTCAGTGTACCCAACCTTGCAATGCCATGGTCCCAACCTCTGCCCACCTTGTCCTGATCTTACTAACCCTGCAGAAATACATTATAATTAATTTGACATGACAGTCTCAATTTATTGTAGGTATGCCATGTCTCAAAGAACAAAAAATTTCCTGTTCTTAGTATTATTTTCTTTTCATTAAAAATAGATTCATTTGTCCAAGAAGAAATAACAGAAAAATTCCATAAAATAATAAACTAGAAGCCATAAATTATACACAAAAACCTGATGCAGATCCTTACATGCCCTTTAAAGGCAGCTTCAGTCATTTTATATTGATATAGGTTATAATCACTCTACTTGTCGGCCTCTTGATATAGCTTAGCAGTAGAGCACCAAGCCTTGAACACATGGGGTCCCGGGTTCGACACCTGGTATCTCTGAGGTTTTTCTTTTTCTCTTCAGGGTCTCATTCTACACAGTGTGTCACATCCTAGAACACATTTCCATAGAGACCTCCAGAGTCTTCTCAGTATAGTCAAAGAGCTCATCTAGCACCTTGAAAACAATGTTGCTCTCTAATCTTGATGTGAGAATAATGTTGCTCTTTAACCTTGATGATGTTTCCATGGAGACTTCCATCTTCTGGCGAGCACAGCCTGGCCATGCCTCTACGAATGTTTCCTTCACAAGTTGAGCGAAGCTCTGCTTTCTAGCGGGTGTAGTTTCCCTTATGGGTATGATTTCTCAGGTGATAAAGGACAAGGGTGAATGAATTCTGCTTTGAGAGAAAGGAAGGGAGGGCAGTGGAGAGCCTTCCTAGTTACTGAGCAGAGGGGAGGAGCATTTGTCGTTGTCATGTTTACTATAGATATGAACTTTTCAAACTATTCCCCTACACATGGTCTTAAATCATCTCATATTTTTTAACCTATGGAAATTTTTAGATATCTCCAGTCCTCCAATTTTGGTTTTTATTTGGTGTCTTGGGTGTGAAATCTTCACATATATCCTAGTGAATGAGATTTTCTTTTATACATTCTGTTGGACATTTTATAGGCATTTATTTTTATAAATTTCTAAAATAAAATAAAATAAATTTATAAAAATGTTTTTCCATATGATACATATGCAGATCCTAATTTCTATTGGTTTTTATTTATTCATTTAATTTTGGATTGGATATTTTCTTTATTAATAATTCAAATGCTATCCCCTCTCCAGGTTACCCCTTGGGAAATCCCTTATCCCACTGTCCCCTGCCTCTGTGAGGGTGCTCACCCACTCACCCACCCACTCCTGTCCTTCCTCACTGGCATTCCCCTACACTGGGGCATCAAACACCCTCAGTCCCAAGGGCCACTCCTCTCACTGATGACCAAACAAGGCCATCCTCTGCCACATATGTGCCCAGGGCCATGGGTCACTCCATGTGTACTCTTTGGTTGGTGGCTCAGTCCCCAGGAGCTCCAGGGGGTCTGGACAGTTGACACTGTTGCTCCATCCTTGGGGCTGCAAACCCCCTCAGATACTTCAGTGTTCTCCCCAACTCCCCCATTGGGGACCCCATGCTCAGTCCAATGGTTGGCTGTGAGCTTCTGCCTCTGTATTGGTCAAGCTCTGGCAGCCGTTCAGTTGATACCATGATAGCTGATAGAGAACGGCTGTGGTTGTATGTATGTATGTATGTATATAAAATGAGGAAAGAGATCCTAGAGGGTGTAGGGATTAGATTGAATATAGAAGCAAAGTCAGACTTGCTGAGTCCTAGAGGAGACTTACATTCCTGCAGTCATGGACAGTGCTTGCTAAGGCAGGAGTAAAGACTGTTGGGTCCCTTTGGCTGGTTTGTCAATCACCAAAGTAAATTGGTAAATGAATGAAGCCACAGGCCCCAGGATAGGACACAACTTGTTTTTGTCACCTGCTGAATATTTGCTAAGTTACTTCACTCTTCTAAAACTTCATTTTGTCATCCACAAAATCAGAATCATAGTAATACCTATCACATTTTCACACTGCTGTGAAAATTAGGAAAAGTAATAAAAATCCTACATAGTCCAGGGCCTCATAGGCTCATGGTAAATTTCTAATGCCAATAGAACTTAATATATCACAGGTTTAAAGAAATAGTTCAATAATAATTATAAAAATAGCATGTGTGTGGGATTCATAATGCTCAGAGGCAGACACAGTTTATTTAGAGGTCTCTGGTGTAGTGTTCAAAATGCTTGCAGTTTATAGAGCTCAAAAAAGTGTCTAGTTTTCTACATGAGAAAACGGATGAAAGCACAGAATATTTAATATTGGCCTTGGACTCGAACTGATGAGACATTAAGTCACTGACTTTGACATACATTTTGTAATGTTCATTAAATACTTCTTTAATATTAGGTAACATATTCTCAATCTGAAAAATGTGGTAATGATGCAAAGTATTTCATACAATTGTTAGCATGAAAATGAAATGAAAAACTTAGATTAATTGTTTAGTGCTTGCAATTTAGTTTGTGCTCATGTCATTCACATAGAACTTTAGGAATATCTACCATGTATCAGATTTGAGTTTGGATGACAAGAATTCATTTATAATGAGATAATTACCTTATTATTTAGTCACTTAGTTTTACAGCCAATGGAAAGCAGAACTATTACTGTTTAAATGTTACCCTTTCTTGGCTACCACTTCAGAACAAAAGCTGCAGGATCTCCACATCACAGAAGCAACAACAGGATATCCTAGAGGAGTCCCAGTGAGGGTCCAGTATTGACAGAGTAACAAAAGCCAGAGGCCTCGAAACAGGCCAAAGACTCTCTAAAATGAACGTTTGCAAGTAATGATGTGTGGACAAAAGGGTATACTGTGTGAACTCTGTGACAGCTTCCACAGTGAGATGTTGTTTTGTTGTTGTTTTTGACCTTCTCATTTGATTTTTAATGTTATTTTTTCTTGTTTTTATTATTTTTGGTGGGGGGCATTTGCAAGGGCAGAGGGTGGAAATGGAGGGACAGGAAGATGAGAGATTGGGGTGCATGATGTGAATTCATAAAGAATCAATATAAAGAAAAAAGGGGGTCATTTTTTATCTGAATTATCACTTTTTATATGATCCTTAAAATAATGAAATCATTTACCTGAAATGCATCATTGAAAATAAACATCTTCAGGTGTAACCATTTGAGTCCAATATGAGTCCCATCTGAAGGATATAATGACTCTTCTCTATGGAATGAATTGCTTCCAGATGCTTTATTATTAATCACTGTTAGTATCTTTTCCTATAGTGTCATCATTTCACATGTCCCAGTGTTTGTGTTAAGCGTGTGTTAGGGCACTATCAACTAACTTAGGATCTTCTAGACCATGTCCTTAGAATCTCATAAATGTTTTCATGTGTAATTTTAATATATGTTCACTGCAATTTACAGAGAATATATGATTTCTTGAAATTCTTATTATTCTATGACAAATGTAGTCTATTAACGAGTTCCTTCTGTGCCAAACAACTATGCATTCACATGTCAAATGTTCTCCTCTTTTCATAACCCTTCACAATTTCATTTGTATTTGCTTCAGAATGTTGGGATAATGTATGGGAAAATGGATTAGAGTTTTTAACAGACGTGAACTTTTTTTTTCCATTTCAGTCTCTCTTCAGCCAATGTTCTCTGATTTTGTTCTGTTTCTTAGTGTCTTTTTCTATACACTTATAAGTGAAGTTTGGAGTTGTACACGCAATTAAAGTAAATAGTACTATTATTATTGTTGCTGCACTGAACATGTAGAATAATTTTGAAACAATAGACATCTTTCAACTAATGAATAGTGAGACTCATGAGCATAATAGACTCTGGATTGGTGTATGTAGTAATTCAGCAATGTTTTGAGGCTTTCTAATGTATAAACTGTATAGGTCTATGCACCCATATTGCTCACAAATATTTGACACTTTTGATTCAAATACACCTAGTATTGTTTTAATCTACAAGTTCTGTCTGTTGCATTCTCTGTGAGCCTATTATTAAATGTCAGTAAAGACATGTACAGGATAGTCATGAAGAATTTGCATAGATTACTCAATGATGGAGACTTTATTTGATGTTTATTGCAGTTCACCTTTGCTTCCTTAAGAGCATGCAGAGGATACTGAGTCTATTGAAGGAAGTGAGAGAAATGTCCCAGAGAGAAATCCACAGGCCATCTTCTCAAGATTCACACTAAAAGAATATGACTGTATAGCTTTGAGCATCCTGTGTGTAACTTTTACTGGTGAATCTGTTGGAAGATGTGTTTTGACTTCTAGGCCCCTCAACAAACACATTAGTGGATACCAGGGAGCTAGACTAGTGAGGGAGAGAGGCATTGTGTATGTGGGAACAGGGATTCCTAGAAAGAAGCTGGGTCTACAAACATTGACTGACTGATTGGAAGCCATCAGATTAGAAGAACACCCCCCCCCCAGGGTCCTGGGGTCTGCACACAGCTATGTCATCTGGAATGCAGGCTTGATCTCTCACCTTGTCTGCTTCATTATTATTACTCTTTACTCCGTTGTGATATTTTTTCTTACTGAAGATCAGTAGGAAATCTCTTCCCCCATACCATACAGCAAGAAAATAAGGAAACAGAGTCACAGGAAATCAAAAGCATTACATCAGAAGCACCCACCACTCAGCTGTGGTCCTCACCCATCATCTTGTTGGCACTGTCTCCTGTTAGCTATTGTTCATGCTAAGCTTGCAGTCTCCTGAGATCCTAGGAATTGTTTTGTTACCACAGCTAGTCTGGTTGAAGGAGCTCTGGGATTATAGACATGTACTGTCTCATAGAAGTTTTCGTGAATTCTGGAGAGCTGACCTCAGGATTCATGCTTTTCTGTCAAGCAATTTACCCAGGGAGCCATTTACTCTCCCCCCTTCCATTTCCTTCTCGCTGCTGTATTATCCTGAAGTCTCTGATTCAAATCTTCTCACTCAGAGATAGCGGGTATTTCCTTTCTGATCTAGCCACCCTTCTTCTAAGTTTCTCTTCTCAAAACACAAAGCATGTATACCAAAAGGTATAAATAAGGTCACTCCTTGTAAAATCAATGATACCTGAACAAGACTCAAATTAAGATAGATTTTCTTCAGTGTAGGAGTCTCTGAATAATCCACGTTAGATCTATATCTTGTACTAGAACTCAGATATAAGTAAGCAGGGGACTTGTTTTATCCATTATATATGATCTTTGGTGTATAATTGAGGCGATTGAGTTATTAAAAAATATCTAGACCAAATGTTATATAGTACTGTGGCACTGAATAGCTACATGTAGCCTTTGAATTTAAGATTAAATTCATATGAAATTAAAATTTCATTTTCCTATTATACTTATCCATTTTCAAGTATTCATATATTCAGTTTTCAAACTTTCCATAAGCTTTAAGGTAAAGGAAAACAACTAAGACTTATATTCAAATTCCCAGGTTCCTAGAGTAGGTCTGCTGTGGACTCCCTTCGTAAACTTTGTATATTTTGTAAACTTTGTAAACCATCTTAGAGGGGAAAACTGCTAGGTCCCATCTTGAGGAGCTCCAGCAGCCAAGACACACCCCCAGACTTCCTTAACTGTCATTAGAGAGATTCCAGCCTCTGTAAAGTTCATAAAGTTTATCTCTAGCCTCTCAGCAGAACCTGCCCGAGATCATGCTAATTTTAGGTGAAAAGTCTGAACAAAAGCCACCAATCCCTGAGCATGAAAACCCACCAATCCAGGAACAGGAAAACTCACTAATCTCTGAGCTCCTCCAGACTCAGCACTTGAAATCCCACCATCACTCACAGTGGAAATCTCCTCTCTAGAAAACTCAGTCCCCCTAAGAAACACTTTACAAAGACTGTGTGTGTTTGTGTCCCAGTTCTCAGCTCCTTCT
Organism: Apodemus sylvaticus; assembly: GCF_947179515.1. NCBI lineage: Eukaryota > Metazoa > Chordata > Mammalia > Rodentia > Muridae > Apodemus > Apodemus sylvaticus. Next base: position 96,861,551 of record NC_067495.1, on the reverse strand, counting down.
TGGGAGCAGAGGAAGCCACTCCTGTATTTGTCTCTCCACCATCTGAACCCTCCCAACAGGTCTCTTTTATGAGATTTGCTGTCGGGTATGACTCTCCCACCTGAATTAAAACAAAAACAAGGAAGAAGTGGAGTGGGGCTGAGACTCCTGAGGTCCTCATCTCAGCTGTGGATACACACCCCTCACCCATTCCCTCCCCACCCACTGCCCCTGTAGGGACAAAGCCTCTGGTGAGTCTTGCCTCTTAGCACCAGTCACTACAGTCCCTCTCCTAGGCCATGGTTAGAAGGGATTGTCTCTTCTTTGTAGGAGATTATTGTAGAGTCCTCTAAGTTTCAGTGACACTTGACTAATCATACATGTAATGCAGACAGTTTCAAAGCAGGCCAAGGCCATCTCCTCCGACTAGCAGCAATCAATTGTGGACTTAGTACTGTTTTCTCAAGAGGTCTGTGGAGAGTTCAAGAAAGCTGGTGGAGAGTAGTCTGCCTAGTTACTTTACATTTACCCACTGGACTATATGAAGTAATAAGTAGTATGTGGGAAAGTTGAGAAAAAGATTACCAGCCTCAACAAAAAAAATTTTTTATTTTATTTTATTTTTTTATTATTATTCGATATAATTTATTTACATTTCAAATGATTTCCCCTTTTCTAGCCCCCCCACTCCCCGAAAGTCCCGCAAACCCCCTTCTCTTCCCCTGTCCTCCCACCCACCCCTTCCCACTTCCCCGTTCTGGTTTTGCTGAATACTGTTTCACTGAGTCTTTCCAGAACCAGGGGCCACTCCTCCTTTCTTCTTGTACCTCATTTGATGTGTGGATTATGTTTTGGGTATTCCAGTTTTCTAGGTTAATATCCACTTATTAGTGAGTGCATACCATGATTCACCTTTTGAGTCTGGGTTACCTCACTTAGTATGATATTCTCTAGCTCCATCCATTTGCCTAAGAATTTCATGAATTCATTGTTTCTAATGGCTGAATAGTACTCCATTGTGTAGATATACCACATTTTTTGCATCCACTCTTCTGTTGAGGGATACCTGGGTTCTTTCCAGCATCTGGCAATTACAAATAGGGCTGCTATGAACATAGTAGAACATGTATCCTTATTACATGGTGGGGAGTCTTCTGGGTATATGCCCAGGAGTGGTATAGCAGGATCTTCTGGAAGTAAGGTGCCCAGTTTTCGGAGGAACCGCCAGACTGATTTCCAGAGTGGTTGTACCAATTTGCAACCCCACCAGCAGTGGAGGAGTGTTCCTCTTTCTCCACACCCTCTCCAACACCTGCTGTCTCCTGAATTTTTAATCTTAGCCATTCTGACTGGTGTAAGATGAAATCTTAGGGTTGTTTTGATTTGCATTTCCCTAATGACTAATGAAGTTGAGCATTTTTTAAGATGCTTCTCCGCCATCCGAAGTTCTTCAGGTGAGAATTCTTTGTTTAACTCTGTACCCCATTTTTTAATAGGGTTGTTTGGTTTTCTGGAGTCTAACTTCTTGAGTTCTTTATATATATTGGATATTAGCCCTCTATCTGATGTAGGATTGGTGAAGATCTTTTCCCAATTTGTTGGTTGCCGATTTGTCCTCTTGATGGTGTCCTTTGCCTTACAGAAACTTTGTAATTTTATGAGGTCCCATTTGTCAATTCTTGCTCTTAGAGCATACGCTATTGGTGTTCTGTTCAGAAACTTTCTCCCTGTACCGATGTCCTCAAGGGTCTTCCCCAGTTTCTTTTCTATTAGCTTCAGAGTGTCTGGCTTTATGTGGAGGTCCTTGATCCATTTGGATTCTCCTCAAAATTTTTTAAAACAGTTTGTGAAGGCCTGAAAGGTATGGCACGTTTTAAAAGAGAATAGAGGTGTGTTCAACAAGTTACTGGAAACTTTGATGCCCTGAAAGATGAGAGCATATTGTTAATTCAGTAACATTATTATGAATTTGGCATTATAGTGTTAACTGAACTATTAATGCAACATAAAATTGAGTTAAAATGGAGGAACCCGAATAATTCAGTATTATTTGTTATAGCTCTGTCAGGTTTTGAAGAGCAAATAATTATTTGCTCTTAATATCCTTATTTTCTTTTTATTGAAAATAGATTTTTTTTTGTCATACAAGAAATGACACACAAAAAATCTCCTAAAACACTAAAGTGGATGCCATGAATTTTACACAAAGACCTGATATGAATCCCTGGAAGCCTGTGAATTTTGCTTCAGTGTCTGTAAATTCATATATGAAGTGATCAGATTACTCAAAGGTATGAGGATGTAGCTCAATGGTAGAGCACATGCTTTGCATGCATGGGGTACTGGGTTCGATTCCCTGCATTTCCATTTAAGTCTCTTCAACCTCGGATTTTTTATTTTCAGATCCTTTTCTACACAAGGTGTCTCAGACTTTAACTTTTTGTTATGAAGTGATAGATGCATTGGTAATTATTGATGAAAGCACGCATCTAGGACCATGAAAACACTGTTGCTCTATGACATGACATTTCCATGGAGACCTCCACAGACTGGGGAGAACACTGTGGTCATGCCTCCAGGAATATGTTTTGTTCACAGCATGAGTGAAGCTCTGCTTTCTGGCTGGTGGCAGTTTCCCTTGTGGGTAAGCTTTCTCAGGTTGCGAGCCTAGATAACAGGAGGGAAGGAGTTCTACTTTGAGAGACTGGAAGAGAGGGTGGGGTGGAGCCATCCCTAGTTACTAAACAGAATGCTCAATGTGGTTGTCATGGAATCCTAGAGTCATTGTGGAAACCTTTTTCAGTGTGTACCTAGGAGAATATGTAGTGAAAGGAGCATTCTCTGGAGCCAGGCTTGTGGGTTCCCAGAGGTGAGCACTTGAATCTCCCTGAGGGTGGAAGACAGATGCTGGGATCCCAGACCCAAGGAGGCTCACTCCCACTTGGAGATTTGTGGCCAGTGTGTTGATGGCAGAAGGAGAGGGATTGGGACCTTTCTGCCTCCTCAGAAGCTTTTGTACTAGGGTGCACTGAAGCTATTGTCAGAGTGTTCTTGTGGAGTCAGGTAGAGAAAGGAGATTGGACTGTGTGCATTCCTAATCAGTTAGAGCTCTCTCTCTCTCTCTCTCTCTCTCTCTCTCTCTCTCTCTCTCTCTCTCTCTCTCTCTCTCCCTCTCCCTCTCCCTCCCTTGTCACTCTCTCCCTCTCTCCCTCTTTTCTTTCCCTCTCCCCCATCTCTCTCTCCCCCTCTACCCTCCCTCTCCCTCTCTTCTAAATCACTCTCTCCTTCTCTCCCCCTTCTCTCTCTCTCTCTCTCTCTCTCTCTCTCTCTCTCTCTCTCTCTCTCTCTCTCTCTCTGTCTGTCATAATTTTCAGTTTTGCTTTGCTTTGAGAGAGCATTTCACGGTGTCCTAACCTCTGCTTCCTAGTGATGAGATTACAATTGTGGGGCACTGTGTGTGCTAGGGGTCAGTTTGAGATTCAAGTTGCATTCTTTTGTGGTATCTACTCTGCCATGTGACCATGATGTCTTCTAAGAATCCCTACAATGCTATTGCCTGCATATGGCACTAATGTCACTAATAAATCTCTTATAAAATGAACAATCCTATTCAATGTCCCAGGAACAACAGAACTCCGGAAACCTTTCACAGTTTTCTATTTCTCTGTTCTGAGTGAACTTTGGGACCTTTCTGCATGTTTCATCAAAATTCTTTATTGGATATAGAGTTTTCAAACTTTCCTCTTAGCCATGGACTTAAACTTTCTTATTTTCTTTTTTACCCATGCATTTGGAACAGTGCAAGTTTTAGATTTTACAGATTTCACTTTCTCCAGTTCTCCAATTATGTTTTTTATTTGGTATCTTGTCTACAAAATCTTCACCTAACCTGCAGTGACAAGTAGTTTCTTCTACATGTTCTGTTACACATTTCATATATTTTTATATTTTTACATCTCTAATCTATTTTGAACTGTCTTCCCATGTAGTAGACTGCTGATTCTAATTTATATTTGTGGATGAGGATATACACTTACCTCAGCACTGTTTCCTGAAAGACCACCCTTTCTGCACAGAATTGACTTTGTATATTTATGGAATACCAGTTGTCCAAGACGCCCGTCATGGAGCATATTCTAATAATCCCAGAGCCTGAGGTGGGGGCATGTTGCAGGAATATATTCAATTCTTCTCAGCCCAGCCTACACACTAGCTTGATCTGAGCATGAGATACACAGAGAAATCTTGGCTCCAAATTAGCAGTTGTCTGTAAATGTGTGGATGTAAGGATGACTGTTGATTTCCGTTTTTCTGGACTTGTCAACCTTAATTCCAATACCATTCTGGTTCAGTTACATTAGGTCTATATGGAGGTCTGTCTTCAGACAATGTTCTTCTCTGACTTTCTTCTGATTCTTAGTTTTCATTTTCTATGCATGAATCTATGAAGTTTGACTTTAGAGACCCAATTAAAATAAATAGTATCATCTTATTCTTGTTGCATGAAACATGTAGAATAATTTTGAAACAATAGACATCTTACCACTAATGAATAGTCAGAGTCAAGAACATAATAGACTCTGGATTTGTGTATGTAGTTATTTAGGAATGTTTGGAGCCTTTCTAATGTATAAGCAGTATGCAGGTCTGTTGAGGTTCAATGTGATTCCATGTGCAAAACATATCCTGCCGTGTCAAACAGACAGAGGGACCAAAGGACTCTGGATAAATTCTATTACATCAGGTGTCCCAGAACGCTCACTGTTAGATTACTGGTCCTCACACGTGGTGCACATGTGGTGCGTGCCCAGCTCTTTCTGGAGTCATTGTTAATATTGTTCCTTCACAATCCTCCCATGTAGAGGTGAGTGTGTGCTACACTTCTTTATGCTCCAGGTGGGTAGTACCACTTCCAGCCACTCGCCCTGGGAATCACCACTTACCTCAAAGTTCACATGGTTAGTTGCCTTTATCTCCTGCAGGTCCTATGTCCATCCATCCATCTGAGTCTCTTTCTCCCCCTAAATCATGCTGGTTCCTTTCTCCTCCCTCCTGCTTCCTTGATTTGGCAACTCTAAGGGTCCAGCCTGTTCCTCTCTCCCCAACCATTACCTGCTGGAATCTTTATTGATTAATCAAAACCCAACTGGGCCACTTTTCAGTTAGAATTTAAAATGGATTATGGACCGGAGAAGATAACATTTTTAACTTGCAGGAGGCTCAGCAAGTACAAGCACTTCTTTTGAGGCATGCTTCATGATCTGAGTTCAGTTGTAACATATCAGGGGAATGGCCACAAGTGGTCCTCATGATCTGTAATCTCAGGGTTCCTATAGCAAGATGGGAGACATGGACATAAGAATTACCAAAAATCTGACGAGCCAGGTAGCCTGGAATACATGGGACAGGTAATATAATACATGTAGTACAATAAATGCAGTATACTACAGCAGCAGAAAGAAGAGAAACCCTCCCTCTAAAGAAGGTTGGGGGATACAGCTGAATCTAAAAAATATTGAATCTGGGTTTCCATGACAACAATCAATGCTCCTCCCCTCTCTCTGCTCAGGAACTAGGAATTCTCTGCCCATCCCTCCCTTCCTTTCTCTCAGTGCAGAGCTCATTCACTCTTGTTATCTGTCACATTAGAAAGCATAAGGGAAACTACCTCCAGCCAGAAAGCAGAGCTTCACTCAAGCTGTGAATAAAACATTCCTAGAGGCGTGCATGGCCCAGGCTCTAATCACTAGACTAGGTCTCCATGGAAACATTGTCATGGTTATAGAGCAACATTGTTGCCGTAGTTATAGATGAGGTCACATAAGCCCTCTTCCCTCCCCCTGTTCTCCCACCCACCCCTTCTCACTTCCCTGTTCTGGTTTTGCCCTATACTGCTACAATGTGTCTTTCCAGAACCAGGACACTCCTCCATTCTTCTTGTACATCATTTGATGTGTGGATTATATTTGGGTATTCCAATTTTCTAGGCTAATATCCACTTATTAGTGAGTGCATACCATGATTCATCTTTTGAGTCCAGGTTACCTCATTTAGCGTGATGTTCTCCAGCTCCATCCATTTGCCTAAGAATTTCATGAATTCATTGTTTCTAATGGCCGAATAGTACTCCATTGTGTAGATATACCACATTTTTTGCACCCACTCTTCTGTTGAGGGATACCTGGGTTCTTTCCAGCTTCTGGTAATTATAAATAGGGCTGCTATGAACATAGTGGAGTATGTATCCTTATTACATGCTGGGGAATCCTATGGGTATATGCCAAGGAGTGGTATAGCAGGATGTTCTGGAAGTGAGGTGCCCAGTTTTCTGAGGAACTGCCAGACTGATTTCCAGAGTGGTTGTACCAATTTGCAAGCCCACCAGCAGTGGAGGAGTGTTCCTCTTTCTCCACATCCTCGCCAACATCTGCTGTCTCTTGAGTTTTTAATCTTAGCCATTCTGACTGGTGTAAGGTGAAATCTCAGGTTGTTTTGATTTGCATTTCCCTAATGACTAATGAAGTTGAGCATTTTTGAAGATGCTTCTCAGCCATCCAAAGTTCTTCAGGTGAAAATTCTTTGACTCTGTACTCCATTTTTTAATAGGGTTATTTGGTTTTCTGGAGTCTAACTTCTTGAGTTCTTTATATATATTGGATATTAGCCCTCTATCTGATGTAGGATTGGTGAAGATCTTTTCCCAACTAGTTGGTTGCCGATTTGTCCTTTTGATGGTGTCCTTTGCCTTACAGAAACTTTGTAATTTTATGAGGTCCCATTTGTCAATTCTTGATCTTAGAGCATACGCTATTGGTGATCTGTTCAGAAACTTTCCCCCTGCACCGATGTCCTCAAGGAAAATTATTAATTGGGTTATTTGGTTGTTGGGAGTTTAACTTGTTATGTTCATTTATATTTTGGATGTGTGCCCTCTGTCCGATGTAGGGTTATTGAAGATGTTTCTTCCTAATCTATACATTGCTTTTTTGATGAATTGATGGTCACATTTGCCTTACAGTAGTTTTTCAGTTTCATGAGGTTCCATTGGTTAATTGTTGCTCTTAGAGCCTGAGCCACTGGAGTCCTATTTGGAAAAATTTTCTCTGTGCCAATGAGTTTGACGCTCTTTCCAAATTTCTCTTCTTTTAGATCCTGTGTATCTGGCTCAGTGTTGAGGTCCTTGATCCACTTGGACTTGAGCTTTGTGCAAAGTGACAAATATGGTTCTATTTTCAGTTTTTTACATACAGACTGCCAGTTATATCAGCACCATTTATTGAAGACTCACTATTTTCCCCCTGTATGTTTTTTGGGTTCTTTGTCAAATTTCAAGTGTCAATAGGTATATGGGATAACTTCTGGGTCTTTGATTCTATTCCATTGATTGAACTGTGTGTCTTTGCACCCATAACCCCCTAGGTCTTTATTACTATTACTTTGTAGTACAACTTGAGGTCAGGGATGGTGATTTCCCCAGAAGTTCTTTCATTGCTGCGAATTGTTGGGGTTATTCTTGATATTTTGTCTTTCCATAAGGAGTGGAGAATTGATCTTCCCATGTCTGTGAAGAATTCTGTTGGTATTTTGATGGGGATTGGATTGAATCTACAGATTTCCTTTGGTAAGATGGCCATTTTCGTTATGTTAATATTGCCATTCCATGAGCATGGGGGATTTTCTGAGGTCTTCTTCAACTTCTTTTCTCAGGGTTGTGAAGTTCTGTCATACAGATCTTTCACTTGCTTGGTTAGGGTTACATCGAGATACCTATTGATATTTGTGTCTATTGTGAAGGATGTTGCTTCCCTAATTTCTTTCATTTCTTTACCTGGCAGTTTGTCATTTGTATAAATGAAGACTACTGATTTGTGTGCTTTAATTTTATATCCTGTCACTTTGCTGATGTTGTTTATCAATGGTCATACTTCTCTGGTGGGATTTTGCACAGTGATTGGGGGCTTTTGTTCAGATGCTTCACCTAAAATTAGGTTAAACTGGGTGTTTTCCTTTTGAGGGGCTGCAGACAAACTTTGTAACCGTGTCAGGGAGCTCAGGAAGTAGTTGTTTGTAATAGCTGAATAGTTTTCCATCCTGTAAATGTACCACAACTCAATTGGATTTTTGATATACTGTGAAGAATCATTTTAAAATGGTACATATTCCATGCAGGTGTAAAGTGTTTGTTTGCACTGCATTGTCATAGGAAAGACAGTTTACAAATTATTTTGAGCCTTAATGGGTAGGAAGTAAAAGCCTCTATACTTAGAACATGTGTGAAAGGATTTGCACTGAGCTGTCAAACTGTCACCAAAGGTTTCCTGTAGGTAGTTGGATGATGAAAATTTCCTTTTTTCCCCCCATCTTGCTTATGTGCATTTTCTATGCTCTCAGAGCTAAATGTGTGCAGTGGCTAGAAAAGCAATAAAATAAAGGTTAAGACTTTAAAAGCAGTGCCCTTCCTGTGTCTCTGCTGCCAGACTGCAGTTACAGCAGTTCTGATGCTACTATGACAGCTGATAGAGAACTACAGTGGTTCTGATGCTGCCATGACAGCTGATAGAGAACTAGATGGCCAAAGCCAGTGCAAGGAAGCCTGTTACCATGTGAGGCTCCAGTCTGGTCAAACAGAGTGGGCATCAGTTGTGTCAGAGAGGCCAGAGACCAGTGTGGGATTTCATATTAACAACCCCTTGCGGCTTACATAGATGATGCTGAGAACTGCATCAAAGGATACATTCCTTTCTCTGTGTATGTGTGAGTCTGTCTGTCTGTCTGTCAGTATGTGTGTGTGTGTGTGTGTGTGTGTGTGTGTGCGCGCGCGCGCGCGTGCGTATAAAATCAGGAAAGAGATCCTAGAGGGTGTAGGAATTAGATTGAATATAGAAGCAAAGTCAGACTTGCTGAGTCCTGGAGGAGACTTACATTCCTGCAGCCCTGGACAGTGCTTGCTAAGGCAGGAGTAGAGACTGTTAGGTCCGATTAGCTAGTTTGTCAATCACCAAAGTAAATTGGTAAATGAATGAAGCCACAGGCGCCAGGATAGGACACAACTTGTTTTTGTCACCTGCTGAATATTCACTAAGTTACTTCACTCTTCTAAAACTTCATTTTCTTATCCACAAAATCAGAATCATAGTAACACCTACTCCATTTTCACACTGCTGTGAAAATTAGGAAAAGTAATGAAAATCCTACGTGGTCCAGTGCCTGATAGACTCATGGTAGATTGCTATTGCTAATAGAACAAAATATATCACAGGTTTAAAGACATAGTTCAATAATAATTATAAAAATAGCATGTGTGTGGGATTCATAATGCCCAGAGGCAGATACAGTTTATTTAGAGGTCTCTGGAGTAGTGTCCAAAATGCTTGCAGTTTATAGAGCTCAAAAAAGTGTCTAGTTTTCTAAATGAGAAAACGGATGAAAGTACAGAATATTTAATATTGGCCTTGGACTCGAGCTGATGAGACATTAAGTCCCTGATTTGACATACATTTTGTAATGTTCATTAAATACTTCTTTAATATTAGGTAACATTTTCTCAATCTGAAAAATGTGGTAATGATGCAAAGTATTTCATACAATTGTTAGCGTGAAAATATAATGAAAAACAGTAATTGTTAGTAATTGTTTACCACTGCCTGGCTGTAACTTAATTTTTCAAACAATGAAAAGCAGAACTATTACTGTTTAAATGGTACACTTTATTGGCTGCCATTGCAGAACCAAAGCTGCAGGATCTCCACATCACAGAAGCAACAACAGGATATCCTAGAGGAGTCCCAGTGATGTTCCCATATTGACACAGTATCAAAAGCCAAGGCCTTGAATCAGACCAGCGACTCACTGAAATGAACATTTGCAAGTAAAGATGTGTGGACAAAAGTGTATATTGTGTGACACACTGTGACATGCCATAGCTTCCACAGCAAGATGTTGTTTTGTTGTTGTATTTGACATTCTTATTTGTTTTTTAATGTCATTTTTGTTGTTTTTATTATTTTTGGTGGGGGGCATTTGCAAGGGCAGAGGGTAGAAATGGAGGGACAGGAAGATGAGTGAAATTGGGGTGCATGATGTAAATTCATAAAGAATCAATAAAGAGGTAATTCTAATCTGAATTATCACTTTTTATATATTTGTTAAAATAATGAAATTATTTACCTGAAATGCATCATTTAAATTAAACACCTTCTGGTATAAACATATGAGTCCAATATGAGTCCCATCTGAAGGATATAATGACTCCTCTCTATGGAATGAATTGCTTCCAGATGCTTTATTATTGATCACTGTTAGTATCTCCCACACCCTTTTCCTATAGTCATCGATTCACATGTCCCAGTGTTTGTGTTAAGTTTGTGTTAGGGCATTATCAACCAAAATAGCATCTTCTTCTTATTCTATACCAAATGTAGTCTATTAATGAGTTCTTTCTGTGCTAAACAACTATGCATTCACATGTCAAATGTTCTCCTCTTTTCATAAATCCTCCACAGTTACATTTGTATTTGCTTCAGAATGTTGAGATAATGTATGGGGAAAATGGATTAGAGTTTTGAACAGATGTGAACTTTAATGTTTCCATTTTGGTTTCTCTTCAGCCAGTGCTCTCTGATTTTGTTCTGTTTCTTAGTGTCTTTTTCTATACACGTATCAGTGAAGTTTGGAGTTAGACACCCAGGGTATTTTTTGCACATGGAATCACACTGAACCTCAACAGACTGCTGATGAACAAAAGAAGGGATACAGTTAACCTATTGAGGAGATAAGGATGCTGGAAGGGAACCAACCTACCCAGAGTGTCCCCACGTTCTTTTCAACAGATCTGACTGAGAGACTCCACAGCACACTGTGTTTGTCTCAATGAGCTCCTGCTTCTGGGATGAAGATACGAGACCCTTCTCTGTCACACTGGAAGGTAACACACAGGGAAATAAACCCATGAACTAGAGGAAACCAGGAGGAGACAGCACCTAAAACCCAGAGGATGGAATGGTGGTGGCTTGTCTGAGCAGACTCCTTCAGAGGAAGGTATGCACAATGACTTTTCTCTTCCCATCTCATCACACAACCATGAACACACCAGGCCATGCCAGGGAATGTATACACACAGTGGAAATGTAAGCCTGTGCATTTACCACTAGCATTCTGGGTTCCCTCCCTGAATATGCCCTATGCACAGTAACAGAGTGAAACATTGAGATTCAGCAAATTCAGCAGAGGCATCAGATGAAGATTTAATTTATTCCACTGGCTAAAAGGGGAAAACAGAGCATGAAACTATATAAAGACATATGAGAGATAACTGTGAAGAAATGGGTAATCTGAGTCATACTGATAAACAAATCAGGATGGAGAATAAGCAAGCACATCAGTGAAGTTCCAATCATTCAATCAATCTTTGCAGGCCCAGCTTCTTTCTAGGTATCCCTGTTTCCACATACAAAGTGCCCCTCCTCCTCCCTAGTCTAGATCCCTGGTATCCATTAATGTGTTGGTTGAGGGGCCAAGAAGTCAAACCACATCTTCCAACAGATTCACCAATAACAGTTACACACAGGATGCTGAAAGCTACACAGTCATGATCTCTTAGTGTGAATCAGGAGTTCTGTTGTTCCTGGGGACATTGAATAGGATTGTTCATTTTATAAGAGATTTATTAGTGACATTAGTGCAATATGCAGACAATAGCATTGCAGGGATTCTTAGAAGACATCATGGTCACATGGCAGAGTAGATACCACAAAAGAATGCAACTTAAATCTCAGACTGATCCCTAGCACACACAGTGCCCCACAATTGTAATCTCATCACCAGGAACTGAGGCTAGGACACAGTGGAATGCTGACTCAAAGCAAAGCAAAACCACAAATTACAGGAAGAGACAGGGACAGATACAGAGAGAGAGAGAGAGAGAGAGAGAGAGAGAGCTAGCTCTAACCTCTTAGGAATACACACTACAGTCAGCAGTCCAATCTCCTTTCTCTACCTGACCCCACAAGAACACTCTGACAATAGCTTCAGTTCACTCTAGTACAAAAGCTTCTGAGGGTTCTTCTTGTTGTATTTTTCTTTGACCAGCAAGAAGTGTCCCTCAGAGTCTCTTTTGATGACTTTGGGTTAAAAGTCAATTTTATCTGATATTAAAATGGCTACTCCAGCTTGTTTCCTGAGACCATTTGCTTGTAAAATTGTCTTCCAGCCTTTGACTCTAAGGTAGTGTTTGTCTTTGACCCTGAGGTGTGTTTCCTATAAGCAGCAAAATGTAGGGTCCTGTTTATGTATCCATTCGGTTAGCCTATGTCTTTTTATTGGGGCATTGAGTCCATTGATGTTAAGAGATATTAAGGAATAGTGATTGTTACTTCCTATCATTTTTGATGTTATTTTTTAAATTTGATTGGTTAACTTCTTTTGGGTTTGATGAAAGGTTACTATCTTGCTTTTTCCAGGGTGAAGTTTCCCTTCTTATATTGGAGTTTTCCTCCTAATATCCTTTGTAGGGCTGGGTTTGTGGATAGATATTGGGTAAACTTGGTTTTGTCATGGAATATCTTAGTTTCTCCATCTATGGTGATTGAGAGTTTTGCTGGATATAGTAGTTTCAGCTGGCATTTGTGTTCTCTTAGAGTCTGCATGAGATCAGCCCAGGATCTTCTAGCTTTCATGGTCTCTGGTGAGAAGTCTGCTGTGATTCTGATAGGTCTTCCTTTATATGTTACTTGGCCTTTTTCTCTTACTGCCTTTAATATTCTTTCTTTGTTTAGTACATTTGGGGTTTTGATTATTATGTGACGGGAAGTATTTCTGTTCTGGTCCAGTCTGTTTGGAGTTCTGTAGGCTTCTTGTATATTCATGGGCATCTCTCTCTTTAGGTTAGGGAAGTTTTCTTCCATAATTTTATTGAAGATATTTGCTGGCCCTTTAAGTTGTAAATCTTCACTCTCATCTATGCCTATAATCCTTAGGTTTGGTCTTCTCATTGTGTCCTGGATTTCCTGGATATTTTGGGTTACAAGCTTTTTGCATTTTGCATTTTTTTTAACTGTTGAGTCCATGGTTTCTATGGTATCTTCAGCATCTGAGATTCTTTCTTCTATCTCTTGTATTCTGTTGTTGATATTTGCATCTCTGTCCCCTGATTTCTTCCCACGGCTTTCTATCTCCAAAGTTGTCTCCCTTTGAGTTTTCTTAGTTGTTTCTACTTCTGATTTTAGATCCTGGATGGTTTTGCTTAGCTCCTTCACTTGCTTGTTTGTGCTTTCCTGTAATTCTTTAAGATATTTTTGTGTTTCCTCTTTCATGACCTCAGCCTGTTGAGCAAAGTTCTCCTGTATTTCTTGAAGTGTTTTTTGCATTTCCTCCTTATTGGCTTTTGTATTCTCCTGAATTTCTTTCAATGATTTTTGTGTTTCCCTTGCAAGGGCTTCTAACTTTTGATCGATTTTCTCCTGAATTTCTTTAAGTATGTACGTCATGTGTTCCTGTACCAGCATCATGACCAGTGATTTTAAATCCAAATCTTGTTTTACTGATGTGATGGGGTATCCAGGACATGCTGGTAAAGAAGAATTGGGTTCAGATGATGCCATATTGCCTTGATTTCTGTTAGTGATGTTCCTGCATTTGCCTTTTGCCATCTAGTTCTCACTGGTGTTAGTTGGTCTTGTCAATGCTGGACTCACCAGTGCAAGCTGCCCCTTCCCAGGTGGCCTCTGGTGCACAGCTTACCTCCTGCTCTGCCTGCAGACAGGGTGTTTTGGCCCAGGCAGTTCAGATCCCCAAGCAGACACCTGAAGGCTCCTGCTGGGGCCTGCTGGATTCACCAGAGCACACTCGCTCCTGGTTTTATTGATTCTTTGTATGGTTCTTTTTGTTTCTACTTGATTGATTTCGCCCCTGAGTTTGATGATTCCCTGCCTTCTACTCCTCCTGGGTGAATTAGCTTCTTTTTTTTCCAGGGCTTTCAGGTGTGTCATTAAGCTGTTAGGGTATGCTCTCACCATTTTCTTTTTGGAGGCACTCAGGGCTATGAGTTTTCCTCTTAGCACTGCTTTCATTGTGTCCCATAGATTTGGGTATGTTGTATCTTTATTTTCATTAAGTTCTAAAAAGTCTTTAATTTCTTTATTTCTTCCTTGACCAAGGTATCATTGAGTAGAATATTGTTCAGTTTCCACGTGTATGTGGGTTTTCTCTTGTTTTTGTTGCTATTGAAGACAACTTTTACTCCATAGTGATCTGATAGGCGGCATGGAATTAGTTCGATTTTGGAGAAGGTACCATGAGGTGCTGAGAAAAAGGAAAAAATACAACAAGAAGAACTCTCAATCCTGAACATATATGCTCCAAATTTAAGGGCACCCTCATTCATAAAAGAAACTTTATTAAAGCTCAAAGCACACATTGCACCTAACACAATAATTGTGGGTGCCTTCAACACTGCACTTTCCTCAATGGAACGATGAGGAAAATAGAAACTAAACAGGGACACAATGAAACTAAATGAAGCTTTGGACCAATTAGTTTTAACAGATATATATAGGACATTGTATCCTAACGCAAAAGAATATACCTTTTTCTCAGCACCTCATGGTACCTTCTCCAAAATCGACCATATAATTGGTCACAAGACAGACCTCAACAAATATAAGAAGATCGAACTAATCCCATGCCTCCTATCAGATCACTATGGAGTAAAAGTGGTCTTCAATAGCAAAGAATCAACAAAACCAGGAGCTATTTCTTTGAGAAAATCAACAAGATAGATAAACCCTTAGCCAGATTAACCAAAGGAAACAGAGACAGTATCCAGATTAACAAACTTAGAAATGAAAAGGGCGATATAACAACAGAAAATGAGGAAATTCAAAAAATCATTAGATCCTACTACAAAAGCCTATACTCAACACAACTGGAGAATCTGGAGGAAATGGACAGTTTCCTAGACAGTTATCCGACACCAAAACTAAATCAGAATCAAATAGATCAACCAAACAGTCCCATAACACCTGAAGAAATAAAAAGGGTCATAGAAAGTCTCCCAACCAAAAAAAAAAAAAGCACGGAACCAGATGGCTTCAGTGCAGAATTCTATCAGACCTTCATAGGAGACCTAACACAAATACTCTTCAAACTATTCCACAAAATAGAAACTATTCTCAACAACAAAAGAAATTCTGGGGGAATCAGTATCCCTGACTTCAAGCAATACTACAGAGCAATAGTGTTAAAAACTGCATGGTATTGGCACAGTGACAGACAAGTGGACCAATGGAATAGAATTGAAGATCCAGAAATGAATCTACACACCTATGGTCACTTGATCTTCGACAAAGGAGCCAAAAACATCCAGTGGAAAAAAGATAGCCTTTTCAACAAATGGTGCTGGTTCAATTGGAGGTCAGCATGCAGAAGAATGCGAATTGATCCATTCTTATCTCCATGTACTAAACTTCACTCCAAGTGGATCAAGGACCTCCATGTAAAACCAGACACACTGAAACTAAGAGAAAAGAAACTGGGGAAGACCCTTGAGGACATGGGCACGGGGGAAAAGTTCCTGAACAGATCACCAATAGCTTATGCTTTAAGATCAAGAATTGACAAATGGGACCTCATCAAATTACAAAGTTTCTGTAAGGCAAAGGACACTGTTAAAAGGACAAAACGGCAACCATCAAATTGGGAAAGGATATTCACCAACCCCACATCTGATAGAGGGCTAATATCCAATATATACAAAGAACTCAAGAAGTTAGACCCCAGGGAACCAAATAACCCTATTAAAAAATGGGGTACAGATCTAAACAAAGAATTTTCACCTGAAGAAATTCAGATGGCCATGAGGCACCTTAAGAAGTGCTCAACATCATTAGTCATTAGGGAAATGCAGATCAAAATAACTCTGAGATTTCACCTTACACCAGTCAGAATGGCTAAGGTCAAAAACTCAGGAGACAGCAGGTGTTGGCGAGGATGTGGAGAAAGAGGAACACTCCTCCACTGCTGGTGGGGCTGTAAGATGGTACAACCACTGTGGAAATCAGTCTGAAGGTTCCTCAGAAAACCGGACATGACACTTCCAGAGGTCCCTGCTATACCTCTCCTGGGCATATACCCAAAGGATTCCCTGACATGCAATAAAGACACATGCTCCATTATTTTCATATCAGCCTTATTTATAATAGCCAGAAGCTGGAAAGAACCCAGATGCCCCTCAAGGGAGGAATGGGTACAGAAAATGTGGTATATTTACACAAGGGAACACTACTCAGCAATTACAAACAATGAATTCACAAAATGTTTAGGCAAATGGTTTGATCTGGAAAATATCATCCTAAGTGAGGTAACCCAATCACAAAAGAATACACATGGAATGCAATCTCTGATAAGTGGATATTAATTAGCCCAGAAGCCCTGAATACCCAAGGCACAAATTGCATAACAAATGACTCCCATGAAGAAGTATGGAGAGCTTCCTGATACTGGGAAGGATTGATCTAGCATTGAAAGGGAATATAAGGACAGAGAAAAAGGAGGGAGGTGATTGGAAAAGGGATGGAGAGAAGAAGGTTTATGGGACATTTGGGGAGGGGGAATCTTGGAAAGGGGAAATCATTTGGAATGTAAACAAAGAATATAGAAAATAAAAATATTAAAAAAAAAAAGCTTCTGAGGAGGCAGAAAGGTCCCAATCCCTCTCCTTCTGCCAACAACACAAAGGCCACAAATCCTGAAGTGGGAGTGAGCCTACTTGGGTCTGGGATCCCAGCATCTGTCTTCCACCCTCAGGGAGATTCAAGTGCTCACCTCTGGGAACCCACAAGCCTGGTTCCAGAGAATGCTCCTTTCACTACATATTCTCCTAGGTACACACTGAAAAAGGTTTCCACAGTGACTCTAGGTTTCCATGACAACCACAATGAGCATTCTGTTTAGTAACTAGGGATGGCTCCACCCCACCCTCTCTTCCAGTCTCTCAAAGTAGAACTCCTTCCCTCCTGTTATCTAGGCCCCCAACCTGAGAAAGCTTACCCACAAGGGAAACTGCCACCAGCCAGAAAGCAGAGCTTCACTCATGCTGTGAACAAAACATATTCCTGGAGGCATGACCACAGTGCTCTCCCCAGTCTGTGGAGTTCTCCATGGAAATGTCATGTCATAGAGCAACAGTGCTTTTTCATGGTCCTAGATGCGTGCTTTCATCAATAATTACCTATGCATCTATCACTTCATAACTTAAATTCTGAGACACTATGTGTAGAAACGGATCTGAAAATAAAAAATCCAAAGATGAATAGCCTTATGTGGAGATGCCGGGAATCAAGCCTGGTGCCCCATAAATGGCAAAGCATGTGCTCTATCATTGAGCCACAGCCCCATATTTGTGAGGAGTCTGATCATTTCATATATGAACTCACAGAGAGTGAAGCAAATTCACAGGTTTCTGCAAAATTCAGACATCATCAGCATGAGATTCCACAAAAATCGACATCAGGTCTTTGTGTAAAATTCATAGCATCCACTTTAGTATTTTAGGAGGTTTTTTGTGTCGTTTCTTGTATAACAAAAAAATCTATTTTCAATAAAAAGAAAATAAGAATATTAAGACCAAATAGTCATATGCTCTTCAAAACCTGACAGACCTATAACAAATAATACTGAATTATTCATGTTCCTCCATTTTAACTCAATTTTATGTTGGATTAATAGTTCAGTTAACAGTATAATGCCAAATTCATAATAATGTTACTGAATTAACAATATGCTCTCATCTTTCAGGGCATCAAAGTTTCCAGTAACTTGTTGAACACACTTCTATTCTCTTTTAAAACGTGCCTTAGATTTCAGGCCTTCAAAAGCTGTTTTCAAATTTTTGGGGAAGCTGGTAATCTTTTTCTCAACTTTGCCACATACTATTAATCACTTCATATAGTCCAGTGGGTAAAGGTAACGTAAGTAGGCAGACTACTCTCCACCAGCTGTCTTGAACTCTTCACAGACCTCTTGAGAAAACAGTACTAAGTCTACAATTGATTGCTGCTAGTCGGAGGAGATGGCCTTGACCTGCTTTGAAACTGTCTGCATTACATGTATGATTAGTCAAGTGTCACTGAAACTTAGAGGACTCTACAATAATCTCCTACAAAGAAGAGACAATCCCTTCTCACCATGGCCTAGGAGAGGGACTGTAGTGACAGATGCTAAGAGGCAAGACTCACCAGAGGCTTTGTCCCTACAGGGGCAGCAGGTGGGGTGGGGAGGGAATGGGTGAGGGGTGTGTATCCACAGCTGAGATGAGGACCGCAGGAGTCTCAGCCCTACTCCACTTCTTTCCTTGTTTTTGTTTTAATTCAGGTGGGAGAGTCATACCAGACAGCAAATCTCATAAAAGAGACCTGTTGGGAGGGTTCAGGTTGTGGAGAGACAAATACAGGAGTGTCTTCCTCTGCTTCCAAGAGGGAGCTGAGAACTGGGACAGAAACACACACAGTCTTTGTAAAGTGTTTCCTTGGGGACTGAGTTTTCTAGAGAGGAGATTTCCACTGTGAGGAATGGTGGGATTTCAAGTGCTGAGTCTGGGGGAGCTCAGAGATTAGTGAGTTTTCCTGTTCCTGGATTGGTGGGTTTTCATGCTCAGGGATTGGTGGCTTTTGTTCAGACTTTTCACCTAAAATTAGCCTTATCTGGGGCAGGTTCTGATGAGAGGCTAGAGATAAACTTTATGAACTTTACAGAGGCTGGAATCTCTCTAATGACAGTTAAGGAAGTTTGGGGGGGGGTGTCCTGGCTGCTGGAGTTCCTCAAGATGGGACCTGGCAGCTTTCCTGTCTAGATGGTTTACAAAGTTTACAAAATATACAAAGTTTACCAAGGGAGTGCACAGCAGACCTACTCTAGGACCCTGTGAAGTTGAATATAAGTCCCAGGTGTAGGGTTCCATAGCTGTCTGCAGCTATTACGAAGCGGGTTTCTGGAACAGAAGCTGAGGAATAAATAGGGAAGAGGGGCGAAAAGAAGTGCGGCTAAGACAATATTCACTGATCAAAGCCCGAAACTTTAATGGCGCCAGACCTTTTAACAGTTTGGGCAAACCCTTCCCCCCAGACTCCAGGCTGAGTTCCGGTGGAAGTTGTCTAGCTTCTCTTGGAGGTCCTCATCTTGACTGCTCTGGCAGCTGGGTGGGTCACCTGTTTAATTCAGGAATTCCTAGACCTGGAGGAACAATGAACTTAACCTTTACTTCGAGCACTCCACCGTGGGTGGAGAAGGATCCTGGCTATCTGGGAGGAGTTAACCTTGACCATAGTCAAACTCTGACCAAGTGCAAGACTGCCCCAATATGGCTCTGTACATGTCCTCCTTTTTTTTTATTAATTTGAAAATGAGGAGGTCAATTATGTAGCTGCCAGCAGCCACATGTAAACCGGGTTACCTGTTGAGAGAATTTTGGGGTAACAGGGACAGAGGAGACGAAAAGAGATTTGAGTCAAGGCGGGGATTCCGGTCAAGACTGGTTTTAATAATTTTAAGACAGGTTAAATAGTATTTTGGGGGATCGACCAACCCCCCACAAGTCTGTGGCTTCAGAGGCGGAAGAGTTGAGTGACTCGCCAGCCAGCTTAGTTGCGGGGGGGGGGGGGGAGGGGGAGAGGAGACACCCAGGAACCACAACTCCTATGCAAGCACATGAGGGTCTTTATTCAAGCTTGAGCTCAGGTCACAGAGATTCCTGATGGTGCAACAGGAGAGAAGAGAGGCCCAGAGATCTAGGCGAAAGGGATTATAAAGGAGCAAGCAAGATGCAGGTGTTTGCAAGCCTTGGACCTACATGAGATGGTAAAGGGATGTTGGCCTTTAAGCTGCTTGGTTTACAGCACCTGTTTAAACCATAAGGAGGGCACATGCATCAAAAAGAGCACCTTGACCTGGGAACAACTTATGTTTTCTTAGCCCATTCTGTTGTTAGCAGCTAGCAGCAGCCGATTTGTCAATTTTGCAACTACTGGGGACCTTTCATGATCTGTCTCAGACCTCAAGAGTGTGAACCACAGCTCTCTAAGCCATGTTACTTCACCAGCTATATCACCCTTGTGCATATACCCTAAAGACACCCCACCATACCACAAGGATACATGATCCCCCATGTTCATAGCAGCCTTATTTGTAATAGCCAGAAACCACTCAGATGTCCCTCAGCAGAATAATGGATACAGAAAATGTGCTTCACTTGCTCAAGGGAATACTACTCAGCTATAAAAACAAGGACATCGTGATTTATCAGGTAAATGGGTGGAACTAGATAAGTGAATATTACCCAAAATGTACTGAATACCTAGAATACAACCCAGAGAACATCACAACATGCAGAAATGCCAAATAAGGAGGCTTCAATCCTGCTTAGAAGGGGGGTGGATAATCAGAGTAGGCAGAGGGAGGGAGGGACCTGTGTGGGAGAAGGGAGGAAGAGGGCAAAGGAGGAACAGGGTCTGATATGGAGGGGACAGGAGAGAGTATAGCAGAGGGCCAGGAGAATGAATGGAAATATGCATCCTCTGTGAATGGGAAGTAGGGGGACCATCTATATAGCACAAGAGACTTAGGAGGTACTAGACTCTCAGGACTCATTGAAGGTGACCTTAGCCAAAACCCCCAACATAGGGAAGAGGGAACTCAAAGAATCCACCTCCTTTAGATAGACAGTGATAATAAACCACAGTCAAGACTCTGATCCAGGATTGTTCCTGTCTAAAAGAACCACAGAAACAAAACTGGGGAAGAGCCTGGGGGAAAGGAAGCCAATGACCAGCCCAACAAGGGACCCATCTCATGTGGGTGACCAGGTCCTGTCATTATTACTGATGCTATGTTGTGCTCACAGACCAAACGCTGACAAGGGTTTCCTGAGAGAGGCCCTACCAGCAGCTGACTTACAGAGAGGCAGATACTTACACCTGACCATTGGATTCAACCTGAGGTTGAATTTGGGGAAGGACTGAATAATATGAAAAAGAGAATGACCACATAGGAATAGCAGAAGACACAACTAACCTAGACTCCCAGGGACATCCCAGAGACTGAGACACCAACCAGGAGCATGCAGGCCCAATCTGAGGCCCCTGGCACATATACAGCAGAGGACTGTCTGGTCTGGCCTCAGTGGGAGAAAATGATCTTGATCCTTACTAGACTTGAGGGCCCAGGAAGGAGGAGGCATGGGGTGAGCACTTTCTTGTAGGCAACAGGGAGGAGGAATGGGATTAGGATCTGTGGGAGGGGAATCAAGGGAAGAAATCAATTGGAATGTAAATAAACATAAAATAACGTTAAAAATAAAAAAAATAAAAAGGAAAAAGTGAGTGATCATGGACAACAACCTTGGAGAACAAAGAGCCTTTGATGCTGGGTTGGATGTAAAGAATCTGACTATGGACCAATGCAGGGACTGTACTCTCCAGAAGCAGAATAAGATTTTGTTTGCAACTATGATGCCTGTCACAGTCCTGTGGCCATCACCTAGGCTAGTGTACCACTTGTTAATCTTCTGAGATTCCTTCCTCTTGTGGCCATTTACCATCCAACTGGATAGATTTCATACCATCAACATAACTCTGCACCCTGGATGTCAGGGATTCAAACTGTCAAATACCAGCTGATACTAATGCACATCCAGGGAACCCAGCAGTGAAAGACAAAGGCTTCACTAGAGTTCTTCTAAGCTAGTGGGAAGGACAAAAGACTGTTTCCTCCAGGAGCAGGATCAAGGCACTTCTGTATGCTGTTCCCATGACACTGACTGATCTTCAAGGTTTATCCTCCCTCAGTTCCTTTATAAATGCACATTTAGGCTGAAGAAATCATTTAAACCTGAATTGGAGCTGCTGTGGAGCCTTGGTCTCAGAGAGCTCCTGGTAGCTTTCCTCCTAGGGAGGCACACGAGGGTGAAGGAAACCCAAGTGTCAGTGTACCCAACCTTGCAATGCCATGGTCCCAACCTCTGCCCACCTTGTCCTGATCTTACTAACCCTGCAGAAACACATTATACTTAATTTGACCCAACACCCTCAATTTATTGTGTGTATGCCATGTCTCAAAGAACACAAAATTTCCTGTTCTCAGTATTATATTCTTTTCATTAAAAATAGATTCTTTTCTTCTAGAAGAATAACATAAAAATACCATAAAACAATAAATTAGAAGCCATAAATCATGCACAAAGTCACGATGCAGATTCTTACAGGCCCTGTAAATGCAGCTTCAGTCATTGTGTGTTGATATAGGCTATAATCACACCAATCAGTACCCTAGCAATATAGCTTAGTTGTAGAGTGCCATGCCTTAAGTACATGGGGTCCTGGGTTCGACTCCCGGTATCTCTGAGGATTTTCTTTTTCTCTTCAGGGTCTCATTCTACACAGTGTGTCACATCCTAGAACACATTTCCATAAAGACCTCCAGAGTCTCCTCAGTATAGTAAAAGAGCTCATCAAGGACCATGAAAACAATGTTGCTCTATAACCTTGATGTGAAAACAATGTTGCTCTTTAACCTTGATGATGTTTCCATGGAGACCTCCATCTTCTGGTGAGCACAGCCTGGCCATGCCTCTAGGAATGTTTCCTTCACAAGGTGAGGGAATCTCTGCTTTCTAGCTGGTGTAGTTTCCCTTATGGGTATGATTTCTCAGGTGATAAAGGACAAGAGTGAATGAATTCTGCTTTGAGAGAAAGGAAGAGAGGGCTGTGGAGAGCCTTCCTAGTTACTGAGCAGAGGGGAGGAGCATTTGTGGTTTGACTGCTGTTTGAAAATTTATATCTGGGAAGGGGAAAAATACTTGTTCTCTCATTGAGAATAGAATAAGGCAGGGGAGTGGCTCAGTCAGTAAAGTGATAACATTGTGAGCAGGAGAACCTTGGTTCCATCCCCAGGAAGAATAAAATGGGTGTGGCAGCACATGCTTGCCTGTGAATGTAGAGACCCAGATTCCCAGGTATTGCTGAGCAGTCAGCCTAGCCTAGCTGGGGTGTCCCAGGCCAGTGACAAACCTTGTCTAAGGAAAATGGCACCTGACTTGCAAAACTGGAGGCTTTGTTCTGCCTCCTGCTGCATGCATGTACACACACACACACACACACACATTTGATAGAGGATGTACATGTATATATTTTCTATACACAGTGACAGTATTGTGTTTGAGTTTCATGGAACAAATGAATGAGATGCACAAATGGATTTTCCTCTGTGTGCTCTGTGTGTGCCTGCAGCTGTGTGTTCCTGTTTAGACTCATCCTAGCTTCTATAGCTCCATCATGTCTATTCTTTGTCTTCACCTCAGACCAGGATCGGGTTCCAATCTCTGGGGTGTATTAGATATGCCTAAGGTATGAATTGTTATATGCCAAGAAAATAATCAGAGGTAAAAAATTCTGCAAACTCCAGACTTAAGGTCCTATCAAGTTCAGTTCACAGCCTGTTTTCTCTTCCTCCCAAACAGAGATCATCAGGCCTGAATCACACTGGTGCAGTTCTCATTACAGCCACAGGGTGGCAGCAAACCTATAGTCTTACATTTCAATGGAAAGGGCTCATGTTTTACAAAGTGCCAAATATCCTCTTGTTAATGTATTGCTGTCTGGAAGCTTCAAGGGTATACTAGAGCAGTTCCCACTTATGGAGCACCACAAATCTAGTGCTCAACAACTCACTTCATCGCTTCTCTGAGTAAAGAGAGCAGTTCAAACCGTGCATACAGGGGTCCTACATAGAGAACATGGTATCAATAATCTGATTGAATTCTGTTGCACTCAGATGTGTTTCCCAAACATTCCAACCCTCTCCAGAAGCCTATGCTACGACTTCCCAGATCCCTCCCTGTCAGAAATATTCATTCTCTTTCAATCATCAGCATTGTGCTCTGCTCCCTGGTTACTTTAAAAAGCAACCAAGTGTTTGTGGTTTGCTGTACAATTAATCTTTCATGCTTATCATTTTATACGCAAAGTTGGAAACATTTGTTTATGATAACTTAGGTTTTGTTTGTGTGTGTGAAGGTCTGTGCACATATATGTGTGTACCTGTGTACATGTGTGTGTTTGGAGGGTTATGGATGTGCATGTGATCCTTGTTCATATGTGTGTGTGTGTGTGTGTGTGTGTGTGTGTGTGTATGTCTGAGGTTCATGTGCATGTTTACATTAATATGAAGTCCACACACAGACAAAAACACACACAGTATGCTTCTGCATCAGTGAAAAACAAATGTCTACAGCCCTTCTTGTCAGCAGCAGTAAGAAGACCGGCCAAGCAGGAGTTGTGTTCACAGGGAACTTCATTTATATAATGCTAGGTCATTGATGTTGGTTTCTGCACAAAATGTCCTGTCTGCTCACTGCGCTTGCTTGAGCGCGCACTGCGGGACACTGAGGGACACAGGGTCAGGCCTGAGCTAACAGTCTCATGCAGCCCAAGACCCCAGAGGTAATGGACGGGAGACTTAGAACACCCCCATCTCAATACTGACCTTATGCAACCAGAAATGACAGGAGAAGCATAATGTACACAGGCCTAGATCATGCAATGCAAACATAAGATCATGTCCTAAGCAGACAATATATTCCAAAAGCAAACAAGGGGCTTCAATGCCAGCCAGAACATAGGACTGCCAAATTCTGGTCAACCCACATTTTGCTCAGTTTCGTTTTCTCACCCAGGATCATCTGCATAGATTCTAAATGATCAAGCCAGGTCTGAATAAATGCAGCAGAATGAATGTCACAATTAGGTCTGAAGAACTAACAAGTATTTTACCTGAGGGTACCCCAAGACTCATTTTATCCCACCACCCTCCCCCTGTTTTGTTATGGACAATGGTATTTAGTTTTACTCGTGGTCCCTTGGGCTATCTCCTCTTGTTTTGGTCATGGAAGCATTTGTAGGTCCTGTCTATTGGAGTGGGCCTTAAATCAATTCAGATGTTGGTTGTTGACCCCCACAGGACTGTTCCACAGATGACCTAGCATGTCTTGCAGCCAGGACCACATTGTCGATCCCAGCATTTATGAATGGACTGATTTGTTTGGTGACACTAGATGGACAGGCGACACTCCCTGTCTCTCCCTTTATTTGGAGACCACATTTGCATTGACTTCACATATTTTAGAATATATTTCTACTGCAATAATCTCCTTAACACTTCTCCACTGCCCATGGATTCTGTCTCCACTGCATTCTCTTGCTCAACACCATCATCACCCCTCTCCCAAAGCATCTGATCCTCCTATTCTTGAACCCTCTGTACTCACCCACATCATCTACTCTACTCTCCCCTCCCAGAGAGATTCTTGTGTCCCCCTAGTATCTCCTTCTATGCAGAACCTCTCTGGGTCTATGGATTGTAGCTTGGTTATCATTATTTATTTAACTCGTGATACTCACATATAAGCAAATATGTACAATGTTTATCATGCTGCATCTGAGTTACCTCACTCTGGAATATTTTTTACTCATCCATCCATGTGCTTGCAAATTTCATGTATTTATTTATTGTTGACATCTGAGTGAAACTCTGTCAGGGACCTGCTCTGGCATTCATGTTCTCTCTTGAAGATATCTGAGGACAGAGTTTGTCAGTGGGAGCAAGACTTGCTCTTGCAAGATATTAGGGTTGCATTTTTATAATGTTTACCTATCTTAAGTCTAAGTTACTTTTCAATGGTAGCTGGCCTGCCTATCCTTTGAGCCCAAGCACTGCAGGCTGTAGCTTTTAGCACTTCATCAGCAAACAGGGGGATTAAGTAAAGGATTAACTGCCAGGGATTTGCTATCTCTTGGCCAGAAGACTTGCCACTAGCTTGTCAAGCAGGAAGAAGGTTTTAGAACAAGAAACATTTATTGAACCAGGCTAGAGTCACTAGCAAAAGGAAATTCTTTAACACAAGCAAATATGTATAGACTCACATATATTCATATAGAAAATCATGCATACACAGTCATACAACTTCATGCAATTGAGAAGAACTTAGTTGCATGCTAAAATCATAATTACATACATACCTACACACACACACACACACACACACATCCATACTTACCTACATATACACACACATCGATACTTAACTACATATATGGAGCAACAAACCATGTGCCTGTGCAGAAAGAATTCACTCACTCTGGGTGAAAACTGAGCTCCCATCTTTACTGCATAGAGAAAGAGAAAGCTTCTGCCCATTTATTGGTAAAAGATTAAACCTCAGTCTTTAAGGAAATAGCTCTGTTGTCTTTAGTAAAACTAAGGCAGCCTTGCTGTTAAGAAAATTCCTGTTCAGTCCCATGGCAAGGAGAAGCCTGCCTGCTCCTTCTGCTTTCTCTGCAGCTTCTTCTGAGTCCCTCTGTCTCTCTGCATACTGCATATTGCGCACTTAATCCCCAAGTTTGCTTTTAATTTCTTAGTTATTCTGCTCTGCTGTCCTTCTCCTGCCTTCTCCTAATCTTGCTCTTTCCTCCTGCTCTGATGTAATAGTTCCCTACAATGTAGTGGACATAGTTTTTTCCTAACTATTCTAGGGAAATGGATCACATGGATTTTACAAAAATTCATTTCTTTTTTTACAAGTTCACTAAAATTTCAAATGTAAATTCATATCATAAATTTAATAAGTAGTATACAACAGAGAGTGTCTGCATATGTATCCATTAAGACTAGATGTTCATTAATTGTAACTAGCTTTACAGGTTGCTGGAGGTTTAAAACCCATAAGTTGTTACTGAACTTTTGTATAAATCAACCCAGTCAATATTTTATCTTCTGTCCTTGCACCTACAATAAATCATTTCTTCTCTTTTATCACCTTTAGTTAATTGTTTTACAACCTCTTGGAATGTGTTCTAAGTTGTAAATAACTGCTTTCTATCTCTGAATCAATTAACTTGTGACCCATGGAGACTGACAGAATTCTCACTGTAGTTTTAATATCAGAAAGGATCTTAAGATCAGTTCTATTATGAAGGCACAGGGCCTGCACCCTGATATCTGCATATATTATATTATACCATTCAGGTTTGACTGGGTATGGTACACCTGAGTATGTGAATAGGTGGATCTCAGATTCATTGCCTAATTTTGGGTTCCTTTCTTCTGTTCCCTTGGCCAGCTTCTATGTGATAGTTGTGCTTTATCTTATTCTAAGTCATTTTGTTATCTTTCGATGTGATATCTTAGAAGCCTGTGCTTTTGTAATGAGAGATAGGAAGAAAGTAGATCCAAATAGGAGGGAAAGGAGAGTGGATCTGAGACAAGCACAGGGACTGGAATCTGGAATTAGCATATTTTAGGAGAGAAATGGTGAATTTATTTCAAATAAAAGAAGAATATTTAAGTAAATCATCCAGAGTGAAATATAATGCAAAAGAATCCTGACTCACAGAGAAATACTGACACATAATTCATAGCACTTGGTCGGTTGAGTATCAGCAATTATCCAGCACTGCCTAAGCACTCTCTTCCCATGGGCAATGGGTTGCTACTACTTATCTCTTCCCCACACTTTACCTTGGGGTCCCCCTCTCCTTCCCTCTCCTGTGCTTCTGTCTTCACTTTTTATTTCCTCTCACTCTCCTTTACTACCTCATCTTCTCTGCCAATGCTTGTTGTCTTTATTCCAAGTCATTGCATCTTATTTTCATTGCATTCATTGTACCATTTCTGTAATGGGCTAAGTTGAACAATGTACTTAATCTTAGACTCAGACTTCTATAATCTGCCATCACTATATACTCTTCAATGGAAATGAAGAAACATCATAGCCAAACTTATTGGACACAAAGAAAGGAGAATTAAGAGGAAAAGTCATAGCACTCCATGCCTTCAAAGAGAAATTGAAGTGATCCCATACAAGCAATTTATCAGCACACCTGAAAGCCATAAAGTAGAAAGAAGCAAACACCCCAGAGGAGTCCATGGCAGGAAATAGTCAAACTCAGGACTGAAATCCAACAGTTACAAACGTAGACAAAGATACAAAGAATCAACAATCGCAAGAGCTGATACTTTGAGAAAATCAACAAGATAGATACACCTTTAGCTAGACTAACCAGAGGGCACAGACACAGTATCCAAATTAACAAAATCAGAAATGAAATGGGAGAATTAACAGCAAAAGCATGGGGAATACAAACAAATATCATCATAACCCACATCAAAAGCCTATCGTCTACAAAAGTGGAAAATCTGGATGAAATGGATGACTTTCTAAACAGATACCACACATGAAAGTTATATCAGGATCAGATCAACTATCTAAACCATCCCATAACACTTAAGGTAAAAGTCATCAAAACCCTCTCACCAAAATATTCCAGGGACAGATGGTTGTAGTGCACAATTCTACCTGACCTTCAAAGAACTAATACCTATACTCCTAAAATTATTCCCTGATATAAAACCAGAAGGAATACTACCTAATTCATTCTATGAAGTCACAATTACTCTGACACCTAAACCATGCAAAGACCCAAGAAAGAATAAGAACTTCAAGCCAATCTCTATTATAAATATCAATACAAAAATACTCAATAAAATTCCCTGAAACTGAATCTAAAAACACATCGAAACAATCATTCACCAAGATCAAGTTGACTTCATCCCAGGGATGCAGTGATAGATAAATATATGGAAATCCATCAACATAATCCACTAAATAAACAAAGTCAAAGGGAAAAATAAACACGTGATCATCTCATTAGATTCTGAAAAATCCTTTGACAAAATAAAACACCTCTTCATGTTGAAAGTCCTGGAGACATCAGGAATTCATGACACCTACCTAATCATAATAAAAGGAATATACATCCGACCAAAAGCCAACATCAAATGAAATGAAGCAATCCCACTAAAATCTGGGACAAGAAAATGTTGCCCACTCCCTATTTATTCAATCTAGTACTCAAAGTTCCAGCTAGAACAATTTGACCACAAAAGGAGATCAAGCAGATACACATTGGAAAGAAAGAAATCAAAGTTTAACTATTTGCAGATGTTATGATAGCATATATAATCGACCTGCAAAATTCCACCAGAGAAGTATGACCATTGATAAACAACATCAGCAAAGTGACAGGATATAAAATTAGAGCACACAAATCAGTAGTCTTCATTTATACAAATGGCAAACTGCCAGGGAAAGAAATGAAAGTAATTAGGGAAGCAACATCCTTCACAATAGACACAAATATCAATAGGTATCTCGATGTAACTCTAACCAAGCAAGTGAAAGATGTGTATGACAGAACTTCACAACCCTGAGAAAAGAAGATGAAGAAGACCTCAGAAAATCCCCCATGCTCATGGAATGGCAATATCAACATAGTGAAAATGGCAATCTTACCAAAGGAAATATGTAGATTCAATCCAATCCCCATCAAAATTCCAACAGAATTCTTCACAGACATGGGAAGATCAATTCTCGACTCCTTATGGATAGACAAAATATCAAGAATATTCACAACAATTCGCAGCAATGAAAGAACTTCTGGGGAAATCATCATCCCTGACCTCAAGCTGCACTACAAAGTAATTGTAATAAAGACCTAGGGGGTTATGGATGCAAAGACACACAATTCAATCAATGGAATAGAGTCAAAGACCCAGAAGTTATCCCATATACCTATTGACACTTGAAATTTGACAAAGAACCCAAAAAACACACAGGGGGAAAATAGTGAGTCTTCAATAAATGGTGCTGATATGACTGGCAGTCTGTATGTAAAAAACTGAAAATAGAACCATATTTGTCACTTTGCACAAAGCTCAAGTCCAAGTGGATCAAGGACCTCAACACTGAGCCAGATACACTGGAAGAGAAATTTGGAAAGAGCGTCAAACTCATTGGCACAGAGAAAATTTTTCCAAATAGGACTCCAGTGGCTCAGGCTCTAAGAGCAACAATTAACCAATGGAACCTCATGAAACTGAAAAACTACTGTAAGGCAAATGTGACCATCAATTCATCAAAAAAGCAATGTATAGATTAGGAAGAAACATCTTCAATAACCCTACATCGGACAGAGGGCACACATCCAAAATATAAATGAACATAACAAGTTAAATTCCCAACAAACAAATAACCCAATTAATAATTTTCCTTGAGGACATCGGTGCAGGGGGAAAGTTTCTGAACAGATCACCAATAGCGTATGCTCTAAGATCAAGAATTGACAAATGGGACCTCATAAAATTACAAAGTTTCTGTAAGGCAAAGGACACCATCAAAAGGACAAATCGGCAACCAACTAGTTGGGAAAAGATCTTCACCAATCCTACATCAGATAGAGGGCTAATATCCAATATATATAAAGAACTCAAGAAGTTAGACTCCAGAAAACCAAATAACCCTATTAAAAAATGGAGTACAGAGTCAAAGAATTTTCACCTGAAGAACTTCGTATGGCTGAGAAGCATCTTCAAAAATGCTCAACTTCATTAGTCATTAGGGAAATGCAAATCAAAACAACCTGAGATTTCACCTTACACCAGTCAGAATGGCTAAGATTAAAAACTCAAGAGACAGCAGATGTTGGCGAGGATGTGGAGAAAGAGGAACACTCCTCCACTGCTGGTGGGCTTGCAAATTGGTACAACCACTCTGGAAATCAGTCTGGCAGTTCCTCAGAAAACTGGGCACCTCACTTCCAGAACATCCTGCTATACCACTCCTTGGCATATACCCATAGGATTCCCCAGCATGTAATAAGGATACATACTCCACTATGTTCATAGCAGCCCTATTTATAATTACCAGAAGCTGGAAAGAACCCAGGTATCCCTCAACAGAAGAGTGGATGCAAAAAATGTGGTATATCTACACAATGGAGTACTATTCGGCCATTAGAAACAATGAATTCATGAAATTCTTAGGCAAATGGATGGAGCTGGAGAACATCACGCTAAGTGAGGTAACCTGGACTCAAAAGATGACTCATGGTATGCACTCACTAATAAGTGGATATTAGCCTAGAAAATTGGAATACCCAAGTATAATCCACACATCAAATGATGTACAAGAAGAATGGAGGAGTGTCCTGGTTCTGGAAAGACACATTGTAGCAGTATAGGGCAAAACCAGAACAGGGAAGTGAGAAGGGGTGGGTGGGAGAACAGGGGGAGGGAAGAGGGCTTATGTGACCTCATCTATAACTATGGCAACAATGTTGCTCTATAACCATGACAATGTTTCCATGGAGACCTAGTCTAGTGATTAGAGCCTGGGCCAAGCAAGTCTCTAGGAATGTTTTATTCACAGCTTGAGTAAAACTCTGCTTTCTGGCTGGTGGTAGTTTCCCTTATGCTTTCTAATGCGACAGATAACAAGAGTGAATGAGTTCTGCTTTGAGAGAAAGGAAGGGAGGGATGGGCAGAGAATTCCTAGTTCCTGAGCAGAGAGAGGGGAGGAGCATTTATTGTTGTCATGGAAACCCGGATTCAATATTTTTTAGATTCAGCTGTATCCCCCAACCTTCTTTAGAGGGAGGGTTTCTCTTCTTTCTGCTGCTGTACTATACTGCATTTATTGTACTACATGTATTATATTACGTGCCCCATGTATTCCAGGCTACCTGGCACGCCAGATTTTTGGTAATTCTTATGCCCATGTCTCCCATCTTGCTATAGGAACCCTGAGATTACAGATCATGAGGACCACTTGTGGCCATTCCCCTGATATGTTACAACTGAACTCAGATCATGAAGCATGCCTCAAAAGAAGTGCTTGTACTTGCTGAGCCTCCTGCAAGTTAAAAATGTTATCTTCTCCGGTCCATAATCCATTTTAAATTCTAACTGAAAAGTGGCCCAGTTGGGTTTTGATTAATCAATAAAGATTCCAGCAGGTAATGGTTGGGGAGAGAGGAACAGGCTGGACCCTTAGAGTTGCCAAATCAAGGAAGCAGGAGTGAGGAGAAAGGAACCAGCATGATTTAGGGGGAGAAAGAGACTCAGATGGATGGATGGACATAGGACCTGCAGGAGATAAAATCAACTAGCCATGTGAAATTGGAGGTAAGTAGTGATTCCCAGGGCGAGTGGCTGGAAGTGGTACTACCCTCCTGGAGCATAAAGAAGTGTAGCACACACTCACCTCAACATGGGAGGATTGTGAAGGAACAATATTAAGAATGACTCCAGAAAGAGCTGGACACGCACCATATGTGCACCACGTGTGAGGACCAGTAATCTAACAGTGAGCGTTCTGGGACACCTGATGTAATAGAATTTATCCAGAGTCCTTTGGTCCCTCTGTCTGTTTGACATGGCAGGATATGTTTTGCACATGGAATCACATTGAACCTCAACAGACCTGCATACTGCTTATACATTAGAAAGGCTCCAAACATTCCTAAATAACTACATACACAAATCCAGAGTCTATTATGTTCTTGACTCTGACTATTCATTAGTGGTAAGATGTCTATTGTTTCAAAATTATTCTACATGTTTCATGCAACAAGAATAAGATGATACTATTTATTTTAATTGGGTCTCTAAAGTCAAACTTCATAGATTCATGCATAGAAAATGAAAACTAAGAATCAGAAGAAAGTCAGAGAAGAACATTGTCTGAAGACAGACCTTTATATAGACCTAATGTAACTGAGCCAGAATGGTATTGGAATGAAGGTTGACAAGTCCAGAAAAACGGAAATCAACAGTCATACTGACATCCACACATTTGCAGACAACTGCCAATTTGGAGCCAAGATGTCTCAGTGTATCTCATGCTCAGATCAAGCTAGTGTGTAGGCTGGGCTGAGAAGAATTGAATATATTCCTGCAACATGCCCCCACCTCAGGCTCTGGGATTATTAGAATATGTTCCATGACGGGCGTCTTGGACAACTGGTATTCCATAAATATACAAAGTCAATTCTGTGCAGAAAGGGTGGTCTTTCAGGAAACAGTGCTGAGGTAAGTGTATATCCTCATCCACAAATATAAATTAGAATCAGCAGTCTACTACATGGGAAGACAATTCAAAATAGATTCGAGATGTAAAAATATAAAAATATATGAAATGTGTAACAGAACATGTAGAAGAAACTACTTGTCACTGCAGGTTAGGTGAAGATTTTGTAGACAAGATACCAAATAAAAAACATAATTGGAGAACTGGAGAAAGTGAAATCTGTAAAATCTGAAACTTGCACTGTTCCAAATGCATGGGTGAAAAAGAAAATAAGAAAGTTTAAGTCCATGGCTAAGAGGAAAGTTTGAAAACTCTATATCCAATAAAGAATTTTTATGAACCATGCAGAAAGGTCCCAAAGTTCACTCAGAACAGAAAAATAGAAAACTCTGAAAGGTTTCAGGCATTCTGTTGTTCCTGGGGACATTGAGTAGGATTGTTCATTTTATAAGAGATTTATTAGTGACATTAGTGCCTTATGCAGGCAATAGCATTGTAGGGATTCTTAGAAGACATCATGGTCACATGGAAGAGTAGATACCACAAAAGAATGCAACTTGAATCTCAAACTGACCCCTAGCACACACAGTGCCCCACAATTGTAATCTCATCACCAGGAAGCTGAGGTTAGGACACCGTGAAATGCTCTCTCAAAGCAAAGCAAAACTGAAAATTATGAGAGAGAGAGAGAGAGAGAGAGAGAGAGAGAGAGAGAGAGAGAGAGAGAGAGAGAGAGAAAGAGAGAGAAAAGGGGGAGAGAAGGAGAGAGTGATGTAGAAGAGAGGGAGAGGGAGGGTAGAGGGGGGAGAGAGAGACAGGGGAGGGAAAGAAAAGAGGGAGAGAGGGAGAGAGTGACAAGGGAGGGAGAGGGAGAGGGGGAGAGAGAGACAGAGAGAAAGAGAGAGAGAGAGAGAGAGAGAGAGAGAGAGCTCTAACTGATTAGGAATGCACACAGTCCAATCTCCTTTCTCTACCTGACCCCACAAGAACACTCTGACAATAGCTTCAGTGCACCCTAGTACAAAAGCTTCTGAGGAGGCAGAAAGGTCCCAATCCCTCTCCTTCTGCCAACAACACAAAGGCCACAAATCCTGAAGTGGGAGTGAGCCTCCTTGGGTCTGGAATCCCAGCATCTGTCTTCCACCCTCAGGGAGATTCAAGTGCTCACCTCTGGGAACCCACAAGCCTGGCTCCAGAGAATGCTCCTTTCACTACATATTCTCCTAGGTACACACTGAAAAAGGTTTCCACAATGACTCTAGGTTTCCATGACAACCACAATGAGCATTCTGTTTAGTAACTAGGGATGGCTCCACCCCACACTCTCTTCCAGTCTCTCAAAGTAGAACTCATTCCCTCCTGTTATCTAGGCCCCCAACCTGAGAAAGTTTACCCACAAGGGAAACTGCCACCAGCCAGAAAGCAGAGCTTCACTCAAGCTGTGAACAAAATATATTCCTGGATATATGACCACAGTGTTCTCCCCAGTCTGTGGAGTTCTCCATGGAAATGTCATGTGATAGAGCAACAGTGTTTTCATGGTCCTAGATGCATGCTTTCATCAATAATTACCAATGCATCTATCACTTCATAACAGAAAGTTAAAATCTGAGACACATTGTGTAGAAAAGGATCTAAAAATAAAAAATCCGAGGTTGAAGAGACTTAAATGGAGATGCAGGGAATCGAACCCAATACCCCATGCATGCAAAGCATGTGCTCTACCATTGAGCTACATCCTCATACCTGTGAGTAGTCTGATCACTTCATATATGAATTTACAGACACTGAAGCAAAATTCACAGGCTTCCAGGGATTCATATCAGGTCTTTGTGTAAAATTCATGGCATCCACTTTAGTGTTTTAGGAGATTTTTTGTGTGTCATTTCTTGTATGACAAAAAAAATCTATTTTCAATAAAAAGAAAATAAGAATATTAAGAGCATATAATTATTTGCTCTTCAAAACCTGACAGACCTATAACAAATAATACTGAATTATTCGTGTTCCTCCATTTTAACTCAATTTTATGTTGGATTAATAGTTCAGTTAACAGTATAATGCCAAATTCATAATAATGTTACTGAATTAACAATATGCTCTCATCTTTCAGGGCATCAAAGTTTCCAGTAACTTGTTGAACACACTTCTATTCTCTTTTAAAACGTGACATACCTTTCAGGCCTTCAAAAACTGTTTTAAAAAATTTTGGGGAGGCTGGTAATCTTTTTCTCAACTTTGCCACACACTGTTTTTCACTTCATATAGTCCAGTGGGTAAATGTAAAGTAACTAGGCAGACTACTCTCCACCAGCTGTCTTGAACTCTCCACAGACCTCTTGAGAAAACAGTACTAAGTCCAGAATTGATTGCTGCTAGTCGGAGGAGATGGCCTTGGCCTGCTTTGAAACTGTCTGCATTACATGTATGATTAGTCAAGTGTCACTGAAACTTAGAGGACTCTACAATAATCTCCTACAAAGAAGAGTCAATCCCTTCTCACCATGACCTAGGAGAGGGACTGTAGTGACTCTTGCTAAGAGGCAAGACTCACCAGAGGCTTTGTCCCTACAGGGGCAGCAGGTGGGGTGGGGAGGGAATTGGTGAGGGGTGTGTATCCACAGCTGAGATGAGGACCTCAGGAGCCTCAGCCCTACTCCACTTCTTCCTTGTTTTTGTTTTAATTCAGGTGGGAGAGTCATACCAGACAGCAAATCTCATAAAAGAGACCTGTTGGGAGGGTTCAGGTTGTGGAGAGACAAATACAGGACTGTCTTCCTCTGCTCCCAAGACGGAGCTGAGAACTGGGACAGAAACACACACAGTCTTTGTAAAGTGTTTCCTTGGGGACTGAGTTTTCTAGAGAGGAGATTTCCACTGTGAGTGATGGTGGGATTTCAAGTGCTGAGTCTGGGGGAGCTCAGAGATTAGTGAGTTTTCCTGTTCCTGGATTGGTGGGTTTTCATGCTCAGGGATTGGTGGCTTTCATTCAGACTTTTCACCTAAAATTAGCATGATCTGGGGCAGGTTCTGTTGAGAGGCTAGAGATAAACTTTATGAAATTTACAGAGGCTGGAATCACTCTAATGACAGTTAAGGAAGTCTGGGGGTGTGTCCTGGCTGCTGGAGTTCCTCAAGATGGGACATGGCAGATTTCCTGTCTAGATGGTTTACAAAGTTTACAAAATATACAAAGTTTACAAAGGGAGTCCACAGCAGACCTACTCTAGGAACCTGGGAATTTGAATATAAGTCTTAGTTGTTTTCCTTTACCTTAAAGCTTATGGAAAGTTTGAA
Source organism: Apodemus sylvaticus (assembly GCF_947179515.1). Taxonomy (NCBI): domain Eukaryota; kingdom Metazoa; phylum Chordata; class Mammalia; order Rodentia; family Muridae; genus Apodemus; species Apodemus sylvaticus. Next base: position 96,825,310 of record NC_067495.1, on the reverse strand, counting down.
AACTGAATATATGAATACTTGAAAATGGATAAGTATAATAGGAAAATGAAATTTTAATTTCATATGAATTTAATCTTAAATTCAAAGGCTACATGTAGCTATTCAGTGCCACAGTACTATATAACATTTGGTCTAGATATTTTTTAATAACTCAATCTCCTCAATTATACACCAAAGATCATATATAATGGATAAAACAAGTCCCCTGCTTACTTATATCTGAGTTCTAGTACAAGATATAGATCTAACGTGGATTATTCAGAGACTCCTACACTGATGAAAATCTATCTTAATTTGAGTCTTGTTCAGGTATCATTGATTTTACAAGGAGTGACCTTATTTATACCTTTTGGTATACATGCTTTGTGTTTTGAGAAGAGAAACTTAGAAGAAGGGTGGCTAGATCAGAAAGGAAATACCCTCTATCCCTAAGTGAGAAGATTTGAATCAGAGACTTCAGGATAATACAGCAGTGAGAACGAAATGGAAGGGGGGAGAGTAAATGGCTCCCTGGGTAAATTGCTTGACAGAAAAGCATGAATCCTGAGGTCAGCTCTCCAGAATTCACGAAAACTTGTATGAGACAGTACATGTCTGTAATCCCAGAGCTCCTTCAACCAGACTAGCTGTGGTAACAAAACAATTCCTAGGATCTCAGGAGACTGCAAGCTTAGCATGAACAACTGCTAACAGGAGACAGTGCCAACAAGATGATGGGTGAGGACCACAGCCGAGTGGTGGGTGCTTCTGATGTAATGCTTTTGATTTCCTGTGACTCTGTTTCCTTATTTTCTTGTTGTATGGTATGGGGGAAGAGATTTGCTACTGATCCTCAGTAAGAACAAATATCACAATGGAGTAAAGAGTAGTAATGAAGCAGACAAGGTGAGAGATCAAGCCTGCATTCCAGATGACATAGCTGTGTGCAGACCCCAGGACCCTGGGGGGGGGGTGTTCTTCTAATCTGATGGCTTCCAATCAGTCAGTCAATGTTTGTAGACCCAGCTTCTTTCTAGGAATCCCTGTTCCCACATACACAATGCCTCTCCCCCTCACTAGTCTAGCTCCCTGGTATCCACTAATGTGTTTGTTGAGGGGCCTAGAAGTCAAAACACATCTTCCAACAGATTCACCAGTAAAAGTTACACACAGGATGCTGAAAGCTATACAGTCATATTCTTTTAGTGTAAATCTTGAGAAGATGGCCTGTGGATTTGTCTCTGGGACATTTCTCTCACTTCCTTCAATAGACTCAGTATCCTCTGCATGCTCTTAAGGAAGCAAAGGTGAACTGCAATAAACATCAAATAAAGTCTCCATCATTGAGTAATCTATGCAAATTCTTCATGACTATCCTGTATATGTCTTTACTGACATTTAATAATAGGCTCACAGAGAATGCAACAGATAGAACTTGTAGATTAAAACAATACTAGGTGTATTTGAATCAAAAGTGTCAAATATTTGTGAGCAATATGGATGCATAGACCTATACTGTTTATACATTAGAAAGCCTCAAAACATTGCTGAATTACTACATATACCAATCCAGAGTCTATTATGCTCATGAGTCTCACTATTCATTAGTTGAAAGATGTCTATTGTTTCAAAATTATTCTACATGTTCAGTGCAGCAACAATAATAATAGTACTATTTACTTTAATTGCGTGTACAACTCCAAACTTCACTTATAAGTGTATAGAAAAAGACACTAAGAAACAGAACAAAATCAGAGAAGAACATTGGCCGAAGAGAGACTGAAATGGAAAAAAAAAGTTCACGTCTGTTAAAAACTCTAATCCATTTTCCCATACATTATCCCAACATTCTGAAGCAAATACAAATGAAATTGTGAAGGGTTATGAAAAGAGGAGAACTTTTGACATGTGAATGCATAGTTGTTTGGCACAGAAGGAACTCGTTAATAGACTACATTTGTCATAGAATAATAAGAATTTCAAGAAATCATATATTCTCTGTAAATTACAGTGAATATATATTAAAATTACACATGAAAACATTTATGAGATTCTAAGGACATGGTCTAGAAGATCCTAAGTTAGTTGATAGTGCCCTAACACACGCTTAACACAAACACTGGGACATGTGAAATGATGACACTATAGGAAAAGATACTAACAGTGATTAATAATAAAGCATCTGGAAGCAATTCATTCCATAGAGAGGAGTCATTATATCCTTCAGATGGGACTCATATTGGACTCAAATGGTTACACCTGAAGACGTTTATTTTCAATGATGCATTTCAGGTAAATGATTTCATTATTTTAAGGATCATATAAAAAGTGATAATTCAGATAAGAAATGACCCCCTTTTTATCTTTATATTGATTCTTTATGAATTCACATCATGCACCCCAATCTCTCATCTTCCTGTCCCTCCATTTCCACCCTCTGCCCTTGCAAATGCCCCCCACCAAAAATAATAAAAACAAGAAAAAATAACATTAAAAATCAAATGAGAAGGTCAAAAACAACAACAAAACAACATCTCACTGTGGAAGCTGTCACAGTGTGTCACAGAGTGTCACACAGTATACCCTTTTGTCCACACATCATTACTTGCAAATGTTCATTTTAAAGAGTCTTTGGCCTGTTTCGAGGCCTCTGGCTTTTGTTACTCTGTCAATACTGGAACCTCACTGGGACTCCTCTAGGATATCCTGTTGTTGCTTCTGTGATGTGGAGATCCTGCAGCTTTTGTTCTGAAGTGGTAGCCAAGAAAGGGTAACATTTAAACAGTAATAGTTCTGCTTTCCATTGGCTGTAAAATTAAGTAACTAAATAATAAGGTAATTATCTCATTATAAATGAATTCTTGTCATCCAAACTCAAATCTGATACATGGTAGATATTCCTAAAGTTCTATGTGAATGACATGAGCACAAACTAAATTGCAAGCACTAAACAATTAATCTAAGTTTTTCATTTCATTTTCATGCTAACAATTCTATGAAATACTTTGCATCATTACCACATTTTTCAGATTGAGAATATGTTACCTAATATTAAAGAAGTATTTAATGAACATTACAAAATGTATGTCAAAGTCAGTGACTTAATGTCTCATCAGTTCGAGTCCAAGGCCAATATTAAATATTCTGTACTTTCATCATTTAGAAAACTAGACACTTTTTTGAGCTCTATAAACTGCAAGCATTTTGAACACTACACCAGAGACCTCTAAATAAACTGTGTCTGCCTCTGAGCATTATGAATCCCACACACATGCTATTTTTATAATTATTATAGAACTATTTCTTTAAACCTGTGATATATTAAGTTCTATTGGCATTAGAAATTTACCATGAGCCTATGAGGCCCTGGACTATGTAGGATTTTTATTACTTTTCCTAATTTTCACAGCAGTGTGAAAATGTGATAGGTATTACTATGGTTCTGATTTTGTGGATGACAAAATGAAGTTTTAGAAGAGTGAAGTAACTTAGCAAATATTCAGCAGGTGACAAAAACAAGTTGTGTCCTATCCTGGGGCCTGTGGCTTCATTCATTTACCAATTTACTTTGGTGATTGACAAACCAGCCAAAGGGACCCAACAGTCTTTACTCCTGCCTTAGCAAGCACTGTCCATGGCTGCAGGAATGTAAGTCTCCTCTAGGACTCAGCAATTCTGACTTTGCTTCTATATTCAATCTAATCCCTACACCCTCTAGGATCTCTTTCCTCATTTTATATACATACATACATACATACAACCACTGCAGTTCTCTTTCAGCTATCATGGTATCAACTGAACGGCTGCCAGAGCTTGACCAATACAGAGGCAGAAGCTCACAGCCAACCATTGGACTGAGCATGGGGTCCCCAATGGGGGAGTTGGGGAGAACACTGAAGTATCTGAGGGGGTTTGCAGCCCCAAGGATGGAGCAACAGTGTCAACTGTCCAGACCCCCTGGAGCTCCTGGGGACTGAGCCACCAACCAAAGAGTACACATGGAGTGACCCATGGCCCTGGGCACATATGTGGCAGAGGATGGCCTTGTTTGGTCATCAGTGAGAGGAGTGGCCCTTGGGACTGAGGGTGTTTGATGCCCCAGTGTAGGGGAATGCCAGTGAGGAAGGACAGGAGTGCGTGGGTGAGTAGGTGAGCACCCTCACAGAGGTAGGGGACGGTGGGATAGGGGATTTCCCAAGGGGTAACCTGGAGAGGGGATATCATTTGAAATGTTAATAAAGAAAAAGAAAATATCCAATCCAAAATTAAATGAATAAATAAAAACCAATAGAAATTAGGATCTGCATATGTATCATATGGAAAAACATTTTTATAAATTTATTTTATTTTATTTTAGAAATTTATAAAAATAAATGCCTATAAAATGTCCAACAGAATGTATAAAAGAAAATCTCATTCACTAGGATATATGTGAAGATTTCACACCCAAGACACCAAATAAAAACCAAAATTGGAGGACTGGAGATATCTAAAAATTTCCATAGGTTAAAAAATATGAGATGATTTAAGACCATGTGTAGGGGAATAGTTTGAAAAGTTCATATCTATAGTAAACATGACAACGACAAATGCTCCTCCCCTCTGCTCAGTAACTAGGAAGGCTCTCCACTGCCCTCCCTTCCTTTCTCTCAAAGCAGAATTCATTCACCCTTGTCCTTTATCACCTGAGAAATCATACCCATAAGGGAAACTACACCCGCTAGAAAGCAGAGCTTCGCTCAACTTGTGAAGGAAACATTCGTAGAGGCATGGCCAGGCTGTGCTTGCCAGAAGATGGAAGTCTCCATGGAAACATCATCAAGGTTAAAGAGCAACATTATTCTCACATCAAGATTAGAGAGCAACATTGTTTTCAAGGTGCTAGATGAGCTCTTTGACTATACTGAGAAGACTCTGGAGGTCTCTATGGAAATGTGTTCTAGGATGTGACACACTGTGTAGAATGAGACCCTGAAGAGAAAAAGAAAAACCTCAGAGATACCAGGTGTCGAACCCGGGACCCCATGTGTTCAAGGCTTGGTGCTCTACTGCTAAGCTATATCAAGAGGCCGACAAGTAGAGTGATTATAACCTATATCAATATAAAATGACTGAAGCTGCCTTTAAAGGGCATGTAAGGATCTGCATCAGGTTTTTGTGTATAATTTATGGCTTCTAGTTTATTATTTTATGGAATTTTTCTGTTATTTCTTCTTGGACAAATGAATCTATTTTTAATGAAAAGAAAATAATACTAAGAACAGGAAATTTTGTGTTCTTTGAGACATGGCATACCTACAATAAATTGAGACTGTCATGTCAAATTAATTATAATGTGTTTCTGCAGGGTTAGTAAGATCAGGACAAGGTGGGCAGAGGTTGGGACCATGGCATTGCAAGGTTGGGTACACTGACACTTGGGTTTCCTTCACCCTCGTGTGCCTCCCTAGGAGGAAGGCTACCAGGAGCTCTCTGAGACCGAGGCTCCACGGCTGCTCCAATGCAGGTTTAAATGATCTCTTCAGCCTAAATGTGCATTTATAGAGGAACTGAGGGAGGATAAACCTTGAAGATCAGTCAGTGTCATGGGGACAGCATACAGAAGTGCCTTTATCCTGCTCCTGGAGGAAACAGTCTTTTGTCCTTCCCACTAGCTTAGAAGAACTCTAGTGAAGCCTTTGTCTTTCACTACTGGGTTCCCTGGATGTGCATTAGTATCAGCTGGTATTTGACAGTTTGAATCCCTGACATCCAGGGTGCAGAGTTATGTTGATGGTATGAAATCTATCCAGTTGGATGGTAAATGGCCACAAGAGGAAGGACATCTCAGAAGACTAACAAGTGGTACACTAGCCTAGGTGATGTGGAGAGGACTGTGACAGGCATCATGGTTGAAACACCTCTTATTCTGCTTCTGGAGAGTGCAGTCCCTGCATTGGACCATGGTCAGATTCTTTACATTCAACCCAACATCAAAGACTCTTTGTTCTCCAAGGTTGCTGTCCATGATCACTCACTTTCTCCTTTTTAATTTTTTTTATTTTTAACGTTATTTTTTGTTTATTTAAATTCCAATCAATTTCTGCCTTCTATATCCCTTCCTTTCCTCCTCCCTCTTGCCTACAAGAAGGTGCTCACCCCATGCCTCCTCCTTCCTGGGTCCTCAAGTCTAGTAAGGATTAAAAGCATTTTCTCTCACTGAGGCCAAATTAGAGAGTCCTCTGCTAGATATGTGCCAGGGGCCTCAGATGGGGCCTGCATGTTCCTGGTTAGTGTCTCAGTCTCTGGGATCTCCCTGAGAGTCTAGGTTAGTTGAGTCTTCTGCTATTCCTATGTGGTCATTCTCTTTTTCATATTATTCAGTCCTTCCCCAAATTCAACCTCAGGTTGAATCCAATGGTCAGGTGTAAGTATCTGCCTTTCTGTATGTCAGCTGCTGGTAGGGCCTCTCTCAGGAAAGACTTGTCAGGGTTTGGTCTGTGAGCACAACATAGCATCAGTAATAGTGACAGGCCTTGGTCACTCCCATGAGATGGATCCCAAGTTGGGCTGGTCATTGGCAGCGTTTCCCCCAGTCTCTTCCCCAGTTTTGTTTCTGTGGTTCTTTTAGAGAGGAACAATTCTGGATCAGAGTCTTGACTGTGGTTTATTAACACTGTCTATCTAATGGAGGTGGAATCTTTTAGTTCCCTCTTCCCCATGTTGGGGTTTTGGCTCAGGTCACCTTCAATGAGTCCTGAGAGTCTCCTAACTCCTAGGTCACTTGTACTATATAGATGCTCTTCCTACTTCCCATTCCCAGAGGATGCACATTTCCATCCATTCTCCTGGGCCTCTGCGATATTCTCTCCTGCCCCCTCCTTATCAGACCCTGTTCCTCCTTTCCCCTATTCCTCCCTTCTCCCACACAGGTCCCTCCCTCCCTCTGCCTACTGTGATTATCCATCCCCCACTTCTAAGCAGGATTGAAGCCTCCTTACTTGACATTTCTGCATGCCGTGGTGTTCTCTGGGTTGTATTCTAGGTATTCAGTACATTTTGGGTAATATTCACTTATCTAGTTCCACGCATTTACCTGATAAATCATGATTTCCTTGTTTTTATAGCTGAGTAGTATTCCCTTGAGCAAGTGAAGCACATTTTCTGTATCCATTATTCTGTTGAGGGACATCTGGGTGGTTTCTGGCTATTACAATTAAGACTGCTATGAACATGGGGGAGCATGTATCCTTGTGGTATGGTGGGGTGTCTTTAGGATATATGCACAAGGGTGATATATCTGGTGAAGAAACATAGCTTAGAGAGCTGTGGTTCACACTCTTGAGGTCTGAAAAAAATCATGAAATGTCCCAGGTGGTTGCAAAACAGACAAATTGGCTGCTGCTAGCTGATAACAACAGAATGGGCTAAGAAAACATAAGTTGTTCCCAGGTCGAGGTGCTCTTTTTGATGTATGTGCCCTCCTTAAGGTTTAACCAGGTGCTGTAAACCAATCAGCTTAAAGGCCGACATCCCTTACCATCTCATGTAATGCCAAGGCATGCATACCCCTGCTTTTTGTTTGTTCCATTATAATCCCCTTCCACACTCAAGCAAACCAGTAGCCTTCCTATACTCAAAGGATAAGCAGGCTGAGAAAGAAATTAGGGAAATGACACCCTTCACAATAGCCACAAACAGTATAAAGTATCTTGGGGTGACTCTTACAAAATATGTTAAAGATCGTTATGACAAGAATTTCAAGACTCTGAAGAAGGAAATGGAAGAAGACCTCGAAAAATGGAAAAACTTCCCATACCCATGGATCGCTAGGATTAATATAGTTAAAATGGCCATTTTGCCAAAAGCAATATACAGATTCAATGGAATACCCATCAAAATCCCAACTCAATTCTTCATAGAGTTAGAAAGAGCAATTCTTAAATTCCTTGAGTATAGGAAGGACACTGATTTGCTTGAGTTGATTTTGTAACCTGCCACTTTGCTGAAGTTGTTTATCAGCTGTAGGAGCTCTCTAGTGGAGTTTATTGGGTCACTTACGTATTTGCCCGAGCTGGTACCTCAAGTACAGTATTGAAAAGATAAGGAGAAAGGGGGCAGCCTTGTCTGGTCCCTGATTTCAGTGGGATTGCTTCAAGTTTCTCTCCATTAAGTTTGATGCTGGCTACCGGTTTGCTGTATATTGCTTTTACTATGTTTAGGTATGGGCCTTGAATTCCTGTTCTCTCCAAGACTTTAAGCATGAAAGGATGCTGAATTTTGTCAAATGCTTTTTCAGCATCCAATGAAATGACCATGTGTTTTTTTTTCTTTGAGTTTGTTTATGTAGTGGATTGCATTGATGGATTTCCGTATATTGAACCAACCCTGCATTCCCGGGATAAAGCCTACTTGATCATGGTGGATGATCGTTTTGATGTGTTCTTGGATTCGATTGGCAAGAATTTTATTGAGTATTTTTGCATCGATGTTCATAAGGGAAATTGGTCTGAAGTTCTCTTTCTTTGTTGGATCTTTGTGTGGTTTTGGTATCAGCGTAATTGTGGCTTCATAGAAGGAATTGGGTAGTGTTCCTTCTGTTTCTATTTTGTGGAATAGTTTGAAGAGTATTGGTGTTAACTCTTCTTTGAAGGTCTGATAGAATTCTGCACTGAAACCATCTGGTCCTGTGCTTTTTTTGGTTGGAAGACTTTCTATGACTCCTTCTATTTCTTTAGGCATTATGGGACTGTTTAGTTGGTCTAGTTGGTCCTGATTTAATTTTGGTATTTGGTATCTGTCAAGGAAATTGTCCATTTCCTCCAGATTCTCCAGTTGTGTTGAGTACAGGCTCTTGTAGTAGGATCTGATGATTTTTTGGATTTCCTGTTTCCATTGTTATATCTCCCTTTTCATTTCTAAGTTTGTTAATTTGGATACTTTCTCTGTGCCCTTTGGTCATTCTGGCTAAGGGTTTATCTATCTTGTTGATTTTCTCAAAGAACCAGCTCCTGGTTTTGTTGATTCTTTGTATGGTTCTCTTTGTTTCTACTTGATTGATTTCAGCCCTGAGTTTGATGATTTCCTGCCTTCTACTCCTCCTGGGTGAATTAGCTTCTTTTTTTTCCAGGGCTTTCAGGTGTGTCATTAAGCTGGTAATGTATGCTCTCCCCATTTTCTTTTTGGAGGCACTCAGGGCTATGAGTTTTCCTCTTAGCACTGCTTTCATTGTGTTCCATAGATTTGGGTATGTTGTGTCTTCATTTTCATTGTATTCTAAAAAGTCTTTAATTTCTTTCCTTATTTCTTCCTTGACCAAGGTATCATTGAGTAGAATATTGTTCAGTTTCCACGTGTATGTGGGTTTTCTGTTGTTTTTGTTGCTATTGAAGACCACTTTTACTCCATAGTGCTCTGATAGGAGGCATGGGATTAGTTCGATCTTCTTATATTTGTTGAGTTCTGTCTTGTGACCAATTATATGGTCGATTTTGGAGAAGGTACCATGAGGTGCTGAGAAAAAGGTATATTCTTTTGTTTTAGGATAGAATGTACTATATATATATATATATATATATATATATATCTGTTAAATCTAATTGGTCCAAAGCTTCAATTAGTTTCATTGTGTCCCTGTTTAGTTTCTGTTTTCCTGATCGGTACATTGAGGAAAGTGCAGTGTTGAAGTCACCCACAATTATTGTGTTAGGTGCAATGTGTGCTTTGAGTCTCAATAAAGATTCTTTTACGAAAGAGGGTGCCCTTGCATTTGGAGCATAGATGTTCAGGATTGAGAGTTCTTCTTGTTGTATTTTTCCTTTGACCAGCAAGAAGTGTCCCTCAGAGTCTCTTTTGATGACTTTGGGTTGAAAGTCAATTTTATCTGATATTAAAATGACTACTCCAGCTTGTTTCCTGAGACCATTTGCTTGTAAAATTGTCTTCCAGCCTTTTACTCTAAGGTAGTGTTTGTCTTTGACCCTGAGGTGTGTTTCCTGTAAGCAGCAAAATGTAGGGTCCTGTTTATGTATCCAGTCAGTTAGTCTGTGTCTTTTTATTGGGGCATTAAGTCCATTGATGTTAAGAGATATTAAGGAATAGTGATTGTTACTGCCTATCATTTTTGACGTTATTTTTTAAATTTGATTGCTTAACTTCTTTTGGGTTTGATGAAAGTTTACTATCTTGCTTTTTCCAGGGTGAAGTTTCCCTCCTTGTATTGGTGTTTTCCTCCTATTATCCTTTGTAGGGCTGGGTTTGTGGATAGATATTGGGTAAACTTGGTTTTGTCATGAAATATCTTAGTTTCTCCATCTATGGTGATTGAGAGTTTTGCTAGATATAGTAGATTTGGTTGGCATTTGTGTTCTCTTAGAGTCTGCATGAGATCTGCCCAGGACCTTCTAGCCTTCATAGTCTCAGGTGAAAATTCTGCTGTCATTCTGATAGGTCTTCCTTTATATGTTACTTGGCCTTTTTCTCTTACTGCCTTTAATATTCTTTCTTTGTTTAGAACATTTGTGTTTTTATTATTATGTGACGGGAAGTATTTCTGTTCTGGTCCAGTCTGTTTGGAGTTTTGTAGGCTTCTTGTATATTCATGGGCATCTCTCTCTTTAGGTTAGGGAAGTTTTCTTCCATAATTTTATTGAAGATGTTTGCTGGCCCTTTAAGTTGTAAATCTTCATTCTCATCTATGCCTATAATCCTTAGGTTTGGTCTTCTCATTGTGTCCTGGATTTCCTGGATATTTTGGGTTTCAAGCTTTTTGCATTTTGCATATTCTTTAACTGTTGAGTCCATGGTTTCTATGGAATCTTCAGCATCTGAGATTCTTTCTTCTATCTCTTGTATTCTGTTGTTGATATTTACATCTCTGTCCCCTGATTTCTTCCCAAGGCTTTCTATCTCCAAAGTTGTCTTCTTTTGAGTTTTCTTAGTTGTTTCTACTTCTGATTTTAGATCCTGGATGGTTTTGCTTAGCTCCTTCACTTGCTTGTTTGTGCTTTCGTGTAATTCTTTAAGAGATTTTTGTGTTTCCTCTTTCATGACCTCAGCCTGTTGACCAAAGTTCTCCTGTATTTCTTGAAGTGTTTTTTGCATTTCCTCCTTGTTGGCTTTTGTATTCTCCTGGATTTCTTTCAATGATTTTTGTGTTTCCCTTGCAAGGGCTTCTAACTTTTGATCCATTTTCTCCTGGATTTCTTTAAGTATGTCCTTCATGTGTTCCTGTACGAGCATCATGACCAGTGATTTTAAATCCAAATCTTGTTTTACTGGTGTGTTCGGGTATCCAGGACATGCTGGTAGAGGAGAATTGGGTTCAGATGTTGCCATATTGCCTTGATTTCTGTTAGTGACGTTCCTGCGTTTGCCTTTTGCCATCTAGTTCTCACTGGTGTTACTTGGTCTTGTCAGTACTGGACTCACCAGTGCAAGCTGCTCCTTCCCAGGTGGCCTCTGGTGCACAGCTTACCTCCTGCACTGCCTGGAGACAGGGTGCTGTTGCCCAGGCTGTTCAGATCCCAATGCAGACACCAGAAGCCTCCTGCTGGTGCCCGCTGGATTCACTGGAGCACACTGACTTCTCCCAGCTGGCCGCCCGGAAGCCCCTCCTGCCCCTCCTGCCTCTTGCAGGACTTGGAGAGGACCTGGGTGTTGCTGCCCAGGCTGATCTGGATCCGGAAGCAGAGAGTGTTGAGCTGAGGGCTCCAGCCAGAGGCCTCAGGACTGGGACCCAAGCTCTGGGCCACAGGAGCAGGCCGCGCTGTGAGCTCCCAGACTGCCTCTGGGTGCACACCGGGTCTCCCGCACTTCCTGGAGACCGAGCACTGTGGCCCTGGTCGTTCAGATCCCAAAGCAGGCACCCGAAGGCTCCTGCTGGGGCCCGCTGGATTCACCGGAGCACACCAACTTCTCCCCCTGGCCTGCTGATGTGTTCTTAGGTGCCCTTGCAGCTCTAGTGTGCTTTGTCCCAGATTGTGTCTGTTAACCAGATGGAGTCCGTGTGCACCCCCAGGGAGCGCAGACGGTGTACGTTGCAGGGACCTCACCTGATCACTCCGCTGGGCAGCTGATCCCCCCAACCAGACTGGCGCACACAAGGTTAGCCTGGCCGCCCAGGCCCTGGGTCCATGCAAAAGCCTGGGAGGCCAAGGTCCGAGCAAAGTTCCCCTGTGGCTATGACTGTCAACGGGGTCTGCCAGGTGACCAGGATGGCGGGCGTGTGTGCTCACGCTCCCCGAAAGCGCTGGGAGAGTCTGCTGGGCTAACAACCTCCTGGGTGGGTTGACACACAGATGGCCCACCAAGCCGCCCAGTTCTTGGGGTCAGTCCAGGGCCTGTTGGGGCCTAGACCCCCGCTTTGTTAGCCTCAGGCTATGCTTGTTAGCCTTCTCTGCCCTCCCGAGCTCTCTGGGTCCTGTAGGCAAAATGGCCGCGTGCGCGCTGGCCAGGGCAAAAAAATCCTCCTGGCTGGGTTGGCACCCCGATGGCCCCCCAAATAACCCAGGGTCTGGGTGCAGGCCAACGCTCGTCAGGCTCAGACCCCTGCGATGTTGGCCTCGGGTTATGTTTGTGTACCTCAGTCTGCCCGATCTCTCTGGAGTCCGAAACCAAGATGGAGGTGAACCTCTCCTGACTGGCGGGAGGCCGAGTTCTGAAGTGGCTTCCATGCAGCAAAAGGCACAGCAAATCTGCAGCTGCTTGCAGCCCAGCTGGTCAGCGAAGGTCAGTGGTCGTGGGCGCAGGGCCTAACTGGACCCTGTGTCGACTTGGTTCCACTGCTGATGGCCCTTCAGCTGGACCAGCCACTGCTGCACTGCCTTCACCGCCGCCGCCGCCGCCGCCCAAAAACAGTAATGGTTTTTACTTTTGATTTTTCCAGCTGTTTTAACTATCTCTGACTTCTAAAGAATATATTCTCCCCCAGAGAATTCAGCTCGGGTAAGCTGCATAAATTCCTCAGGTGTGAGCCAGCCCTCCGTGGAAGATTCAAAGTGCTTTTTAAAATTTTAAAGTCAAGGGACTTGTTTTGGCTCTGGCTTTTTCTATCTTTGAAATAAATCTTGAAGTTAGAGTGACCATTTGTCCTTTTAAATCTCGTAGCTCCTTTAAGAGGGCTATTCTTAAAGCAAGCACTGGCTCCCTCTGGGAGCCCCGGGGAGAGTTCTCTTTTCTTTGTAAAGGGCAGGGCACTCTGGAATGGTTTCACCCGGAGAGAGGGGCCCATGGCGACCTGCCCACAGACTTCTGGGCAAAAGGAACGACCAGAAAGTGTCGGGGAGAGGGGGACCCACCAACTAAATGCCCTCCTGGTAAGGAGGTGGGGCTGGCAGAGTGGAGTGGAAATTTGACACCTTGGCGGGCCTTTGTCTTTTGTTCTTAAGTCTCTTTCTTCTTTTTATTACCTCACTGGCTCACGAGAGTGAATTTCTCCTTCACTCTCAGAATCTTCCGTCTCTAAGATAGCTCAATGAAGAGCCAGAAAAATTGGATGCGACTTAAGTCCCCATCCTAACAAGTTTCTTTATCACTGCTATTGCATAATTAGTGGCGGAACCTAAAACTACTCCCCCAAATAACCACGCAGGCTAGCAGAAAGCATACTGCTGTAAAAGCAGGGTCATGAACTTTCTTGTAATTCTCATGGTTCTTAGCTGCAGAGTTTGTTATTAGTTCGTTACTATGCAAATCCTCTTTCCTTTTGTTCCACCTCAAACTTCTTCCAGCTCTGCCTTAATCTGCAGGAAGGGGCTAACTAGCCACACTCTCCACCTTAGTCTGTACTTCAGACCGGAGACTCGCTGGCCTCTTTTACCGAGAATTTTTTTCTTTTTGACTTTCCTTTATAACTTAAACTTGTCCCAAATACCAGGAACTTCCCTCCCATATAACGGGAATTTTTAATTTAACCCCATTTACCAGGAACTTACCAGTGCACTACCCCCAACCGCAGCAGGTTCTGAAGTCTCCATACAGGCTACCAAATGTCACGCCCAGCCTGGCTGGCAAGGAAGACACAACACCAGGGAGTTTCTTCCTTCTTATGGTTTATTTCGGGAACCTTGAACAAAGCTTATATCTTCTTTTGGCGGCCCCGAGCTCTCTCCTTGCCTGACCTTATATAGCCTACTCAGCCCCGTCTGCCAAGAGAGATAGCCAGCCGCTTCCTCATAGGCCAACTAAGTGAATTCTTCATTAGCATGTAAGTGTGATAACGAATACAGCACACTACACATGTACTAAAGTAATTTACTACCAGGGAGCTGCATCTGGCCAGCGCCATCTTGTAATAGAGATGAACAAAAGGTGGCTTACTACAAGGTTTTATACTTAGTCATGGGTGAGGAGTGTTGTGAATGTGTCAGTGCCCGGAAGTTTGCATCATCTGTAGCTGGAGTTGCAGGCAGTTGTGACCTTCATGACATGGGTGCTGGTCACTGACCTCAGGTCCTCTGGAGGGACAAATAGCTCTTACCTGCTGAACCATCTATCCATCTGTTTTTCCAACTCCCCAAACACAGTACTCTATGAAAAATGACACAGAAACACACACACACACACACACACACACACACACACACTTTATTAAGAATATTTTAATGTATATAATTAACATATTTCAGTGTATTAGGATTTGTTTGTATGATAGGAACTACTAATAAAACTATATCTGAGGAAGCTGTGGAAGGAGAGAAGCCCC